>NC_137046.1:21148203-21481500 GCF_032717465.1 Coenobita brevimanus
ATGTATATATATTTATATATATATGTATATGTGTCAATATATATACATATATTTGCCTTAATGACCAGAGGCTCCGGCCTCAATGGTCCATAGGCAAAAAAAAAAAAAAAAAAAAAATCCTGAGCGGGACTTTGATGCATGATCGTGGGGAGTTCGGACGTGTTTTTCTGGCTCTCCTCTAGCTTTCAGGGCTGCCCCATCGGCATTAGTTTTGTAAATAAAGCGATTAAAAGTTAGGTTAGCTAGTACTAATTTTCCTCCCAGGCCTTTAGAGATATAGTAAGTGTCTATATCTTTTTCCTGAGATTGCCTTTGCTTACTCACCTCTGGAATGTACCCCCCACTCATCGCTCTGGGGTGTGAGTGACACACAGGCGCTTCCTCCCGAGAGTGGTTTGAGAGGGTAATCTCAGACTAGGTGGGTTTTCCCTAGGTGCTCTGTCCCTTGCTCGTTTTTCTCTTTCTTCCCACTTCCCCCACGAAGGGGAAGTGGTACCTATGGAGGATGCCCCTACTGCCTCCCCTCCCTTCAGGGGGGGAGGTAGTCCTGATGATAATCACCTTACCGTGACTGACCGGCCCCAGACTGACGGACGCCAGACTCGATCCTCACTTGACGTTCCCCTTGAGAATGGGACCTACGTGACATTTCGTGCTTTAGGTTCCACTCCCCTGTCCAGACTCAATCCCTTCATTGTCAAGAAGGTGATTGACCACTGTGCGGGAGAGGTGGAACAAGTAAAAAAACTTGAAAATGGAGACCTCCTGGTTAAGACGTTCAACTCCTCTCAAGTTAAAGATTTGCTGAAGCTGCGCAAGTTTCACTGCCATGATATCGAGGCCAAGTTCCCAACATCCATGAATTCTTGCAAGGGTGTTATCACTTGTAGGGATCTCATGGTGATGAGTGAGGAAGAGATCATACAGGAACTTGCTCAGCAGGATATCATTGATGCCAGATTCATCACTTGGTTTCAGGAAGGCATAAGGACAAAGACAGCCACTGTTGTCCTCGCTTTTGGCAAAGTTTCTCTACCTACAAATGTCAAAGTAGGATATGAAATTGTAAATGTAAGACCGTACATCCCCAGTCCCCTTTGTTGTTCAAAATGTCAGCTCTATTTACACCATGAAAAGGCTTGTCGGGCTTCCAACATCGTGTGTGGCAACTGCACGGCCGTCGGTCACTCTGCTGACAACTGTACATCCGAGACTGAGTGCTGCTTTCACTGCAAGGATGCTCACTCCACTTCCTCGAGGGTTTGTCCCAAGTGGAAGGAGGAGAAAGAGGTCTGCACAGTGAAGGCAACTGAGGACATTTCCTTTTACAATGCAAGGAAGAAGGTGAAGGAGTTGCATGCAACTCCCAAGCCTAATATCTCCTATGCATTGGCGGTTGTGTCCCGTCCCGTGATGTGCACCGTTGAGACACAGACTGACCTTACATTCGCTCCTCGTGCCCCACGCCCTACCTCTCAGTCTAAGCCTCCTGTACGTTCCAACTCTCTCACGGACATCCCTGTTGCTACATCATACTCTCAGGCTGCCACTGCTCCTTCGCAGTCAGTGCGGCCAAAACAGAAGCCTGACAAGTCTGACAAAATTAATTTGACCACCCTCACTAAGCAGTCACGTCCTCATGTCCTTCCTGGTATCCACTCGCCTGGTCGTGGGGGCATAAAAAAACTAAGCATACTGGCCACCCTCGTAAATCTTAAACCGCCGGATTCACTCTATTACATTGGAATTGTAGAGGTGTCGGGAATAAGTTACACAATATAGCAATCTTGCTGTCAATACACAGGCCAGATGTTGTTTGTTTACAGGAGACGCACCTGGAGGATCATCCTGATCCTCCACAGTTCAAACACTATCACTCGTAAAGAAGATATGAAGGTCACGGAGTTGCCATATACACACACAAATCACACCCACAAACGGAAGTGATTCTAAATTATACTCTGGAAGCTGTCGCGTGCAGAGTAAAATTTAATAACACTTATCTGTCTATTTGCTCTCTGTACTGTCCTCCACACGGCCCCATTGATAGTGATGCTTTAACCCGCCCAGTCCCATCTACATATGGGTACGTTGCAACGATTTGCATTTGCCAGTCCCGGCGACGTACCGGTACGTCGTGCAATTGCAAGGTGCATAATTTTGACAATTTTAAAAATTTGCGCTTGATTTGCGGTACGTACCCTTGCATGACCTTCTCCTACCTGCCACCAGGCGGGGACACTTGGCGACGCCGCACGACCCGCGCTAGCCCAGCACTCATCCACTCACCTGGTAGCAACTGTCCTGCTCAGACATGGCTAAGAGAGGTCTCTCAGACAGCGAAATTCAAGTCACCCTGGACACCTTTACCGGCGACAGTGATTCCCCACTGGACGACGAGGATATGGACAAGGATTATGTTCAGCCAGAGGAGGAAGAAACCACCAGCAGTGACGAGAAAGTTCCCTCTCCCAGGAAGCGGCAGTACGTGACTTACCGTGCTGCTAGAGAGGGGCAGCAGGCAAAGAAGGCACGTGCAATATCCTATCCCTATCCCCAACGTGATTTGGAACCAGAATTCGAGGACGAGGACGAGGATGAGGACGATGACGGAGCCATGGGACGTGCTGCCACGTCGTATGGATGTGAGGTGATAACTCATTGTGGCCCAGAGCGCACACCACGTCGTATGAGCAGGTATGGGCCTAGCATTTTGTTTGGGGAGTTAGGAAGTCAAGTGGCGGGAGTGGGGAGTGAAAGGGAAAGTCCAGGGAGGATTAGGGAAAGTGAGAGTGACGTGAGTGAGTCATTGCTCTCCCTACGTAGTGTGAGGCGGTGTAGTGGATCACGTGGGCCAGTGCGGGTGCGTTCCTTATCACGTGGGGTTGTGAGGGAGGGGGAAGGTGGGGAGGAACCACTCCCCAGCACGTCTTATGCTCCCCAATATCCCCTAACACGTGGTCGAGCTAGGGTGCGTGAGAAAGCACGTGGTGTTGTCATGGCGGGGGAAGGTGGGGAGGAACCACTCCCCAGCACGTCTTCTGCTCCCCAATATTCCCATATTTCATCCCCACAGCCCCCTAATGTTCCTCAAGGCCGTAAGGGTAAGGGAAAAGGAAAGGGTAAAGGCAGAGGGAAGAGGAGAGACAGTGGGGAAGCCCTCCGCACTCCTTCTCCCCCACCTCCCCAACTATGATCTCCTCCTCACCCAGACGAAGGCGGTGATGGGGATGATGGGGACGAGGGATTTGTGTCGTGGAATTGGGAGGATGGGAGTGATTTTTCTCCCCTCATTCACCCCTTCACTGAGCAGGGGCGATCTGGCTGCATTGCTCCAGGAATTCACCGTAATTCCACCAGGTTGGATTTTTTCCACCTGTTTTTCAGTGAGGCATTTGTTGATCAGATTGTATACCAAACCAACCTGTTTGCAAGTGCCCAGCGCCTAGAGAGTGAAAGATTGGGAACAAGGAGTAGGCATTCTATCATCTATGATTACCCTGTCTCCCTTCCAGAAATGTTCTTATTTTTTGCCCTGGTCCTTTTGATGGGTATTATACGAAAGAATAGAATTCCTGCTTACTGGACTAGGGACCCTGTTATGTTTACCCCAATATTTGGTCAAGTGATGAGCCATAATCGGTTTCAACAAATTCTAAGTCGCCTTCATTTCTATGATGCTCATGACCCTGCAAATGCAAACAACACTGACAAAATGAGGCGAATTAGGTTGGTCTTTGATCACCTCAGGCAAACCTTTCGTTCCTCATTCTATCCCTATAGAGACCTCGTCATAGACCGAGAGTCTCGTGTTGTGGAGAGGCAATATTTCATTCAGACAGTACATACCCAGCAAAAGGCACCGTTTTGGGTTCAAGATCTTTGTTATGTGCGACTGTAGGACTGGATACGTGCAAGACATAGTCTTGTACACCAGTGCACAGACAGACATAATAGAAGATCGAAGTATTGGACTGTCGGGAGCAGTGGTAAAGACGATGATAGAAGACTACCTTCATTGTGGTCACGTTCTCTACCTGGACAATTGGTACACTAGCCCTCTTCTCGCTCGTTATCTTCACACGCATGAAACGGGAGTCTGTGGAACCGTAAAGGTGAACCGGCGTCACATGGCCAAGGTAGGGCGGAAACTTGCAAGGAATGAGATTGTCTTCTTCAAAGCCAACAACATCCTTGCAACTATGTGGAACC
Organism: Coenobita brevimanus; assembly: GCF_032717465.1. NCBI lineage: Eukaryota > Metazoa > Arthropoda > Malacostraca > Decapoda > Coenobitidae > Coenobita > Coenobita brevimanus. The sequence goes on from NC_137046.1 coordinate 21,152,416, forward strand.
ACAATAGAGAAGTAAGCCTCTTGTCCACGGTTCACCGCCCCTTGATGCACCGTACTGATTCCGTAGCTTACCGTACCGAGAACAGGCGTCGTGTTTGGAAACCTGCGTGTGTCATGGATTACAATATAAACATGCGCCTCGTGGACCAGTCAGACTCCATGATATCGACGGTAGAGTGTGCCAGGACCACGATGAAGTGGTATAAGAAACTGTTCTTTCACTTGCTAGATATCACTGCTCTGAATTGCCACCACCTTCACGCCATGACAACAGGAGTTCAGGAAACATTTGAAGGGTTTGTGAGGGAGCTCACAAGAGAACTCTTTGCAAGGTATGCTCTTGAAAGGCCCCAACATCGCACCCGCACTGCCCCTATTGCACAAACTCCCCTGAGAATATCCGGCCGCCATTTCCCCACTTCTATCTCTCCCCAGCCAAACAGACCTAGGCCCCAGTGCAGGTGTCACGTGTGCAGTAATTCCCAGGTGAGACTCACGACACAGAGGAAGGACACCCGCTATGAGTGCGTGCAGTGTGACGTAGGTCTCTGTATTCACCCATGTTTTAGTGAATATCACACGTTGATGCAATTCTAATATGGTGTGAATGCGAAAGGACGCAGAAATTATGAGGTAAATGCGACAGACAGACGCTCAGTGAAATTATCAGTCATGTTGATCTCCAAATATTAGTATAAAGTGCATACGGGTATAACTAAAGTGCAAAAATTTTATGTAAGTATATAAATATGCCCTAAGTGGAAACATACATAGCGAGGGTTTTATGATGCGATATTCTGTCGCTCAGTGCAATAAATACGGCCCGTAATTATATAATTATTATTATTGGAAATTCTTACGGGTATAATATAAGTTCAAATTATTGTAAGTGCTGAAATATATTTTAAGCCAAATATTCATAGCGTGTGTATAGAGATGCGATTTCCTGACGCTCAGTTGAATGAATAAGGCACGTATTAGTGAAAATAAAAGTCAGCAAGTGGTAAAGTGTGTAATATATGTGAAGAATTAGTATATAAGTGTGTGAGTATTATGTTGGTCGAAACATTCCTTGCGAGGGTATTTTCATGCGATATTCTCACGCTCACTTGAATAAATAATGCCAGTACGTATGTACAGTGCATTATAGGGCTGTAAACGTGTGTAATGTAAGTGGGAAATTATAATTGGAGTGAATAAATAAAGTAGATGATGAAACACGAGTGTTTGAGATAGTGGTTGCTACGTGAATATGCGCTAGCATATCGCTAAATGCCCTCGTAATGAATGAAAATAATTGAAAACCTTTACAGTGGTGGAGGAAAGGTTCTATGTAAAGGGGAAAATAATTGGAAAGTGATAGAACAATTTGGTATGTTGAAATACGAGTCATAGCGAGTGCGCTTACTAAGCTGATGTTCGCTATACTTACGCTGCATGTCATCATAATGAATGAAAACATCTGAAAACACTTACAAACAGTTGTAATTGGTAAAATGTCATTGAAACAGAAGTATACAAGTAGAAAAAATGATAGGTTGACTCATACCAGACTCGGACCAAACTCGCTATGCTCGCTCGATGGTACAATGCTTATTTTTCATATATATCTGTCTGAAATCCATTATATTGTTACTGTTATTGTTTATTAGTTCAAATTCATTAAATATAGAGGTGTTGTGTGTTGTTTCTCCCATTATTCCTTACCATAGAAAACGTAAGTGCATATCCTGTCCATTACAGAACACCACACCTGCCTGGGGGGACCGCACCTGTACGGACCACTTCTAGACCGCGGGAACCACTTTCTTTATGATTTTCCTTCGTTTCTCGACCTAAACGGACGTTTTAGCTAAAAGAAAAAAAATTCCAAAAAGGCTCGGGACTGGGGGATGTCATAGGTGCGGAAAACCTCGGGATGTGACGGGTTAAATTCACTAGTTGAACATCAACCTGGGCATAAGTTAGTGCTGGGTGACTTTAACGCCCATCACTATCAATGGGGTAGCTTGAAGATTCATGGTCGTGGGGAGCAAGTAGCCGACCTAATACTACAGTCCAACCTCTGTCTTCTGAACGATGGTAGAGCGACTCGTGTAGATGATCGTACTGGTAACTTTTCGGCCATTGACTTATCTTTGGCCTCCCCTGGTATACCTCAAGATTTCTCATGGGACCCTTACAACGACTCCTTGGGAAGTGATCATTTACCCATCTGTCTTTCTTATACACGCGACATCATTTCGGACCCTCCACCTCCAAAATTTAACTATAAGAAAGCAGACTGGGGATCCTTCTCAAGGATCGCCAATTTAGATATATCTGGGGAGACCATAAATGTTAAGGTCGAAAATATAACTACTTACATATTACATACAGCTGAGGCTGCTATTCCCAAGACTTCTACAGTTCATGCGATGCATAGAGCACATTGGTGGACGCGGGATTACCGACAAGCATTAAGAAAACGCAATAGGAGATACAGGATTTTTGATAGTCAGCCCACTGAGGAAAATTTTATTGCATACAAACAGGCACGGGCTGAGGCAAGGACAATAATAAGAAGGGCTACTCGTGACTCCTGGCGGTCCGTTGTGTCCACGGTGACTCGTACAACACCATTACATAAAGTCTGGTCCACTATAAGATTATTAAATAATAAATGCCCATACTTCCCTGTGATCACCTTGCAGGTGAATAACACCATCTATGACGAGCCCGTGGACGTTACTAACGTCCTCGCCAGGAGTTTTTCTCATGTAATAGCTCAGCCAATTATGATCCGCGTTTTCAACATCATAAACGCATGGCTGAGCTACAGATATTAGACTTTGCCACAGAAGACGTAGACTCCCCGTACAACCAAGAGTTTACGCTAGATGAACTGTTCCTTGCCCTTAAATCCTGTAAAGACACTAGCCCTGGACCAGACACCATCACATACGGTATGATCCAGCATCTTAATCAGGACAACCTGATGAAGATGTTAGCATTGTACGATGAGATTTGGGCGTCTCGAACGTTCTCAAACTCATGGCACTTTGCGCACGTAATACCGATACCCAAAGAGGCTGGTCGTCTTATGAATCCCACTTCATTTCGTCCTGTTGTTTTGACTTCTTGTCTATGTAAGGTCATGGAACGTATGGTAAACAATAGGCTTCTTTTTGTTTTAGAGTCGAAGAATTTGTTAAATGATCAACAATGTGGCTTCCGTAAATACAGAAGCTAACTAGATCATTTAATGAATTTGGAGCATTGTATTGCAGAGGCATTTGCTAATAAAGAATTCATGATAGGGGTGTTCTTGGACATCCATAAAGCCTATGACATGACATGGCGACACGGTATACTAATGAAGCTCTATGCTTATGGTTTAAGAGGAAATTTGCCTATTTTTATTTCAAATTTCTTAAAGGACAGGACTTTCTCTGTCAAATTGCCCCGTAATGTAACATCGGATATATTTATCCAGAAAAACGGGGTTCCGCAGGGGAATGTGCTTAGTCCTACTTTATTTAGTATTATGATCAATTAATGATATTCTGTCATCAGCTCCCATCCCGAGGAATCTTTAATACTTGCTCTACGCTGACGATTGTGCAATATGGCACTCTTCCCGTAATGCACAATTTTCGGCTGGGCGGATTCAAGCAGCCCTTGACTCCATCCACCAATGGGCCTTGCAGTGGGGATTTAAGTTTTCCGTCCGTAAGTGTGCCGCTCCAGTCTTCACTAATCGTAACGTACCTAATTTGTGCTTAACTTTGGATAATCAGGCGGTACCTTTTCAAAATTCTGTAAAATTTTTAGGAATACATTTTGATCGTAGAATTAATTCTAAACTTCACGTTAATACTTTGCTTGCTCGTTGTGATAAACTGTTAAATGTCCTCAAGTACCTAGCGGGTACTTCCTGGGGTGCCAACAGAAAATCTTTATTAATGGTGTATAAGGCCCTTATTCGATCGAACCTAGACTATGGCGCATAGGTGTATGGCTCGGCATCTGATGCCACGCTGAAAGGATTGGATGTGTTGCAGAATAAATGCTTGTGAATGTGTCTTGGAGCTGTCCGGTGTACCCGTGTAGCTCATATGGAAGCGGAGGCGAATGTGCCTCCCCTCCGTATTCGCCGTGACCACCTGGCCTTGTCCTACGGCGTAAGGACATTTAGGAAAAGTAATATCGGCAATGTGGCCTGTACCCCCCTGCGTCAATACCACCACCTTCTGCGGGGGGTGCGTCGGCCACTTCCCGCTCGCCTCCACTTACTGACTCAGGAGCTTGGTGTGGACCCCAGTGACTGTGATAAGTTGGTGCTTAAAAATATAGCGCCTTGGGAGCCACCCCCCTTTACAGTGGATGTTACATGGCTCCCAGCACCAAAGGCCAAGGCGCCGGAGGCAGAGGTCCACCACTTGTTTCGTAACATCATTGTTCGTCGCTTGGGGTCCCATCAATTGTACACCGACGGCTCCAAGTCGAGTGAATGTGTGGGTGCAAGTGTGTGGTCGACTGAATGTGCCCTCAGGTTTCGGTTGCCGACTCATACATCTGTGTTTACTTCAGAACTTTTTGCTATTGACAAAGCCATAGACTATGCTGTCAATTCTAGGCATAACTCATTAGTCATATTTTCATATTCAAAATCAGCCCTTCAGGCAATTGCATCTTGCACTACGGACTCTCACAAGATCCAGGGCCGCATCTTTAATAAGTTGCATTCATGCAACAAGTCATTCACGCTGATCTGGGTGCCTGGTCATTGTCGTATCAACGACAATGAGCAGGCTGACTTACTTGCAAAGTCGGCTGTAGAGCTCTAGGAGACTTGGGACGTTCCTCGTGATCTACAATCGAGTCTATCTCTCAGAAAGAAATCAATAAATCTTCTGTGGCAAGGTCAGTGGACCAGACTAAATATTCCAACTTGTAACCCGTACCTGGGCGACTGGGACACTGCCAACCGTACCAGTCGCCTAGAAGAAAAAGTGTTGGCATGGTTACGGCTCAATGCCACCATTTTAACCAACATGAAACCATATATGGGAGGATACTTCCCACCGCACTGTGACATCCGTAATGCGGTGTTATCTATCAGTCATATCATCCTGCACTGTCGGCGATTTATTCGTGAACGTGCTTCACTTATAAATTACTGCGGCGCAGTAGACGTCCCCTTCACCCTTTCCACCATCCTGGATGATTGGGACATAGTTATGACGATAAATTGATGGCTTGCTTGAGAGAGATCGGACTGATCAGAGTGATGTGACTTTTTTACTGTATGGTTATTGTTTTTTATCATCGGTAAATATGTATATATAGTACTGTTAATGAGGGTTGGCAGTTGACATATTTTAAATAGTTCCTCCTCCCACCGATCTATTTCTAATATAGATGTCCCCTACATTAAGCCAAGTTCCTCGCCTGACAGTCACCAGCTGATGAGTGCAAGTGTGCAATATAGGAAGGTATTGGGCACTCGCAGTCGATGGTGGTATGCTGGGCAAGGTTCTTCACTTTTTTGTACAAATTATGGAAATACATTATACTATCTTGCTTAAGTTATTCTAATTAGAACCGACAGTTGACGTATATGGAAATGTTCCTGACTCGTCTGGTGCCCTTTCATATATTGATGTCCCCTATATTAGGTAGTGCCTCGACTGACAGTCACCAGGTGATGAGTGCAGGTATGTAATTTAGAAAGGCATTACATATCTGCAGTCGATGGAGTTCTCTTGGTCGAGGCTTTTTTACCATTAGTGTAGGTCTAGTTATTTGTCTCTTAGGACTTAGTACAGGTTAGCGATTTGTCTGTTAGGTGATTAGTTTTAGGGTATTTAGATTAGGTATTTTTTATTATAAGTAATATAAGGTTAAAAATATAAAAACTAAATAAAAATAATAAAAATAAACCTAAAAAAAATAAAATAAAAATTATTATTATATATATATGTACGTGTGCATGAAAGTGTGTATGTTCATAAGCATGGATGTGTGTATGTATGTATGTATGTATGTATGTATATATATATATATATATATATATATATATATATATATATATATATGTATAAATGAGTCAACATATATACATATATATATATTTGCCTTAATGACCAGAGGCTCCGGCCTCAATAGTCGATAGGCAAAAAAAAACAAAATAAAAACAAAAAAAATCCTGACCAAGGGGACTTTGATGCATGGTCGTGGGGAGTTCGGACGTGTTTTTCTGGCTCTCCTCTAGCTTTCAGCGCTGCCCCACCGGCATTAGTTTTGTAAATAAAGCGATTAAAAGTTAGGTTAGCTAGTATTAATTTTCCTCCTAGCCCTTTAGAGATATAGTGAGTGTCTATATCTGTTTCCTGAGATTGCCTTTGCTTACTCACCTCTGGAGTGTACCCCCAACTGATCGCTCTGGGGTGTGAGTGACACACAGGCGCGTCCTCCCGAGAGTGGTTTGAGAGGGTAATCTCAGACTAGGTGGGTCTTCTGTCATAAAAGACTTTGTGGTTCCTTTGCAGTTGAGTTATATATATATTAGACTTGTGGACGAGCGGTTTTTATATCTTGGAGTAGCTTGTAGTAGATAATCTTCTTTTCCCATTTGTCATGTAGTGACAGGAGAGGTAAAGAATAGTATGGGACTATTTTTATTTGTCTTGGAAATATTAACAAGTCTCTCACACAGAGCGGAGTATAGAGTCCAGTCCCGCTAGCTATCTCTCTGTCTCGCTCTCTCTGTCTCTCTCTCTATCCGCCAAGCCCTTCTCCCTGCGACCTGCCTCTTGTATGGCTTGTCTCCTTCTGAGCTCTCTTTCCTAAATTCTGGTGTAGCAGGGGTGTGTCACGTGTGTTCCTTGTGAGTGGAAAGTTCTAGCAGCCTGTGTGTATGTGTGTGTATGGTCACTAGGCGCTTTGTTCACCGGTGGACTGCTGACAACTAACTGCATCATCTCCTTACTGGCCACTGTCGTCAGCTTTCCTCAGTGTAATTTGCAAGCTCATTTCCTATTCCCAGGCTCGCATAGAGCTGTCTATCTATTTATTTATCTATCTATCTATTATGATTTGTAACTACAATACATTGCTCGGTCACGCGAAAATGGCGTACCATCGACAGTTAATAGTCCTAACATATTAATACATATTATATACACATTATAATGAACTTATAAGCTAATTAAGTGAAATACATAATATTGTAAAAGTAACATAATTGTATGAATATTGTATACATATAATATTCATAGTAAATAGTGATTATTCAGTAATATTACATTTTAAACAAGTTGTATACATATTTGAATAAATGCATTAAAGTAAATTATTTAACTGTAATACAGTATGTACTTGGGTTATTATAGTGAAATGCATACATGCAAGAATAAAAAATAGTTTAATATTAAGATTATGGTAAGAGTTATTAATATTTCATTTAAAGATAATGGTACTGGTCTGCCATATATGGGTCATTCTTCTTTGTATATATATATATATATATATATATATATATATATATATATATATATATATATATATATATATATATATATAATCAATACTATATACAAAATATATACACTTCATTCAGGGTGGTTAACTTTGATGTTAACTCTCCCCCCACTAAATAATGACTCCAAATTAGCAATTCTTGCATGCATTCTGTGCATTGCGAACAGCAGTACTGCAACTACAATGCAGACGATTATAAAGACAGTAGGTGCTGGGCTATACACATAATATGGGTTGAACATACTCAAACTCAAATCTTCCCATTGCTTCATTGTTTCATTGATCAGCTGCATAGTTTCACACTTAGGTGAAGTCAGCTTAATACTTGTGCTCATGTTTAAGTTCATATCAGGCAGTGGGTGGAAATGTTTGTGTGTATGATTGAGGATGGCGTAGTGATTGATGGTGGATAAAGTAGACATGGCTGGTGTAAATACCGCACAGTAGTCTGGTGCTATGTATAATCCTGATGCTGATGTATGAGATGGTGGTATATCTGGACAGACTATGTAAACTGATGTGTTATGAGGGAAATAAAAAAACTATGAGTGTCCAATGCGTTGATGGTGTACAAGTTTATCTGGAGCAAAAGTGAAGTTGCAATGATGATGAATATTGTCATTTCTGATGATAGCCATTTCACAAGGGACTGTATCAGTAGGCTGAAACGTGAAAATGTACGCAGGACAAAGATGAACAGCATGTAAGGATGTGCGGCACTTTCGTTCAATCGTTGACTCACTTGCGAAAGTGACAGTGTCCCCTCTCTTGGAGACCATGATGAGTTCGGTGTCTGTGTTGATGTTGATGATGACCAAAGTGTTGTTATTTTTATAGGGGAAGGGGTGTATTTGGTATACTGTGAACAGGTCTTCAGTGATGAATGGTACATGAACTACCACTGATGTTTGTGTTAGTGTTGCTTCTAAATACGGGTAATATTGCATAAATCGCTTCAATTTATGTTTATGTATGCCTTGACTAACTATCTGACGTAGCACATGAACTGGGAGTAAGTCAATTGTGATCTTGCCATCACCAGCATTCGAAATTCCTTGCATAAGTGCCCTGAAACGATCTCTAGTGTTCTCTAATTGTAGTAGAATCGTGTCAATATGTTCTGTGATGATGGAGAAGTGCTGGAAAAGAGTAACGTTTCCCTCAAATTCATTTATTTTATCTACACTCTCGAGAGTTACGTTTTCTGCTTGTTTCAGATTTTTCACAATTGTCTTCATTGCTGAGTTCTGTCCTGTGATGAATTTATCTTGGTATGTTAGTACCTGAGCTATCTTATTAAATTTGTTGTTTATTTCTTTAAGGTCATCCTCTGTAGCCAATCCAAAGATGTTCCCAAGAACTGCGCCACCCAGGTCGAACAAACCGCGCTTTTGGCGAGTACGTGTGATGTTGTTCCTGTCGCTCAGTACCTCCGTTCCATAAGATGGGAGATCTGGGATCATGACGAGCATAGTTGACTTCGCCTGTTCTAGTTTCCATTTCGCTAACTTCACCATTTCATTCACTTCCTTGGTGTTATGTGCTTGTGAAACATAATTTCCTATCATGAAGTCCAGAGTTCGCATCGGCGTCGCAAGTCTGTCTAGATAAGTAGGTAAGTCATACAAGTAATCTAGACTTATTTCGGTACTCATGACGTCCTTAACGATTGTAGTCGTGGCCGTTGGAGCTATGAGGCATCCTTGTCGTACTATATGTTTGGGGTCTAAGTGCGCATATCCTCTTGCTATGTAGAGGAGAATCCATAGCTTAAGTCCCTTCATCGTAACCTACCGAAAAAAAAAAATCTATTAATTTCCTATAATGCTGTGGTCGATGATAGTGATGATGTGCGTTACGGTTGATTGTTATTTCATTTATAGAAGGAGTTTAAATCGATATTTAATTCTCGTAAATTATGTACTGTAGATTTGATTGGAACAGTTGCACCTATGTTCGATTGTTTGGTATATGACCTTAATTTCTTTTTATAATCATTGTTGTGTTCTTGCTTGGTTTCTTGAGGTACGTTCGCCTGTTCGGTTGTATCCGAGGCTGAGTAATTATGTGATAATTCCCTTGAAACTCGTTTTAAGTGGTCAATATGAACTTGTTTCTCCTCGCCACTTGAAAGTGACTTAATTAAAACTTTGTTTGCTTTTATGCTAATTACTCTGTATGGGCCCTCAAATTTTGGGGATAATTTATTGTCTCTCGTATGAATGACACCGTAAACAATGTCTCCTAAGCTGATAGGTGAATCTTTTGCCTTCTTGTTAAATGCCTCCGTCATTTCTTCCTTGGACATCGTTAATTGTTTTTTGACTCTTTTGTGAATGTCCTGGAATTCACGTAAAAGGAGTTTAGAGTAATCATCGTAATTGTATATAGGCATGCTGTCACCTTCTAGGAGCTCATATGGTAATTTTTTATCTGTGCCATATATAATGAAATGTGGTGTGTCACCGATGGATTTATTTATAGACCCCCTTAATTGAGGCCTCTACTCTGGGAATCCAATCATCCCAGTTTGCATAATTTTCACTGAGAATGTGTCGTAGCACATCTAATACCTTTTTATTTTGTCTCTCTACCAACCCATTCGATCCTGGGTGATAGGCCAAAACGTTAACCTTTTTGATGTTGTATTGTTTACATATTTCTTGTAAGATCTCAGAATTAAATTCTCCTCCATTATCACTTATTAGTACCTTTGGGGTAGTAAAGCGACATATTACATTAACTGTTATTGCCTTTGCTACTATCTGTGCTGTCTTATCTTTAATTGGAGCTAAAATGACATAACGGAAAAAATGATCCGTTGCTACGAATAAGTATAGGTTATTATTGTATGATAATGGCATCTTGAGTAAATCAACAGCGACAACGTCCCATGGTTGATGTGGTACAGGGTAATTACCCATCGGTGCAGGTGTGATTGGGTATCCTTTGTGTTTCGCACATGATTCGCATCTGTCTATATGATTGTTTATATCTTTTCGTAATGAAGGCCAGTAATATAATAGCTGGGCTTGGTTGAATGTCTTATCCTTTCCAGGATGTCCTGCATGTGGGCTGTCGTATATCAATCGTAATACTTGGGGTATCATGTCATTAGGTACTACCAACTGGTTAGTATTTCTTTGGCGTTTTGGTTGTTTAGAGTTAATTTTGTATAATGTATTATTGACCATTGTGAATTGTTCAAGTGGGACATGCAGTTTGGGTAATTGTATGTCATCTCCACTTTCTAACTTGTATATTACTTTAGACCATATTGGGTCAAGTCTTTGTGCCTTTGCGATATTCTCGTGGTTTGGGATATTTCCTTTGAGATCTAACGCCGCGACCTGAATTGTGTTCGGGTTCCTAGATAATGCGTCAGCTACTATGTTCATTTTACCTTGTATATAATGAATTTGTACATTGTAGTTTTCAACTGTACACTTCCATCTTGCTCTCCTCCCAGAAAGGAGTTTTTCTTTAAACATACCCACCTGTGGTTTATGGTCGGTGAATAAGTGGATTTCGTAACCATATACCAAATCTCGAAACTTTTGTAATGCAAAAACCACTGCAAGTGCCTCTAAGTCTGTAGTGCAATAATTTTTCTCCGCACCTCTTGTTTGTCTGCTGGCAAATGCAATTGGTTGATTCTTTCCTCTTTTATCTTCCTGCATCAGTACAGCCCCTAATCCTTTAACTGATGCGTCTGTACAAATAAGAAATGATTTTGTGTAATCAGGATATGCTAAACAAGGTGCATTTGTTAGTTTAATTTTTAGATTGCTAAATGCCCTTTTTTGTTCTTCTTCCCATTGGAATACAGCATCTTTTTTGAGTAGTTGGAATAGAGGAAAGGCTATATGAGAGAACTGTGGTACGAATGACCTATAGTACCCAGCCAGACCTAAAAATTGTCTAACTTCGTCGGTCGTAGTGGGTTCAGGAAAATCTCTCACTGCCTGTATTTTGCAATCAGTGGTGTGAATACCATCAGAACTTAATTTGTGGCCTAAGAAATTTATTTCCTTAAAGCAAAATTTGCATTTAGAAAGTTTAATTTTTAATCCAGCATCACTAAGCTTTTGTAATAGTAAGTCTAATTTCCTGAGATGATCCTTAATATTCTTCGTTGCGATTATAATATCGTCAAGATAAACAAATATTCCTTGTCCTAAAATTCCGGACAATACGTAATTCATTAGACGCTGGAATGTGCCTGGGGCTGTCCTCAGTCCCATTGGCATTTTTGTATATTGATAATGGCCTCTGTTTGTTGAAAAGGCAGTGTATTTACGTGACTCCTTAGATACCGGAATCTGAGAGTAGCCGTTTAGGAGATCGATGGTCGAGAATATATTATTCTCAGGACCAATATTCTGTAGAACATCGCTTAGCAATGGCATGGGAAATCTGTCTGGGATTGTGTGATTATTTAGTTTTCGGTAATCTACTACCGCACGCATTTCTCCATTTCGTTTGGGCACGAAGAATAGGGGGGCATTTCACGGGGAGACTGAAGGCTCAATAATTCCAAGTTTTAACATTTCATCGACATACTGATTTGCAAGTGTACGTTGGGAGTGTGGTATGCGGTAAGCTGGTACGAAAATTGGTGGTGTTTCTGGGTGCACATTAATCATGTGATTAATCAAGTTAGTACACCCTAATTGTTCTCCGGGCAATGCTACGGTGTCCCTGTGTGTTTCCAGCAGGGTTAACAAATCATTTTCTTCATCAAATTCAATTGAGTGAATTAAATTCTCTTTTATTCTTTCTCTATCCGTAGATTTTATCTCACTTACTCCAGCTATAACTATTTCCTTCAAAGGGGCGGGACATTTTTCAATATTAACTATGCAAGTTCCCTTTTTCAACTGAACTTCCCCATTCATGTGATTAATTATGAATATCTGAGTTTGCCCTTCGTCGTTCGTATGACATAATGCCTTTTCTACTGACAATCCCTTTACTTTACATAATTCTTCTAAGACAAGAACAGTACTATTCCGTAATTTGCTCTTTATGGTAACCTTCATGTATGAATTAGGTGGTATAACTAAATCATTAGTGAGATGGGCTGGAAAAATTGATAAATCAGTACTGTTATCTGGGTCACTAATTCTGGAGGATGGGGTTGGTGGTGGGAGTGGATCTATACACTCATCTGTTTGTGTATGTTTGTTTAAGCCTTTAATATTACCAATTCTTTTTGGCTCTCTTCTACCAATCGGTGAGGGCTCTGAAGTTATTTCCCCTATGAATTCATTATCAAAGTCTATTCCATTCATTTGTGGGAGTATAGTTATGTTCTCAGCTCTTGTGGATCTTAAGCCCAGCAACATATGAGCTTTAATTGCTAAGTTTTCAACGATATAGAAAAATGCAGAGAATGGTCTTGTAGTTTCTGTGAAACTGAGATTTAATCTTATCATACCTTTCACTGTAATCTCTTGTCCATCTACTGTGTATAAATCTAAATCAGCTTCATCCAGAAAAGTTACTTTCTTTTTATTTTTAAGAATTCTATTTAGTTCTTCATGTGTTATTAAGTTCACTGGAGAGCCTGTATCTAAAAATAAGGAAACGTTTTGATCCTCACATACAGCTGGTATCAAGATACACTCATTTCCCAACATGCCTCCTATGTGAAGTTTAGCCTTGTTCTTCTTTACGTTTGTTCGTTTTTTGTCATGACTTGGTCTTCCCCCGATTTGAACATAGACACCGCTGCCACCAAATGTCATAAAAGACTTTGTGGTTTCTTTGTGGTTGAGTTATATATATATTAGACTTGTGGACGAGCGGTTTTTATATCTTGGAGTAGCTTGTAGTAGATAATCTTCTTTTCCCATTTGTCATGTAGTGACAGGAGAGGTAAAGAATAGTATGGGACTATTTTTATTTGTCTTGGAAATACTAACAAGTCTCTCACACAGAGCGGAGTATAGAGTCCAGTCCCGCTAGCTATCTGTCTCGCTCTCTCTGTCTCTCTCTCTATCCGCCAAGCCCTTCTCCCTGCGACCTGCCTCTTGTATGGCTTGTCTCCTTCTGAGCTCTCTTTCCTAAATTCTGGTGTAGCAGGGGTGTGTCACGTGTGTTCCTTGTGAGTGGAAAGTTCTAGCAGCCTGTGTGTGAGTATGTGTGTATGTGTGTGTATGGTCACTAGGCGCTTTGTTCACCGGTGGACTGCTGACAACTAACTGCATCATCTCCTTACTGGCCACTGTCGTCAGCTTTCCTCAGTGTAATTTGCAAGCTCATTTCCTATTCCCAGGCTCGCATAGAGCTGTCTATCTATTTATTTATCTATCTATCTATTATGATTTGTAACTACAATACACTTCTTCAGGTGCTCTGTCCCTTGCTCGTTTTTCTCTTTCTTTCCACTTCCCCCGCGAGGGGGAAGTGGTACCTATGGAGGATGCCCCTACTGCCTCCCCCCCCTTCAGGGGGGGAGGTAGTCCTGACGATAATCACCTTACCGTGACTGACCGGCCCCATACTGACGGACGCCAGACTCGATCCCCACTTGACGATCCCCTTGAGAATGCCACCTACGTGACACTTCATGCTTTAGGTTCCACTCCCCTGTCCAGTCTCAATCTCTTCATTGTCAAGAAGGTGATTGACCACTGTGCGGGAGAGGTGGAACAAGTAAAAAACTCGGCAATGGAGACCTCCTGGTTAAGACGTTCAACTCCTCTCAAGTTAAAGACTTGCTGAAACTGCGCAAGTTTTACTGCCATGATATCGAGGCCAAGATCCCAACATCCATGAATTCCTGCAAGGGTGTTATCACTTGCAGGGATCTCATGGTGATGAGTGAGGAAGATATCATACAGGAACTTGCTCAGCAGGATATCATTGATGCCAGATTCATCACTCGGTTTCAGGAAGGTGTAAGGACGAAGACAGCCACTGTTGTCCTCACTTATGGCAAAGTTTCTCTACCTACAAATGTCAAAGTAGGATATGAAATTGTAAATGTAAGACCGTATATCCCCAATCCCCTTCGTTGTTCAAAATGTCAGCTCTATTTACACCATGAAAAGGCTTGTCGGGCTTCCAACATCGTGTGTGACATGTGCGCGGCTGTAGGTCACTCTGCTGACAACTGTACATCCGAGACTGAGTGCTGCTTTCACTGCAAGGATGCTCACTCCACTTCCTCGAGGGTTTGTCCCAAGTGGAAGGAGGAGAAAGAGGTCTGCACAGTGAAGGCAACTGAGGGCATTTCCTTTTACGATGCAAGGAAGAAGGTGAAAGAGTTGCATGCAACTCCCAAGCCTTATATCTCCTATGCATCGGCGGTTGTGTCCCGTCCCGTGATGTGCACCATTGAGAGACAGACTGACCTTACATTCGCTCCTCGTGCCCCACGCCCTACCTCTCAGTCTAAGCCTCCTGTACGTTCCAACTCTCTCACGGACATCCCTGTTGCTACATCATACTCTCAGGCTGCCGCTGCTCCTTCGCAGTCAGTGCGGCCAAAACAGAAGCCTGACAAGTCCGACAAAATTAATTTGACCACCCTCACTAAGCAGTCCCGTCCTCATGTCCTTCCCGCTCCTAGTCCAGCGAGGAAGAGAAAGAATAGCTATTCCTCGGTGGAGTCTGGGAGCCTTATCATTGCCGAAAATATGGAAGTCTCCATGAACAAGAACTAGGAAAGGTCCCCTGGTAGCCACTCGCCTGCTCGCGGGGGGCATAAAAAAACTAAGCACACTGGCCACCCTCGAAAATCTTAAACCGCCGCATTCACTATACTACAGTGGAATTGTAGAGGTATTGGGAATAAGTTACACAATATAGCAATCTTGCTGTCAATACACAGGCCAGACGTTGTTTGTTTACAGGAGACGTGCCTGAAGGATCATCCTGATCCTCCACAGTTCAAACACTATCACTCCTATAGAAGATATGAAGGTCATGGAGTTGCCATATACACACACAAATCACACCCACAAACGGAAGTGATTCTAAACTCTACTCTAGAAGCTGTCGCGTGCAGAGTAAAATTTAATAACACGTATCTGTCTATTTGCTCTCTGTACTGTCCTCCACACGGCCGCATTGATAGTGACGCTTTAAATTCTCTAGTTGAACATCTACTTGGGAATAAGTTAGTGTTGGGCGACTTTAATGCCCATCACTATCAATGGGGTAGCTTGAGGATTGATGGTCGTGGGGAGCAAGTAGCCGACCTAATACTACAGTCCAACCTCTGTCTTCTGAACGATGGTAGAGCGACTCGTGTAGACGATCGTACTGGTAACTTTTCGGCCATTGACTTATCTTTGGCCTCCCCTGGTATACATCAAGATTTCTCATGGGACCCTTATGACGACACCTTGGGAAGTGATCATTTACCCATCTGTTTTTCTTATACACGCAACATCATTTCGGACCCTCCACCTCCAAAATTTAACTATAAGAAAGCAGATTGGGGATCCTTCTCAAGGATCGCCAATTTAGATATATCTGGGGAGACCATAGATATGTTAAGATCGAAAATATAACTACTTCCATATTACACGCAGCTGAGGCTGCTATTCCCAACACTTCTACAGTTCATGCGAAGCATAGAGCACATTGGTGGACGCCGGATTGCCGACAAGCATTAAGAAAACGCAATAGGAGATACAGGATTTTTGATAGTCAGCCCACTGAGGAAAATTTTGTTGCATACAAACAGGCACGGGCTGAGGCAAGAAGAATAATAAGAAGGGCTAAACGTCACTCATGACGGTCCTTTGTGTCCACGGTGACTCGTACAACACCATTACATAAAGTCTGGTCCACTATAAGATTATTAAATAATAAACGCCCATACTTCCCTGTGACCACCTTGCAGGTAAATAACACCACCTATGAAGAGCCCGTGGACGTTGCTAACATCCTCGCCAGGAGTTTTCCTCATGTAAGTAGCTCAGCCAATTCTGACCCGCGTTTTCAACATCATAAACGCACGGCTGGGCTACAGATATAAGACTTTGCCATAGAAGATGTAGACTCCCCGTACAACCAAGAGTTTATGCTAGATGAACTGCTCCTTGCCCTTAAATCCTGTAAAGACACCAACCCTGGACCAGACACCATCACTTACGGTATGATCCAGCATTTTAATCAGGAGAACGTGATTAAGATCTTAGCATTGTACAATGAGATTTGGGCGTCTCAAACGTTCCCAAACTCATGGCACTTTGCACACGTCATACCGATACCCAAAGAGGCTGGTCTTCTTATGAATCCCACTTCATTTCGTCCAATTGTGTTGACTTCTTGTCTATGTAAGGTCATGGTACGTATGGTAAACAATAGAATTCTTTTTGTTTTAGAGTCGAAGAATTTGATAAATGATCAACAATGTGGCTTCCGTAAATACAGAAGTTCACTAGATCATTTAATGAATTTGGAGCATTGTATTGCAGAGGCATTTGCCAATAAAGAATTCATGATTGGAGTGTTCTTGGACATCCATAAAGCCTATGACATGACCTGGCGACACGGTATACTAATGAAGCTCTATGGTTATGGTTTAAGAGGAAATTTGCTATTTTTATTTCAAATCTCTTAAGGGACAGAACTTTCTCTGCCAAATTGCCCCAAAATGTAACATCGGATATATTTATCCAGGAAAACGCGGTGCCATAGGGAAATGTGCTTAGTCCTACTTTATTTAGTATTATGATCATTGATATTCTGTCATCAGCTCCCATCCCGATGAATCTTAAATACTCGCTCTACGCTGACGATTGTGCAAAATGGCACTCTTCCCGTAATGCACAATTTTCGGCTGGGCGGATTCAAGCAGCCCTTGACTCCGTCTACCAATGGGCTTTGCAGTGGGGATTTAAGTTTTCCGTCCGTAAGTGTGCCACTATAGTCTTCACTAATCGTAACATACCTAATTTATGCTTTACTTTGGATAATCAGGCAGTACCTTTTCAAACTTCTGTAAAATTTTTAGGAATACATTGTGATCATAGAATGAATTTTAAACTTCACGTTAATACTTTGCTTGCTCGTTGTGATAAACCGTTAAATGTCTTCAAGTACCTAGCGGGTACTACCTTTGGTCTATCTATCTATCTATATACCTAGGCTGCTTCCCCCAAGGAAAGGGAGGTAGCCGAGACAGGACGACACACTCTCCATTTACTCATCCATTCAAACACATTCATTCGCATCTTAGCCCCAAAGGGGAGAACGGACAGATCCTCACCGCACCACACCGCACAAGGGTCAACTGCACAATGCAATCAGTGACATCCGCAGCAGGGCCCGACAGCAGAACTGGTTTACCCCTGCCACATCATAACAGACCCATCCCCTTACCCGCACCTGACCTGACTAGCTGATCAGACCAAATGCGGGAGAATATCCCCTCAGGGCTGCGTCATCACTTAATCATTCACAATTTCTCGCCATTTATTTCTGTCACGCACAGCCACTCTTCCTTGCTCAACAGACATCCCTTTCACATCCAGCGCTCTCTTCACACTGTCCATCCATCCTATTCGTGGTCTTCTCTCAGCCTTACACCTCTCACATCAGATCTAGTTATCTCTTTCACCAATCGCTCATTATCCATTCTCTCCATATGCCCAAACCATCCCAACACCCTCTGCTCAACTCTACCAGCCATCTCCCGAACAACTCCAGTTCTCCTTCGCACTTCATCATTTCGCACCCGATCCATACGCGTCACTCCACACATACTCCTCAGACACCTCATCTCCATTACATTCAAACTTTTCCTCTCTGCTACACCCATATTCCATGTTTCAGCCCCATATAATGCAGTCGGTACCACAACACCCTCATACAGCCTTCTCTTTACATCCATTCTAAGCGAACGACATTTAAACACTTTTTTCATTCCTCCCAGCACCTTTCCTACTTCATTTATTCTAAACTTCACTTCTGCATCTATTCTTCCATCCACAGCAACATGTGACCCTAGATATTTAAAACAATCTACCTCCTCAAGGAACTCACCATTCAAAACTATATTCATCCCCCTACCATCTATCAACCTCGTACACTTCATCACTTTACTCTGATTCTCATTTACTTTCAATTTCCTCCTTTCGCACACCCTTCCAAACTCCTCTACCAACTGTCTCAATCTCTCCTCTGAATCAGTCACCAGTGCAGTATCATCTGCAAACAGCAGCTGCTTCAGATTCCACTCTCCACCATCAACATTTACCCGACTCAGACCACCTAAAACTCTTGCATTCACCTCCCTTACAACACCATCCATGTAAATATTAAACAACCAAGGTGACATCACACATCCCTGCCGCAGCCCCACTCTCACGGGAAACCAATCACTCACAGCATTTCCCACTCTTGCACACGCTCTACTATTTACATAAAAACTTTTCACCCCTTTCAGTAACCTACCATCAAGTCCATACAATCTTAAAACAGTCCGCAAAGCCTCCCTATTAATTCTATCATACGTTTTATCTAAATCCATAAATGCCCAAAACACATCCTTGCCTTTCGCTAAATACTTTTCACACACTTGTCTCACAGCAAACACCTGATCAACGCGTCCCCTCCCTCTCCTAAAGCCACACTGCTCATCACTAATCACTCCCTCTGTACCCTCTCTAACTCTCATAATTAACACTCTACCATACACCTTACCTACAACACTCAACAGACTTATACCCCTAAAGCTAGTACATTCATACTTATCACCCTTGCCTTTATACAACGGGACCACACAAGCACTTGCCCAGTCAATTGGGCAGAAAATCTTTATTTATGGTGTATAAGTTCCTTATTCGATCGAAGCTAGACTATGGCGCACAGGTGTATGGCTCGGCATCCGATGCCACGCTGAAAGGATTGGATGTGCTACAGAATAAATGTTTGCGAATGTGTCTTGGAGCCATCCGGTGTACCCGTGTGGCTCGTATGGAAGTGCAGGCGAATGTGCCTCCCCTCCGTATTCGCCGTGACCACCTGGCCTTGTCCTACGGCGTAAGGACATTTACGAAAAGTAATATCGGCAAGTGGCCTGTACCCACCTGCGTCAATACCACCACCTTCTGCGGGGGGTGCATCGGCCACTTGCCGCTCGCCTCCACTTACTGACTCAGGAGGTTGGTGTGGACCCCAGTGACTGTGACATGTTGGTGCTTAAAAATATAGTGCCTTGGGAGCCACCCAGCTTTACAGTGGATGTCTCATGGCTCCCAGCACCAAAGGCCAAGGCGACGGAGGCGGAGGTCCACTACTTGTTTCGTAACATCATTGTTCGTCACTTGGGGTCCCATCAATTGTACACCGACGGCTCCAAGTCGAGTGAATGTGTGGGTGCAAGTGTGTGGTCGACTGAATGTGCCCTCAGGTTTCAGTTGCCGACTCATACATCTGTGTTTACTTCAGAACTTTTTGCTATTGACAAAGCCATAGACTATGCTCTCAATTCTAGGCATGACTCATTTGTCATATTTTCAGATTCAAAATCAGCCCTTCAGGCAATTGCATCTTGCATTACGGACTCTCACGAGATCCAGGGCCGCATCGTTAATAAGTTGCATTCATGCAACAAGTCATTCACACTGATGTAGAGCTCGAGGAAACTTGGGACGTTCCTCGTGATCTACGTTCGAGTCTATCTCTCGGAAAGAAATCAATAAATCTTCTGTGGCAAGGTCAGTGGACCAGACTAAATATTCCAACTTGTAACCCGTACCTGGGCGACTGGGACACTTCCAACCGTCCCAGTCACCTAGAAGAAAAAGTGTTGGCACGGTTACGGCTCAATGCCACCATTTTAACCCGCATGACACCATATATGGGAAGACGCTTCCCTCCGCACTGTGACATCTGTAATGCGGTTTTATCTATCAGTCATATCATCCTGCACTGTCGGCGATTTATTCATGAACGTGCTTCACTTATAAATTACTGCGATGCAGTAGATGTCCTCTTCACTCTTTCCACCATCCTGGGTGATGGGGACATTGTTATGACTGGTAAATTGATGGCTTTCCTGAGAGAGACCGGACTGATCAGAGTGATGTGACTATTTTTCTGTGTGGTTATGGTTTTTATCAACAGTAAATATTGTTACATAGCCTATGATTTCATCATCCTTTGTATAATTCTAACGTCCAGTATGCTGCATGTTTGATCACGATTCACCTCGTGGCTTCCATAGTGACCAAGCTTCCGTGTTCTACCTTACTCCCCCCTTCTCCTCCCTTATAGTAGAGTAAGTCGTTCTTTCTGTTGTTCAGGGCAGGAGTGTCAACTCTTTGTCCCATATGGCTTCATTTGCGCGTTCTTCTTACAAGTCGTATCAAGCTCTGGCGGCCCCTATATAATGAGCTCAGTCTCTGCATTAATTGCCACTTAGATCTACTCCTCATTTTCTTCACATCTCTGTCCTCCCCTGTACAGTTGTTATTATTATGAGTGCTCAGAAAGTCTCCAACCATCTAGCTGCTGTGTAATTTGAGTATAAGTGTTATTACATTTTTTCTTGTACTGTATAGCATAAGGTGTTAATTCGTAGGCCTCGTGAGGCTTTTGTGATTCATGTGGAGTTTTTATGTTGGCCATTATTAATAATATTTTGTATCTGTAATAATTTATCTTGCATTAACTGACCATTATCCGGTTTTCTCATTTTATCAGGGCTGACTTAGATAAATTTACTCTTGCTAATTTCGTGTTAATAGAGACTATTGCAGTTAACCATATATCTAACCTGTTTTTTGCCATTACATTATCCTTATGAGTCCTGAATGTTTAGTTGTTAGTTTGAGCATTAAACTTTAACTTTTAATTTTACCTAACTCTTTTGTTTTGCACCTGGAACTTTGCGGGACAGTAGTGATTTTGGTGTTCTCACTTGAAGTGTTCATTATCTCTGTTCCATAACATAAATTTGGCGACCTCACCAGGATATTCAGGATATTATCATAAGGATATTGCTTGATATTTTGTGACTGTGATTTATTCATGATGTCTGCTATTACTACGCTTGATGAAGCCAAATATTTTTTGTCAAATGTGCAAACAGTGGGTGATGTAAAAAACAGAACAAAGAATGTACTTAAAATTGTTGGGAATTGCTGTTCGCTCTCATCATTCTAAAGATCAAAGTGTTGACATGATTAATAAAAGCTTGTTTGATGTAACTCCTCCAGATGAGCAAACGCAGATTGAAATAGCTAAGTTACAGCTAGCCCTGCAGGAGGCCAATGCTAAGGAGGCTGAGTTTCAGGCTCGTGCTAAGGAGGCTGAGTCTCAGGCTCGGATTCAGGAGGCACAGGCACAGGCTCAGGCACAAATTGAACTTGCTAGGATTCAGGCAGACCATGAGTATCGCATGAAACAAGGTGGAACTGGATCATCTAGCTCTGATGATTTTGATGTGGCTAAAAATATTAAACTTGTCCCTCCTTTTAATGAATCTGATTTAACAAAGTATTTTCAGTTGTTTGAGAGGGTAGCTACAGGTTTTAATTGGCCCAAAAAGTATTGGCCAGTACTCCTTCAGACTGTTCTCACCGGTAAAGCTCAAGTAACTTATGCATCTTTGCCTCAGGATCAATCTGATAATTATGATGTAGTTAAGAGCTTGATTCTTAAGGCCTATGAGCTTGTTTCTGAAGCCTATTGAGTAAAATTTAGGACAACTTATAAGCAAGATAAGCAATCCCATGTTGAGTATGGAAAAATCAAAGAAAATCTGTTAGAGCAGTGGTTAAATTCTAAGAATGTATATTCTGATTTTGATAAATTTAAGCAGATGATTTTGCTGGAGGACTTCAAAAGGTGTATTAATAAAGATGTAAGCCTATATCTTGATGAGAAAAGAATAGATAATTTGTCTGATGCTGCAGTTTTAGCTGATCAATATGTTCTCACTCACAAGAGATATTCTAAAGAAAAAAGGAAAGCTGAGAGTAAATACGTTGCCTCTACTCAGACTACAGGTAACAGGAAAGAGAATAAAGATGATGTTTCTCAGGAAGTAAATACCAGTTCCACCTCTAGATTTCAGAAAAGTAAATGTACTAATTGTAGTAAGCTTGGTCATACTACGGAGAAATGTTTCAGGAGACAGCGTGATGTGAACAAAAAGGAGTCTTAAAATATATTCAGTCAATTGGTCTAGTGTCCACCCTTGAGAGTTCCCAGAATTCTTTAACTGAGTTAACTGAACCTGCTTTGAGGGGTAAATTAATTTCTCATGATGAAGCTCCTCTTTTGAGCAGTAACGTGGGTGACACTCTCAAGAGTTCATGTGCTAATTTCCTGTCTGATGGTTTTGTCAGTCCTCTGGACAGTAATGACAGGAAATCAGTTCAAATATATCGTGATACAGGTGCTTGCCAATCCCTTATGCTGACCAGTGTTCTAGGCTCTAATGTTAATTCCTCTGATGAAACTGTAATCTTACAAGGTGTAGGGAATAATTACTTCTATGTCCCTCTGTGCAGAGTGAATTTAGAGTCTGGTTTTGTTAATGGTTCCGTTATGGTTGGGTTGGTTGAGACACTCCCAATGTCAGGTGTAACTTTCTTACTTGGAAATGATATTGGTGGAAGTCAAGTGTGTCCAGCTCCTTAGTTGTCTAGTAAACCAGTGACTGCAACCCAGGATTGTGATGTCCCTGATGTGTTCTCTGGATGTGCTGTCACTAGGGCTAAGTCTAAAGTTACTGGTGACTTAGAGGATAATGATGATGATGATGATGTTATCCTAGTTGACACTGTTCTTACTAATTTGGACCACTCACCAGATGAGGCAGTACCCCGTAGTGTTGATAATTTGTCTCGTCAAGAGTTGGTTGAGTTGCAGGTTGCTGACCCTGAGTTGAAAGGTCTAGCTAACTCTGCTTGCAGTGAGGAAGAGTCAGCTGGTACTTCTACTTGTTATTATATAAAGTCAGGAGTACTTATGACAAAGTGGAGACCCCCAACAGTATCAGCCGACTGTGAATGGGAGGTTGTACATCAAGTTGTCATCCCTCGTGTTTGTAGGCAGGATATCATTAGAGTGGCTCATGATTCCAGTTTGGCAGGACACCTTGGAGAGAGGAAGACTGTGGCACGCATTTTGAAACACTTCTACTGGCCAGGTATCTTCAGAGATGTTTCCTGGTATTGTAAGTCTTGTCACACCTGTCAAGTTGTGGGGAAGTGTAATCAGACCGAAAAGGTTGCACCTCTAGTTCCCATTCCTCCTTTTGAGGCGCCATTCACCCGTGTGTTGGTGGATATTGTGGGCCCTCTTCCTAAGACTTCTTCAGGATTTTCTTATTTGTTGACCCTGATTGATATGGCTACTCGTTATCCTGAAGCCATTCCACTTAGAAATATCTCAGCAAAGAACGTGGTTAAGGAAATGCTAGGGTTCTTCATCAAGTTTGGTCTGCCCAAGGAGGTACAGTCAGACCGGGGAAGTAATTTCATGTCCAATGTTTTCAAGCAGTCTCTGAAATAGTTGGCCATCACCCAGATCACGTCTTCAGCTTACCATCCCCAGACCCAAGGAGCGTTGGAGAGATATCATCAAACACTCAAATCGATGCTCAAGAAATACTGTTTGATACATCAGAAAGACTGGGATAAAGGTCTTCCAATCGTTGTATTTGCCGCAAGAGAATCTCCAAATGAATCACTGGGCTTCTCACCCTTTGAACTACTGTTTGGCCATGAAGTAAGAGGACCCCTTAAGCTACTCAAGGAATGCTGGCTGTCGGAGGAAGATTACGTCAACCTGCTGGAGTATGTGATGAAGTTCAAAAAACGGCTGTCCACTGCTTTACAGCTGGCGAGAGAGAATTTAGGAGCTGCTCAGGAGAAGATGAAGACTTGGTATGATAAGAAGTCCAGGTTATGCCACTTTCAGCCAGGAGATCAAGTTTTGATTCTGCTACCGGTGCATGGGCAACCTCTTCAAGCCAAGTTTAGTGGTCCTTATTTCGTGGAGAAGAAACTCGGTGATGTCAACTATGTCATCGCCACACCAGATCGTAGAAAGAACAAGCAACTTTGTCACATCAACATGCTAAAGTTATATCACAGGCGGGACGAAAATAATCCAGTCTGCACTGTAGCTGTTCCACCTGAGTCTGCAAGTGAAGTTCTCCCATGCGCACGAGCCTGACTGATAGTTTGGGGAAGAATCCTGATATCATGAATGATCTCCAGACTAAGCTTTCTCATCTACCTCCCGAGGAAAGGCAGGAGTTTTCGGCATTACTGCAGGAGTACCCGCAAGTGTTCCGTGCCACTCCAGGAAAAACCACTGTGTTGATGCATGATGTCGATGTTGGAGACGCAAAGCCAATCAAATTGCCTCCTTACCGTGTGAACCCAGTGAAAGTTCCTCTCATCGAGAAGGAGCTTGGCTACCTGTTGGACCACAAGATGATTGAGCCCTGTCAGAGCGAGTGGAGTTCTCCTGTCACTCTAGTCCCTAAGCCAGGTGGGTCACAGCGGCTTTGCATCGACTACAGACGTGTTAATCAGAAAACCAAAACAGACACTTACCCTCTCCCTCGCGTGGAAGATTGCATAGATAAGATCGGAAAGGCTAGGTACATAAGTAAGTTTGATTTGTTAAAGGGATACTGGCAAGTACCTATGACTGAACGTGCTAGGGAGATCTCATGTTTTGTAACACTAGGAAAGACCTTTGCATGTTCTGTAATGCCATATGGTATGAAGAATGCACCAGCCACTTTTCAGAAGCTCATGAATGTTGTAACAGAGGGTTTGGCAGGGTGTGTTGTTTATATTGATGATATATTAATCTTCAGTGACAACTGGAAAGATAACCTATGCCATGTCAGTAAATTTCTTGAGCGTTTGGTTCAGGCTAATGTTGTAGCTAATATATCAAAGTGTGAGTTTGGTCAAGCTAAAATTCAGTACCTTGGGTACGTGATTGGTGATGGACATGTTGCACCACCAGGAGCTAAGGTTCAGGTTATAAGTGATCTTCCCAGACCTAAAAGTAGGAAAGAGCTACAAAGATTTTTGGGAATGGTAGGTTATTACAAGAGATTTGTTCTTTACTTTTCAATTCTTGTATCACCACTTACAGACCTACTGAAAAAGGGAGTTAAATTTGTCTGGACCGATAACTGTGAATCCTCTTTCAGTAAACTTAAAGCTATCTATTAAGTCAGCCAGTGCTCGCTACTCCAAATTTTGCTAAACCTTTTAAGATGTCTGTTGACGCAAGTGATCAAGGAGCTGGGGCTGTTTTGCTGCAAGAGGATGATCAGGGTATTGAACACCCTGTATCTTATTACTGTAAGAAGTTCACTCCACCTCAAAAGAACTACTCAACTATCGAGAAAGAGCCTTTGGCCTTGATTTTGGGTTTACAGCATTTTTCATTTTATTTGTGTTCTGGTTTTGACCCCATAGTCATTTATACCGATCATAACCCACTGAAATTCCTTAGTAAGTTTAAAGATAAAAATCAGAGATTGACAAGATGGAGTCTACTTCTTCAGGAGTATTCATTAGACATACAACATGTCAAGGGGAAAGAAAATATTATTGCAGATTGCTTATCTAGACTTTAGACAGATTGTTTTAGAGTAATAAGAAATTTCCTTTGTAAATTTCTTTTTCTTTGTGGGGAGGTGTTACATAGCCTATGATTTCATCATCCTTTGTATAATTCTAACGTCCAGTATGCTGCATGTTTGATCACGATTCGTCTCGTGGCTTCCATAGTGACCAAGCTTCCGTCTTCTACCTCACTCCCCCCTTCTCCTCCCTTATAGTAGAGTAAGTCGTTCTTTCTGTTGTTCAGAGCAGTTGTGTCAACTCTTTGTCCCCTATGGCTTCATTTGCGCGTCCTTCTTACAAGTCGTATCAAGCTCTGCCGGCCCCTATATAATGAGCTCAGTCTCTGCATTAATTGCCACTTAGATCTACTCCTCATTTTGTTCACATCTCTGTCCTCCCCTGTACAGTTGTTATTATTGTGAGTGCTCAGGAAGTCTCCAGCCATCTAGCAGCTGTGTTTGAATATAAGTGTTATTACATTTTTTCTTTTACTGTATAGCATAAGGTGTTAATTCGTAGGCCTGGTGAGGCTTTTGTGATTCATGTGGAGTTTTCATGTCAGCCATTATTAATAATATTTTGTATCTGTAATAATATATCTTGTATAAACTGAGCATTATCCGGTTTTCCCATTTTATCAGCGCTGACTTATATAAATTTACTCTTGCTAATTTCGTGTTAATAGAGGCTATTGCAGTTAACCATATATTTAACCTGTTTTTTGCCATTACATTATCCTTATGAGTCCTGAATGTTTAGTTGTTAGTTTGAGTATTAAACTTTAACTTGTAATTTTACCTAACTCTTTTGTTTTGAACCTGGAACTTTGCGGGACAGTAGTGATTTTGGTGTTCTCACTTGAAGTGTTCATTATCTCTCTCTGCTCCGTAACAATATGTATATATTGTAATATTAATTAGGATTGACAGTTGACATATTTTAAATAGTTCCTCCTCCCACCGATCTATTTCTAATATAGATGTCCCCTACATTAAGCCAAGTTCCTCGGCTGACAGTCACCAGCTGATGAGTGCAAGTGTGCAATATAGGAAGGTATTGGGCACTTGCAGTCGATGGTGGTATGCTGGGCCAGGTTCTTTACTTTTTGTACAAATTATGTAAATACATTTTACTATCTTGCTTAAGTTATTCTAATTAGGGACGACAGCTGACGTATGTGGAAATGTTCCTGACTCGTCTGGTTCCCTTTCATATATTGATGTCCCCTATATTAGGTTCTGCCTCGACTGACAGTCACCAGGTGATGAGTGCAGGTATGTAATGTAGAAAGGCATTACATATCTGCAGTCGATGTTCTCTTGGTCGAGGCTTTTTTACCATTAGTGTAGGTCTAGTTATTTGTCTCTTAGGATTTAGTATAGGTTAGCGATTTGTCTGTTAGGCATTAGTTTTAGGGGCCTTTAGATTAGGTATTTTTTATTATAAGTAATATAAGGTTAAAAATATAAAAACTAAATAATAATAATAAAAAAACTACAAAAAAAAATATTATATATATATATATATGTACGTGTGCGTGAAAGTGTGTATGTTCATATGCATGGATGTATGTATGTATGTATGTATGTATATATGTTTGTATATATATGTATATATGTGTCAATATATATACATATATATATTTTTTCTTTAATGATCAGAGGCTGCGGCCTCAATGGTTGATAGAAAAAAAAAAAAAAAACTGAGCGAGTGGGACTTTGATGCATGGTCGTGAGGAGTGTGGACGTGTTTTTCGTTGTGCTCTTCTCTAGTTTTCAGGGCTGCCTCTCCGGCAATAGCATCTTTTTTATCACCCTTCCGGTGACTCTTAGGTTTAGCTTGTTCTCAGTTACCTCCCCTCCCTGTTAATCTTGAACAGTAGGTGTCTCTTCTAATAAACTGAGTTTACCTTTGCTTATCGCCCACGGAGGGTCCCCCCCCACTGATCGCTCTGGGGCGTGAATAAACACAGTCGAGCCTCCCTGGAGTGGTTTAAGAGGGCAACCTCAGACTTGGGTGTGTGGTCCCCGGCTGATTGTTCCTTGATCATATTTTCTCCTTCTTCCCACTTCCCCCGTTAGGAGGGGGGGTTACTATGGAGGATGCCCCTACTGCCTCCCCCCCCCTCAATGGGGGAGGTAGTCCTGACCGACCCCCGACTACTTCACGGACAGTCAGCCCCCAGATAGAACGGCCCCAGACTCGTTTGCCTCGTGACGTGAATGTAAAAAACGTGGAGTTTGTCACCATTCATGCTCTAGGTTCCACTCTCTTGAGCAGTCTCAATCCCTTCATGATTTAGAAGGTTATTGATGGCTGTGCTGGGGAGGTGGAACAAGTCAAAAAACTTGTGAACGGAGACCTCCTTGTAAAGATTTGCAATTCTTCCCAGGTTAAGGACTTGCTGAAGCTGTGCAAGTTTCATATCTATGATGTCGAAGCCAAGATCCCATCTTCCATGAATTCCTGCCAGGGTGTCATCACTTCCAGGGATCTCATGGTGATGAGTGAGGAAGAGATCATAGAGGAACTTTCTCAGCAAGATGTAATCGATGCCCACTTCATAACAAGATATTCGGAAGGTGTCAGGACAAAGACTGTGACTATTGTTTTGACTTTTGGAAAAGTATCACTGCCTAGTCATGTCAAAATTGGTTACGAAATTGTTCATGTGCGGCCATATATTCCCAACCCTTTCCGTTGCTTGAAATGCCAGTTGTATGGGCATGGTTCCAAGACTTGTCGGGCTTCCCAGCCAGTGTGTGGCAAGTGTGCAAGCCAAGGTCATGATGCGGAACATTGCACATCTGAGACGGTCTGTTGCTATCACTGCAAGGGCACTCACTCCACTTCCTCTAGGGATTGTCCCAAGTGGGAGGAGGAGAAGGAGGTCTGCACAGTGAAGGCAACTGAGGGCATTTCCTATTACAAAACTAGGAAAAAGGTAAAGGAGTTGCATGCAAGTCCCATGCCAAATAGGTCCTATGCTTTGGCCGTAATGTCCCGTCCTGTGATGTGCTCTGTAGAGACGCAGACTGATCTTGTCCTTCTCCCTACTGCCACTCACAGTACATCTCCATCTCGACCTCCTGTCTGCTCCAACCCTCTCACTGACATCCCTAAGGCTTCAAGTTATTCTCAGGCTGCTGCTCCCTCTCCATCACTATGGCCTGAAGCAAAGCCTGACAAGTCTAGTAAACGTAATATGACCACCCTCACAAAACAGTCAAAGGCTTTTCGTCTCATTAACTCTCCTCCTCTTACTGAGTCCCTTCAACCTCTGTCTCTTTGCCACACTGTTGCATCTTTATCTCTTTTCTATCGCTGCTTTAATGGTCACTGCTCCTCTGAACTGCTTGCATTGCTACGCCTCTACGACGGGCGTGTAGCACCCGTCTGGCAGCAAACTCTCATCCCTTTTCTGTCCAACTCTCTAATGCAAGAGTTAACCGTTACTCCCAGTCTTTCATTTATGCAACAGGTCAGCTCTGGAACTGTCTTTCTCTGTCTGTATTTCCTGCTGCCTATGATCTCCAGTCTTTCAAACGCAGTGTGTCCAGGCATCTCAAAATGATCGGATCTTGAATTTGGCTCTCTATTGTATTTTGTTTTTCTCTTGGAGGGAACTGTCATTGCGGTCTCATGGCCTTTCGTTCCTTCTTCTTCGCATAAAAAAAAAAAAAGTCTCGTCCTCATCTTCTTCCAGTTCCCACTCCAGCGAGGGAGAGGAAGGTTAGTTTTTCCTCGGGGGAGTCAGGGAACCTCGTAATTGACGACAATATAGAGATTTCCGTGAACAAGCACCGGGATAGGTCACCCGGTAGGCGCTCGCCTGCCGACGGACGACAAAAAAATGACAAAGCACACTGACCCCCAACGAAAATCTTAAACCGTCGCTTTCACTGTATTACAGTGGAATTGTAGAGGTATTGGGAATAAGTTACAAGATATAGTAATCTTGCTTTCTATAAACAGGCCAGACGTTATTTGTTTACAGGAGACTCGCCTGGAGGATCATCCTGATCCTCCACAGTTCAAACACAATCACTTGTATAGAAGATATGAAGGTCACGGAGTTGCCATTTACACACACAAATCACACCCACAAACGGAAATGATTCTAAATTCTACTCTGGAAGCTGTCGCGTACAGAGTAAAATTTAATAACACGTATGTCTATTTCCTCTCTGTACTGTCCTCCACACGGCCGCATTGATAGTGATGCTTTAAATTCACTATTTGAACATTTGCCTGGAAATAAGTTAGTGTTGGGCGATTTTAATGCCCATCACTATCAATGGGGTAGCTTGAGGATTGATGGTCATGGGGAGCAAGTAGCCGACCTGATACTACAGTCCAACCTCTGTCTTCTGAACGATGGTAAAGTGACTCGTGTAGATGATCGTACTGGTAACTATTCGGTCATTGACTTATCTTTGGCCTCCCCTGGTATACATCAAGATTTCTCATGGGACCCTTACGACGACTCCTTGGGAAGTGATCATTTACCCACCTGTCTTTCTTATACACGCGACATCATTTCGGACCCTCCACTTCCAAAATTTAACTATAAGAAAGCAGATTGGGGATCCTTCTCAAGGATCGCCAATTTAGATATATCTGGGGAGACCATGGATGTTAAGGTCGAAAATATAACTACTTCCATATTACACGCAACTGAGGCTGCTATTCCCAAGACTTCTACAGTTCATGCGAAGCATAGAGCACATTGGTGGACGCCGGATTGCTGACAAGCATTAAAAAAACGCAGTAGGAGATACAGAATTTTTGATAGTCAGCCCACTGAGAAAAATTTTATTGCATACAAACAGGCACGGGCTGAGGCAAGGAGAATAATAAGGGCCAAACGTGACTCCTGGCGGTCCTTTGTGTCCACGGTGACTCGTACAACACCATTACGTAAAGTCTGGTCCACCATAAGAATATTAAATAATAAAGGCCCATATTTCCCAGTCACCACTTTGCAAGTAAATAATAACATCTATGACGAACCCGTGGACGTTGCTAACATCCTCGCCAGGAGTTTTTCACAAGTAAGTAGCTCACCCAATTATGACCCGCGTTTCCAACATCATAAACGAATGGCTGAGCTACAGATTATTGACTTTGCCACAGAAGACGTAGACTCCCCGTACAACCAAGAGTTTATGTTAGATGA
This sequence comes from Coenobita brevimanus, assembly GCF_032717465.1. Lineage (NCBI taxonomy): Eukaryota > Metazoa > Arthropoda > Malacostraca > Decapoda > Coenobitidae > Coenobita > Coenobita brevimanus. Next base: position 21,183,696 of record NC_137046.1, read on the forward strand.
ACTGCTCCTTGCCCTTATATCCTGTAAAGACACCAGCCCTGGACCAGACACCACCACATACGGTATGATCCAGCATCATAATCAGGACAACCTGATTAAGATGTTAGCATTGAACAATGAGATTTGGGCATCTCGAACGTTCCCAAACTAATGGCACTTTGTGCATGTCATATGAATCCCACTTCATTTCGTCCTATTGTGTTGACTTCTTGTCTATGTAAGTTCATGGAACCTATGGTAAACAATAGGCTTCTTTTTGTTTTAGAGTTGAAGAATTTGTTAAATGATCAACAATGTGGCTTCCGTAAATACAGAAGTTCACTAGATCATTTAATGAATTTGGAGCATTGTATTGCAGAGGCATTTGCCAATAAAGAATTCATGATAGGGGTGTTCTTGGCCATCCATAAAGCCTATGACATGACATGGCGACACGGTATACTAATGAAGCTCTATGCTTATGGTTTAAGAGGAAATTTGCCTATTTTTATTTCAAATTTCTTAAGGGATAGAACTTTCTCTGTCAAATTGCCCCGAAACGTAACATCGGATATATTTATCCAGGAAAACGGGGTGCCACAGGGAAGTTTGCTTAGTCCTACTTTATTTAGTATTATCATTCATTCATTCGTTGCCAGACGCCATGTATCCCAAACGATGTGGTCAAGGGCTTAGAGTTAATTGTTTTTACAGGGAGGGGCACTAATCCTCCACCAACCCCACTGCACACGTAGGGAGAACGTTATGCCAACAGCATCTGGTGTTCCCAGGTGGTCACCCATCCAAGTACTAACCAGACCCAAATTGCTTAACTTCGCTGATCGGACGGGAAGCGGTGTACTCAACGTGGTATGGCCGTTGGCCATATTATCAATGATATTCTGTCATCAGCTCCCATCCCGAAGAATCTTAAATACTCGCTCTACGCTGACGATTGTGCAATATGCCACTCTTCCCATAATGCACAATTTTCGGCTGGGCAGATTCAAGCAGCCCTTGACTCCGTCCACCAATGGGCCTTGCAGTGGGGATTTAAGTTTTCCGTTCGTAAGTGTGCCGCTATAGTCTTCACTAATCGTAACGTACGTAATTTGTGCTTAACTTTGGATGATCAGGTGGTACCTTTTCAAAATTCTGTAAAATTTTTAGGAATACATTTTGATCATAGAATGAATTTTAAACTTCACGTTAATACTTTGCTTGCTCGTTGTGATAAACCGTTAAATGTCCTAAAGTACCTAGTGGGTACTACCTGGGGTGCCGACAGAAAATCTTTATTAATGGTGTATAAGTCCCTTATTCGATGGAAGCTAGACTATGGCGCACAGGTGTATGGCTCGGCATCTGATGCCACGCTAAGGATTGGATGTGTTACAGAATAAATGTTTGCGAATGTGTCTTTGAGCCATCCGGTGTACCCGTGTGGCTCATATGGAAGTGGAGGCGAATGTGACTCCCCTCCATATTCGTCATGACCACCTGGCCTTGTCCTACGGCATAAGGACGTTTAGGAAAAGTAATATCGGCAATGTGGCCTGTACCCCCCTGCGTCAATACCACCACCTTCTGCAGGGGGTGCGTCGGCCACTTGCCATTCGTCTTCACTTACTGACTCAGGAGCTTGGTGTGGACCCCAGTGACTGTGACAAGTTGGTGTTTAAAAAGATAGCGCCTTGGGACCCACCCGGCTTTTCAGTGGATGTCTCATGGCTCCCAACGCCAAAGGCTAATGCGCCGGAGGCGGAGGTCCACCACTTGTTTCGTAACATCATTGTTCGTCACTTGGGGTCCCATCAATTGTACACTGACGGCTCCAAGTCGAGTGAATATATGGGTGCAAGTGTGTGGTTGAATGAATGTGCTCTTAGGTATCGGTTGCCGACTCATACATCTGTGTTTACTTCAGAACTTTTTGCTATTGACAAAGCCATAGACTATGCTCTCAATTCTAGACATGACTCATTTGTCATATTTTCAGATTCAAAATCAGCCCTTCAGGAAATTGCATCTTGTACTACGGACTCTCACGAGATCCAGGGCCGCATCGTTAAAAAGTTGCATTCATGTAACAAGTCATTCACGCTGATCTGAGTGCCTGGTCATTGTCGTATCTACGGCAATGAGCAGGCTGACTTACTTGCAAAGTCGGCTGTAGAGCTCGAGGAGACTTGGAACGTTCCTCGCGATCTACGGTCGAGTCTTTATCTCGGAAAGAAATCAATAAATCTTCTGTGGCAAGGTCAGTGAACCAGACTAAATATTCCAACTTCTCAGCCGTACCTGGGCGACTGGGACACTGCCAACCGTACCAGTTACCTAGAAGAAAAAGTGTTGGCACGTTTATGGCTCAATGCCACCATTTTAACCCACGTGAAACCATATATGGAAAGACTCTTCCCACCGCACTGTGACATCTGTAATGCGGTGTTATCTATCAGTCATATCATCGTGTGCTGTCGGCGAGTTATTTGTGAACGTGCTTCACTTATAAATTACTGCGATGCAGTAGATGTACCCTTCACCCTTTCCACCATCCTGGGTGATGGGGACATGTTATGACTGATAAATTGATGGCTTTTTTGAGAGAGACCGGACTGATCAGAGTGATGTGACTTTTTTACTGTGTGGTTATGGTTTTTATCAACGGTAAAAATGTATATATTGTAATATTAATTAGGGTTGACAGTTGACATATTTTAAATAGTTCCTCCTCCCACTGATCTATTTCTAATATAGATGTCCCCTACATTAAGCCAAGTTCCTCGCCTGACAGTCACCAGCTGATGAGTGCAAGTGTGCAATATAGGAAGGTATTTGGCACTTGCAGTCGATGGTGGTCTGCTGGGCGAGGTTCTTCACTTTTTGTACAAATTATGTAAATACGTTATACTATCTTGCTTAAGTTATTCTAATTAGGGACGACAGCTGACGTATATGGGAATGTTCCAGACTCGTCTGGTTCCCTTTCATATATTTATGTCCCCTGTATTAGGTTGTGCCTCGACTGACAGTCATCAGGTGATGAATGCAGGTATGTAATGTAGAAAGGCATTACATATCTGCAGTCGATGGTGTTCTTTGGGTCAAGGCTTTTTTAACATTAGTGTAGGTCTAGTTATTTGTCTCTTTGGATTTAATATAGGTTAGCGATTTTTCTGTTAAGTGGTTAGTTTTAGGGTATTTAGATTAGGTATTTTTTATCATAAGTAATATAAGGTTAAAAATATAAAAAATAAATAAAAATAAAAATAAAACTACAAAAAAATAATAAAATAAAAATTATTATATATATATATATATATATATATATATATATATATATGTACGTGTGCATGAAAGTATGTTCATATGCATGGATGTGTGTATGTATGTATGTATGTACATAAATATTTTAGTATATATATGAATATATGTCTCAATATATATATATATATATATATATATATATATATATATATATATATATATATATATATATATATATATATATATATATATATATATACATATATATATATATATATATATATATACATATATATATATATATATATATATATATATATATATATATATATATATATATATATAAATATATATATATATATTTGCTTTAATGACCAGAGGCTCCGGCCTCAATGGTCGATAGGCAAAAAAAAAAAAAAAAAAATCCTGAGCGAGTTAACGGCTTGAGCTAGACCAGTGTGTTGGGCTGCTCTGTTCTGGGGATATTATTATAATATAGTAGTTTATCTGCCACACGTAAGTTAATGTTTATTGTCAGCACATGATGGATTTATTAGGTTCTTTTGATATTGTTAATATTTATAAGAATTATTTAGAATCACTGTTATTGCCCTAGCTAATGTCACATGTTATATTAGTGTTGTCTTTATTTTTATGCCAGGTCTGTATTGCAAGTCCCCAGAGGTTTTACAACCCAAGGGCTACTTTATGTTCTGGTTTATCTTTATTATTAACTTTCGGAACTTTAGGATAATTTCTGCAAGAGCTAGTTTGGCAATCCTGTTTGATCCTGTTTGTTTTTGTTGTTGTAGCTTTAAGTTAGTGTTAAGTAAACTTAAGTATTTTTAATTGCCTATTTCATTCCTCCTTTTGGTCATTGGTATGTTTTACACTTTATCACCATTTTCCCCCATTTCAGCTTACTACTTGGTGTGGCTAACTGCCACTTGGTATTCAAAAATTTCCGTTACGCACTTTACAGGCTATCAGATAGTCCTTTAGCCCCTCCATGTCGTAACAAAGTGGCGACCTCGCCAGGATTGTCAATACTAGGTTTTCTAGGGTTTAAGAAAGATTGTGTAAGATGTCATAGTCCCTGAGAGCTGTATATTTAATTGTTAGTGTACCGAGCTTATGCAGTCATGGAAACGGATGCCCATGCACGCGTAAATTTGCCACCTGTGGTTGAGGGTGTTGTAGCATCAGAGCCTGAATCCCCTCATCTTAGATCAGAAGATCGGGGTTCCCCTGTCTCTAATAGATTTTTGCAGGATATCAGGTTGGTGCAGGCTAAGTGGGAACACGAGGTTCAGATGGAGCAAATGAAGCTAGAGGTAGAGCAGGCAAAGATAGAGCATGCTAGAGAACAGGCAGAGCAAGCCAGAGATTATGCAAAGATAGAGCAGGCAAAGATAGAGTGAGCTAGAGAACAGGCAGAGCAAGCTAGAGAGCAGGCAAAGCTTGAACAGGCTATTTTAGAGCATAAGGCAAAGCTAGAACAGGCAAAGTTAGAGCAGCAGGCAAAGCTAGAACAGATGAAGTTAGAACAAATGAAACTTGAGCATGAATATCGTATGAGATCCTCCGAAGGCCAGATAAATTCTTTCCATTCCTTCTCAGGTTTCTGTACTACTGATCCCACTAAATTCGTACCTCCTTTTGACGAGACCCTTGTTTTGGAGTTATTCTCATGTTCTGAAAAAATTGCTGCTGGAAATAAGTGGCCTAAAGACCGATGGCCTACCCTAGTTCATACTGTGCTTAAAGGCAAGGCCCTCAGAGTGTTTGACAGCTTATGTTTTCAAGAATGCTCAGATTATGAAGTTTTGAAGAGCTCAGTTTTACGTGCTTATGAATTAAGACCTGAGGCATACCGTCAGCAGTTTAGGAATGCTAAGAAATGCCCCCAGGAGCCTTACTTAGAGTTTGCTAGGCATGTGACTGACACTTTCCAAATGTGGATTCGAAGTAAAAACGTGGCAGATTGCGATAACCCAAGCTGTACTGGGTTAAGGGATATTGTAATCCTTGAGAATTTCTTGGATAAATTAGACAGTGAATTAAGGATTCATTAATCAGACAAGCAAATTAATACAGTGTCTGAAGCACCTGTCATTATTGATGATTATGTCTTGCATAAATATGGGAATAAACCTAAGGAACTCTCTAGGAATATCTCCTCTGAGAAGTATACCCCACAGCAGAGTAACCAACACTCGGGTAAGCCAGACCTAGCTATTAATTCCAAACCTAATCCTTCTTCTGCGCCCTCTAATATCTCCTCTAGTTCTTTCAGGCACCCTTATCACTTTTGTACTTATTGCAAGCGTCCAGGTCACAGTGTTGAAAAGTGTTTCAAGAAGAATGTTCCGTCTAAGCCCGTCAACCTTGTTCGAGGTGGACCAGTGGTGACTCCAGTTTGCCCTTCAGGCCAAAAGGTAGCTGGAGAGTCTTGCGTCTCTTCCCCCTCTCAACTTGTTGTTTCAGTGATTGGGGATATGGAGCCCGCTGTTGAATTGCAGGCGGGAGGTGGTATGCCCTCACCCGTTCCTGATGCCACTTCACTTTCTGGAGACATTGTCCAGGCGGCAGTTAGCAGTTCTGCCCCTGCTTCTTCTTTTGCTCCATATTTGTTTTCTGGCGTGGTATTGTTGGACAGAGCAGAATTTCCTGTGAAGATTCTGCGTGACACTGGAGCTTCACTTTCGTTGTGGGTAAGCCCTGTGTACCCCCCCCCCCAAGTTACACCTGAAACTAAAGTCCCAACTAAAGAGTTTGTGATGATTCAAGGAGTTACTGGCGCGAAGGTAATCCCTGTGGTCACTGGTGACTTGAAATGTAACCTGTTTGAGGGACAAGCACGCCTTGGACTAGTTGACTCTCTTCCGGTTGAAGGCGTTGACCTGCTACTGGGAAATGACTTGGCAGGTGAGAACAAGTGTATTGCCCCTGTACTGTCTGAGATACCTGTGCCTGATGATCCCCCACAGGTTAATAAAGATGATGTAGATGTATTTCCAGCACGTGCTGTAATCAGATCTATGGCACTGACAGCAGAACAGAGACATGTCACTTAGCAAAGGGGAGTCTGGTGATCCTTCGGCCATTGTGGAAACTAGCCCAGAGACGGCGACCAAAGACACCAGTGAGAAAGGCTCTGATGATTGCTATTCCCTGGAAGATACGTTCATGAATTTACCAGATGATAATTCTCCCGTTCCTGTCGAGGAGGTGAGTGTTGAGAGATTGAAGGAGATGCAGGCAGGTGATCCAGAGATCCAGAAGCTGAGGTTAGTTGCAGTGGAGGATTGCGACGTTGAAAAAGGCAATTGCTTTTATGTGAAGGGTGGAGTATTGTGGAGGCGATGGCGTCCCTCGTATGTTGATGATGACGGAATGTGGGATTATCAGATTGTTGTGCCCAGTGCTTGTAGGAAGGAGCTGTTGGAGTTGGCTCACTGTACTCCGTTTTCAGGCCACATGGGTGTTAGGAAGACACTAGAGCGGCTGCGTGCAGAGTTCTACTGGCCGCATATGGCAGCAGATGTGGCCCAGTTTGTACGGTGTTGCCATACTTGCCAGATGGTGGGGAATCCTAATGAACCCATAGCTAAGTCGCCTCTCATTCCCATTCCTGCCTTTGACCCTCCATTTACTCGTATTATAGTTGATATGGTGGAACCCCTGCCTCCTACATCCTCTGGTAATAAGTACCTACTAACTATAATTGACTCTTCCACTAGATACCCTGAGGCTATCCCTGTTCGTTCCCCGAAGGCTAGAACAGTTGTTCGGGCATTGCTTGATTACTTCACTAAGTTTGGGTTGCCAAGGGAGATTCAGTCTGATAGAGGGTCTAATTTTCTTTTAACCCGCGGCGTCCCAGGGACGTACTTCCACGTCCTCACGTTTCTCCACAGCTAATCCCGGGGACGTACTTCAACGTCCTGCAATTGCAAGGTTCATAATTTCCACAATTTTCAATTTTCGCAAGTCATTTTTGGTACGTATACACGTGACACCTTCCTCAACAAGATGCCAGGCAGAGACAATGCCTTACCCAGCATGACCTCCTCCCCTCCCCTGCATGCCATTGTCTCAGCAATTCACCTGTTATCAGTGACCTGGCCAGTATAGCCATGTCATGCCACGGTACGAAATTCAGGGCCAGAGTGATTCCCCAATCGATGACAATGTGGAGGACAACCTTTACATAGCATTAGAGGAAGAAACAGTTAGAAATGATGATCAGGTAATGTGGCAAAAAAAGGTCAGGTATTAGTGAGTGAAACAATGCTTATAATGCCTATATTACTGCTTGAAAACCAATATACTCTTGTACTACATATAAATTCGTAACAGTAGATAAATAAATACCGCTTATGAGTGGTGTGAAATAGTTATCCTGTCATAGAACTCGTTTTCTTTGGTGCCAGCCTGATAGAAAACCCAGTAAGGTAAGGAGGCTCTCCTACCTGTAATGAGTATTTTAAACCTCAGGTGAGCGATTCCTCTATGAATATTCGATGTTTCTCACCAAAAGCGAAAGTTTTAGCAAAAAAAAAAAAGGGTCGAAAAAGGGTCGGGATTTGGGGGTACCAGTGGTCAAAAAGTGGTCGGGACGGGGCGGGTTAAATGCCTTCCAGCAGTCCATGGCCCAACTTGGTATTGTGCATGTGAAGAGCAGTGCATACTATCCCGAGAGCCAGGGTGCCCTAGAGAGATAACACCAGACCCTTAAGACGATGCTTCGGAAGTATTGCATGGAACACTCAAAGGATTGGGATAGAGGAGTGCCATTCCTCCTGTTTGCCACCCGTGAGGTTCCTCAAGAGAGTTTGGGTTTCTCCCCAAATGAGCTGGTATTTGCCAACAAGGTAAGAGGCACATTGTCCGTCATTAAAGAGGCTTGGTCTAGTGATCCCACCATGAGCCATATGTACTTGAGTTTGTAAGTGACTTCAAGAACAGGATCTCTAAATGCTTACAAGTGGCTAGAGAGAACTTGAAACAGGCCCAAACCAGTATGAAGAGGTGGTATGATAAGAAAACTCGTTTGCGAGAATTTAAGGTTGGTGATGAAGTGTTAGTGCTATTGCCTCTTCAAGGACAGCATCTTGCTGCTAAGTTTTGTGGCCCTTATCCAGTGGTGCGTAAAATGGGTAGTACTAATTACTTAGTGCAGACACGTAAGAAACATCAACTTTGCCATGTTAACATGCTGAAACCTTATTACCGCACTCCAGATGCCCCTGTACCTGTGCATCTAGTCTCACTTGAACAGATTGAGGAGGTTCCCGGCGGTTTGGTAACCCAGGAACAAAATGAGGAGGACTTTGACTTCGATACTGCAAGTGCCCGGCAAAGCAATGCTGAGGCCAGCTTTTCCCTTGCTGAAAAAGTTTCACATTTGCCACACGATCAGTCACAACAACTATTAACACTTCTTTCTTCATTTAAGGATGTATTTGGTAGCTCCCCTAGACGGACTACCTGGATTGAGCATGATGTTGACGTGGGTGACACGCTCCCCGTTAAGCTGCCATCTTATTATGTCTGCCCCAAGCTCTTAGGAGTCCTCTGCCAGGAGCTGAAGTACATGCTGGACAATGGTCTTGTCTCCCCGTGTGTGAGCCCGTGAAGCTCCCCTGTGACGCTGCAGCCCAAGCCTGACGGGACAGCGAGATTTTGCATCGACTACCACAGAGTCAATGCCCTGACTAGGACCGATACTTATCCTCTGCCTCGACTGGAAGATTGTGTTGACTGCATAGGTTCATCCCACTACATTACTAAGCTGGATCTTAAGAAGGGTTTCTGGCAAGTTCCCTTGATGGAGCGAGCAAAAAAAGTTTCGTGTTTTGTGGCAGATGGTCAAACTTATTGTTGTAATGTGATGCCTTATGGGATGAAAAATGCTCCCGCTACCTTTCAGAGACTTATGAACAGAGTTGTTACTGGGCTTCCAAACTGTGTGGTGTACTTGGATGATGTAGTAGTGTTCAGTGATACTTGGGAAGATCACCTAGAACAATTAAAAATGTTACTTTCAAGGCTCTCAGAAGCTCGCCTTGTAGCTAACTTAAAGAAATGTGAATTTGTTCAGGCTCAAGTTCAGTACCTTGGCTACGTGGTTGGTCACGGTCGTGATTGTCCCCCTTCTTCAAAGATGGAGGCAATTAAGAACTTTGCAGCACCGAAAACCAGACGTGAGCTTCGAAGGTTCTTGGGCACTGTTGGATATTACCGACAGTTTATTAAGAACTTTTCAAGTGTTGTGGCCTCACTGACAGATTTGTTAAAGAAAGAGAAGAAATTCTGTTTGACTGAGGATTGTAAATGTTCTTTTAATTCTGTAAAGGGAATTTTGTGTTGTCACCCAGTGATGCTTGCTTCTAATTTTTCAAGGCCTTTCAAACTGGCTGTTGATGCCAGCAATGTAGGAGCAGGAGCTGAACTTATACAGGACGATGATCTGGGGATAGAACATCCTCTCTGCTATTTCAGTAAAAAGTTCTCTAAGGCTCAATGCAATTATTCGGTTGTTGAAAAGGAACTACTTGCCCTGATCCTTGCCCTGCAGAATTTTTCTGTTTATATTCCTGCTTTTGGGCCGGCAGTCACTGTTTACACCGATCATCACCCCTTAAAGTTTCTGAACCAGTTAAAAGGTCAAAATCAAAGGCTAACCCGCTGGAGCCTCTTTCTGCAGGAGTATAACCTGAACATAGAGCATATCAAGGGGGTTGATAACGTGATTGCCGATTTCCTGTCGCGCTCTTGAGAACGAATTTTCCCTCGGGAAAATTCTTTCTTAGTTGTGGGTGGGTTACGTGTGGCAGATATACATTGATTATATTCATATATAATATTCAGAATCTTCAGTTTATTTATTAGTACCATGCTTAGTGTTCTGTGAAGAGTTTATAAATATCAGATCGTAGGAAACAGCCTGGCCCAGCTGTGTCAATATTTTTAAGAGCCGTTTTGAACCACCTTCCTGTGTCTGCTCATGGTTTCAACCTTGAGTTTCTGTTCTGTCCTCCAGCTTCATTGAGTTGCGTTTCTTGCTTCTCTGAGTTACCCTTCTTGCTTTCATGAGTTAATATAAGCTGGGCTGGGACTTCCCGAGCGAGGAGGGGACTTTGATGGGAGGACTTTGATGAATGGCGGTGGAGAAGGAAGACGTGTTTCTGAGCTCTCCTCTAGCTGCGCGGTTGGCTCACCGGCGTTAGCTTTTTCCTTTTGCTCGCCACTAGGGCGTTTTTCAATAAAGTTAGGTTAGCTAGACCTCATTTTCCTCCCTGGCCTTAGTAGATATAGTAGGTGTCTATATCTAATTACCGAGATTGCCATTGCTTACTCACCTCTGGAGTGTACCCTCCACTGATTGCTCTGGGGTGTGAGTGACACACAGGCGCGTCCTCCCGAGAGTGGTTTGAGAGGGTAATCTCAGACTAGGTGTGTTTTCCCTGGGCAATTTCTCCCTTGGTTGTTTTTCTCTTTCTTCCCACTTCCCCCGTGAGGGGGAAGTGGTAACTATGGCGGACGCCACTACTGCCTCCCCATCTTTCAGGGGGGAAGGTAGTCCTGACCGACCCCCGACTGCTGCACGGACGGACTGCCCCAAGACTGAACGGCCCCAGACACGTACCCGCCTTGACATTAATGTACATAACGCTGAGTTTGTATTGATTCATGTGGTTGGTTTCACTCCCCTGTCCAGCCTCAATCCCTTCATCATCAAGAAGGTGATTGATGGGTGTGCAGGAGAGGTGGAACAAGTGAAAAAACTTGCGAGTGGAGACCTCCTCGTAAAAATCATGAATTCAGCTCAGGTCAAGGATTTGCTTAAACTGAGGAAGTTCCATTGTCACGATGTCCAAACAACGATCCCCCACTACATGAATTCCTGCAAGGGTGTCATCACCTGCAGAGATCTTGTGCTTATGGAGGAAGAAGAAATTGTACAGGAACTTTCTCAGCAAGATGTCATAGAGGCGAGGTTCATTACCAGATTCTCAGAAGGTATAAGGACGAAGACCACAACAGTTGTTCTCACTTTTGGCAAAGTATCTCTTCCAGCCAATGTGAAGGTTGGATACGAAATTGTAAATTTTAGACCATACATCCCGAACCCCCTTCGTTGTTCAAAATGTCAGCTCTATGGACACCAAGAAAAGACTTGTCGGGCTCCCAACATCGTGTGTGGCAAGTGCGCGTCTGTAGGTCACTCTGCTGACAACTTTACATCCGAGACAGAGTCCTGCTTTCACTGCAAGGATGCTCACTCCACTTCCTCGAGGGCGTGTCCCAAGTGGAAGGAGGAGAAGGAGGTCCGCACAGTGAAGGCAACACAGAGCATTTCCTTTTACAATGCAAGGAAGAAGGTGAAGGAGTTGCATGCAACTCCCAAGCCTAATATCTCCTATGGACCGGCGGTTGTGTCCCGTCCCATGATGTGCACCGTTGAGACACAGACTGACCTAACATTTGCTCATGCCCCACGCTCTACCTCTCAGTCTAAGCCTCCTATACGCTCCAACTCTCTGACGGACATCCCTGTTGCGACTTCCTACTCCCAGGCTGCCGCTGCTCCTTCGCAGTCAGTGCGGCCAAAATCGAAGCCAGACAAGTCTGACAAGATTAAATTGACCACCCTCACTAAACAGTCACGTCCTCATGTCCTTCCCGCTCCTGGTCCAGCGAGAGAGAGAAAGAATAGCTCTTCCTCAGTGGAGTCTGGGAGCCTTGTAATTGATGAGAGTATGGAGGTTTCCATAAGTAAGAACCGGGAAAGATCTCCCGGTAGCCACTCGCCTGGTCGCGGGGGGCATAAAAAAAACTAAGCACACAGGCCACCCTCGAAAATCTTAAACTACGGCATTCATTCTATTACAGTGTTTTGTAGAGGTGTCGGGAATAAGTCACACAATATAGCAATCGTACTTTCTATACACAGGCCAGACGTTATTTGTTTACTGGAGACGCGCCTGGAGGATCATCCTGATTCTCCACAGTTCAAACACTACCACTCGTACAGAAGATATGAAGGTCACGGAGTTGCTATTTACACACACAAATCACACCCACAAACGGAAGTGATTCTAAATTCTACTCTGGAAGCTGTCGCGTGCAGAGTAAAATCAAATAACACGTATCTGTCTATTTGCTCTCTATACTGTCCTCCACATGGCTCCATTGATAGTGATGATTTAAAATCACCATTTGAACATCTGCCTGGAAATAAGTTAGTGTTGGGCGATTTTAATGCCCATCACTATCAATGGGGTAGCTTGAGGATTGATGGTCGTGGGGAGCAAGTAGCCGACCTAATACTACAGTCCTACCTCTGTCTTCTGAACGATGGTAGAGCGACTCGTGTAGATGATCGTACTTGTAACTTTTCGGCCATTGACTTGTCTTTGGCCTCCCCTGGTATACATCAAGATCTCTCATGGGACTCTTACGACGACTCCTTGGGAAGTGATCATTTACCCATCTGTCTTTCTTATACACACGACATCATTTCAGACCCTCCACCTCCAAAATTTAACTATAAGAAAGCAGACTGGTGATCCTTCTCAAGGGTCACCAATTTAGATATATCTGGGGACACCATACATGTTAAGGTCGAAAATATAACTACTTCCATATTACACACAGCTGAGGCTGCTATTCCCAAGACTTCTACAGTTCATACGAAGCATAGAGCACATTGGTGGACGCCGGATTGCCGACAAGCATTAAGAAAACGCAATAGGAGATACAGCATTTTTGATAGTCAGCCCACTGAAGAAAATTTTATTGCATACAAACAGGCACAGGCTGAGGCAAGGAGAATAATAAGAAGGGCTAAACGTGACTCCTGGCGGTCCGTTGTGTCCACGGTGACTCGTACAACACCATTACATAAAGTCTGGTCCACTATAAGATTATTAAATAATAAACGCCCATACTTCCCCTGTGACCACCTTGCAGGTGAATAACACCACCTATGACTTGCCCGTGGACGTTGCTAATATCCTCGCCAGGGGTTTTTCTCATGTAAGTAGCTCAGCCAATTATGACCCGCGTTTTCAACATCATCAACGCATGGCTGAGCTACAGATATTAAACTTTGCCACAGAAGACGTAGACTTCCCGTACAACCAAGAGTTTACGCTAGGATGAACTGCTCCTTGCCCTTAAATCCTGTAAAGACACCAGCCCTGGACCAGACACCATCACTTACGGTATGATCCAGCATCTTAATCAGGACAACCTGATTAAGATGTTAGCATTGTACAATGAGATTTGGGCGTCTCGAACGTTCCCAAACTCATGGCACTTTCCGCACGTCATAACGATACCCAAAGAGGCTGGTCGTCTTATGAATCCCACTTCATTTCGTCCTATTGTGTTGACTTCTTGTCTATGTAAGGTCATGGAACGTATGATTAACAATAGGCTTCTTTTTGTTTTAGAGTCGAAGAATTTGTTATATAATCAACAATGTGGCTTCCATAAATGCAGAAGTTCACTAGATCATTTAATGAATTTGGAGCATTGTATTGCAGAGGCATTTGCCAATAAAGAATTCATGATACGGGTGTTCTTCGACATCCATAAAGTCTATGACATGACCTGGCGACACGGTATACTAATGAAGCTCTATGCTTATGGTTTAACAGGAAATTTTCCTATTTCTATCTCAAATATATTTATCCAGGAAAACGGGGTCCCACAGGGAAGTGTGCTTAGTCCTACTTTATTTAGTATTATGATCAATGATATTCTGTCATCAGCTCCCATCCCGAGGAATCCTAAATACTCGCTCTATGCTGACGATTGTGCAATATGGCACTCTTCCCGTAATGTACAATTTTCGGCTGGGCGGATTCAAGCAGCCCTTGACTCCGTCCACCAATGGGCCTTGCAGTGGGGATTTAAGTTTTCCATACGTAAGTGTGCCGCTATAGTCTTCACTAATCGTAACGTACCTAATTTCTGCTTAACTTTGGATAATCAGGCGGTACCTTTTAAAAATTCTGTAAAATTTTTAGGAATACATTTTGATCATAGAATGAATTTTAAACTTCACATTAATACTTTGCTTGCTCATTGTGATAAAACGTTAAATGTCATCAAGTACCTAGTGGGTACTACCTGGGATGCCGACAGAAAATCTTTATTAATGGTGTATAAGTCCCTTATTCGATCGAAGCTAGACTATGGCGCACAGGTGTAAGGCTCGGCATCCGATCCCACACTGAAAGGATTGGATGTGTTACAGAATAAATGTTTGCGAATGTGTTTTGGAGACGTCCGGTGTACTTGTGTGGCTCGTATGGAAGTGTAGGCGAATGTGCCTCCCCTCCGTATTCGCCGTGGCCACCTGGCCTTGTCCTACGGTGAAAGGACGTTTAGGAAATATAATATCGGCAAAGTGGCCTGTACCCCTCTGCGTCAATACCACCACCTTCTGCGGGGGGGGTTGTTGGCCACTTGCCGTTCGCCTCCACTTACTGACTCAGGAGCTTGGTGTGGACCCCAGTGACCGTGACAAGTTGGTGTTTAAAAAGATAGCGCCTTGGGAGCCACCCGGCTTTACAGTGGATATCTCATGGCTCCCAGCACCAATGGCCATGGCGCCAGAGGCGGAGGTCCACCACTTCTTTCGTAACATCATTGTTCGTCACTTGGGGTCCCATCAATTGTACACCGACGGCTCCAAGTCGAGTGAATGTGTGGGTGCAAGTGTGTGGTCGACTGAATGTGCACTTAGGTATCGGTTGCCGACTCATACATCTGTGTTTACCTCCGAACTTTTTGCTATTGACAAAGCCATAGACTACGCTCTCAATTCTAGGCATGACTCATTTGTCATATTTTCAGATACAAAATCAGCCCTTCAGGCAATTGCATCTTGTACTACGGACTCTCACGAGATCCAGGGCCGCATCGTTAATAAGTTGCATTCATGCAACAAGTCATTCACACTGATCTGGGTTCCTGGTCATTGTCGTATCTACGGCAATGAGCAGGCTGACTTACTTGCAAAGTCGGCTGTAGAGCTCGAGGAGACTTGGGACGTTCCTCGTGATCTACGGTCGAGTCTCTCTCTCGGAAAGAAATCAATAAATCTTCTGTGGCAAGGTCAGTGGACCAGACTAAATATTCCGACCTGTAAGCCGTACCTGGGCTACTGGGACACCGCCAACCTCCCCAGTCGCCTGGAAGAAAAAGTGTTGGCACGGTTACAGCTCAATGCCACCATTTTAACACATATGAAACCTTATATGGAAAGACGCTTCCCACCACACTGTGACATCTGTGATGCGGTGTTATCTATCAGTTATATCATCCTGTGCTGTCGGCGATTTATTCGTGAACGTGCTTCACTTATAAATTACTGCAGCGCAGCAGACGTCCCCTTCACCCTTTCCACCATCCTGGGTGATGTTGACATTGTTATGACTGATAAACTGATGGCTTTCTTGAGAGAGACCGGACTGATCAGAGTGATGTGACTTTTTTACTGTGTGGTTATGGATTTTATCAACGGTAAATATGTATATATTGTAAAATTAATTGGGGTTGACAGTTGACATATTTTAAATAGTTCCTCCTCCTACTGATCTATTTCTAATATAGATGTCCCCTACATTAAGCCAAGTTCCTCACCTGACAGTCACCAGCTGATGAGTGCAAGTGTGCAATATAGGAAGGTATTGGGCACTTGCAGTCGATGGTGGTCTGCTAGGCGAGGTTCTTCACTTTTTGTATAAATTATGTAAATACATTATACCATCTTGCTTAAGTTATTCTAATTAGGCCCAATAGCTGACGTATATGGAAATGTTCCTGACTCGTCTGGTTCCCTTTCATATATTGATGTCCCCTGTATTAGGTAGTGCCTCGACTGACAGGCACCAGGTGATGAATGCAGGTATGTAATGTAGAAAGGCATTACATATCTGCAGTCGATGGTATTCTTTTGGTCGAGGCTTTTTTACCATTAGTGTATGTCTAGTTATTTGTCTCTTAGGACTTAGTATAGGTTAGCGATTTGTCTGTTAGGTGATTAGTTTTAGGGTCTTTATATTAGGCATTTTTGTTTATAAGTAATATAAGGTTAAAAATATAAAAAATTACCCAAAAAATAATAAAAGTAAAAATACAAAAAAAAATAATAAAATAAAGATTATTATATATATATGTACGTGTGCATGAAAGTGTGTATTTTCATATGCATGGATGTGTGTATGTATGTATGTGTACCCCCTCCACAATATGTGTACCCCCGATGTATATATGTCCCCCCCCAATGCATACATGCCCCCACTAAACTTGCTGACCTAGCACGCTTTCCCAGAGCCCAACCCTGAGCGAAGGCGTTATTGCATCAGTTCATAGCAGGCAGCCAAGACGGGCAGACTGTTTTACTGTGAGCTCGTAATAAACTCCTTATCTAGCTGTTTGTACACGGAGTTTCTACCACCAAAGTATTGCAAGTTACATTTGGTAGCAGCGGTGTTTCGAACCATCAGATTCTGACCGCCTCCTCCGATTTTCAGTGACACCACCAGATACATGACGTCTCGCATCTCCCAGCCTCGCCCCTCCTCAGTGCCTCTAGTGGTGTAATACCTGGCTCTGCTTTCCGAGTGTACAATTTCTCTCACCAGTGCTCACCTCTCAAACAACCCCACCCACACACCTTGTTCCTGACCGCAAGTGTCACCATCGCCGACCTACGTACCTGTTGCACCTGTTCCCAGCACCTGTTCTGAACTCATCATAACTCCTGCCCCCACGGTGCCACTTATCACTGTCTGCCCACCGCCATTCTCTGCATTTGCAACTCAACAGCTATACACCTGCATTGAACCAACATCTGCCCTCACAACCCACCACCGGCCCCATCGTCGCCACGCCCTGCCTTCACCCACATGTGGTCTGAATTACGTGAGCCTCCTAGGACCGCCACTCCCTGCCGGTTACTCATCGCGGCGTCTCTTCTCCTCTCTGCCCAGCTGTCTCTCCACCGCCACCCCGCCCCGCCCCGCCGCCCTGCCCCGCTCCGCCGCCCTGCCCCGCTACGCCCAGCCACACCTGCACGTCATACATCTCGTCAATCCCGTCTCTACCGTGTAACTATAGTATACTTTACCTTTCTATAGAGATTATCCTCGATTTTCTCACAGATTGGATATTGTAAATATTCCATCTCATTTCCATTATCCCGTTTTCATCTTCACCTACGTTATTTATAATCCATCTCATCCTTCGCCTTTTATTTAAACCATCCATCCCCGCACCTTCATTCATTTTCACACCTACTCGTGTATTCCATTCTCTCATTGTTATATTATACATTTCCACCTGTCTCCATCTTCATCCTTCATCTTATCTTCCATTGCCGCATTAAATGTCATACTTTCCACGTCAACCGCTTAATACCAGCCCTCTCGACCCGGAAACATCACCTGATCATACACCGTCTGCCGACTCTAACACAATCACTCATTTACGAAGTGGCAAAGAGTACCACCGCCCTGTACCTGAGACTCCCGTTTCACTTCCCGCAGAATCACTTACTACCCATCCTACACTCGTCAATCCAGATACCTCCTCCTCTACTCCTGCCTCTACACTCCCTTCTTCCTCTACTCCTTCCCCTGTCGTTCCCTCTCCTGCCTCCCTTCATACCCCGTCTTGCTCGCCCTTAACTGCCACTACCTTCTCTCTCTCCCACACCTCTCCTGCCGCCACTTCTGCACTTCCAGCCATGGCCAACCCTCCACAGTCTATCTATCTTGACGATGCCAATCGTCCCAAATTTACCGGCCAGGACCCAACTTGGTCTGTCTATGATTTCCTCAGAGAAGTCGAAACAGACATCCACAATAGGCAGCTCACCGATGAATCGCTCAAAGTAGCCTATCTCATGGGTCGCTTGCACCACGGCAAATCGGACATCGGATCCGCGATCCATGCAGGACATTTTGATAGCATTCATACCTTTGCTGATTTTCGTATGGAACTCATCAGCCTTTGTTGCCAGCATTCAAATACCGCGTCTCTCATGGGATTCATTAATCTCCTAAACCAACTAGAAGAGGACTTGTGAGTCCCAGCGCAATATGCCAAGCTCTGCGAAGCTGCCGCCGCCATGAAAGCAACTAGTAGCGAGATGCTCCAATTACTGGTAGGCACGAAATGGTTAGAATACAAGAATGGCGTTCCAATGCTTTCACTCACCAACTTTGCTGACTTAATTGTTTACCTGAGATTCCTTCACTGGCTTACTCCTAAAGGGCGAGAGCTAGCCTCGGAAATCGGTTTCAATCCAGGAGATAAAATTATTCAGGTCACTAAAGCCATTCATGAAATAACAGGTTCGAACTACATGCGTCAGGGCACCACCCAACCCTTGGCCTCCTCAGTCTGTCACATCTCCACTACCCCAGACCAATCTCGCTCCCGTCCCACCACACGCGGCAGACCTGCCACACATCGTTCTCCTACTGCAGGTCGTGATCAATCTAGCGCCCGACGGAACAGACAATCTTCGATTCTTTGCTGGCACTGTGGTCATCCTGGACATCGAGCATCCAGTTGCTACCATACATACAGACGTCCTCACTCCCAAACCAGACAGCGTACGCCTTCCCGCTCATGTCGTCCACACTGCAGATACCACAAATCAAGCACGACTCACACCACTGAGGAATGTCGTTACCTCAACCGCCAACAGTCGGGGGAAGCGCCGCGCCCGTATCGGCCCAATATCATGTAGAACCAGAAACCCAACTCCCCATCCGCCATGTAGGTCCCATAACATCCTCGGGTTTAGTCATTCTCGGATGCAGTCATGACATACCAACGTCATTCTTCTTGGACACAGGATCTATAGTAAATCTGATCTCCGACACTTCCTTCCATCTTCTTCAACTACATCACAACCACGTCAGTTTCCTAGAACCACCAGACATTCGCCTATGTGGTGCCGAAGGCTCAGAGTTTAAGGTTAAGGGAAGAGTCACCCTTGAAGTCAAACTACACAGAGATTTGCCCCGTATCCCAATTGAATTTCATGTCACTAATGACTTGCATTATCCCGCAGATGCCCTTATTGGTTTCTCCACCAAGGCACAACACTCCATTGCCTTATTACCTGCCTGTGGTAGTATAGACATTTCTGGATTCCCAGTTTACAGTATGGAATGTCCCCGTCCTGTTCTTACGATCAAATCAGTCCTTCAATTATCTCTGTCCCTAACACTACCAAAAAGTCCAACCCAGCCCAAACCACCACTGTCATCATCTGAGAATACAGAGATCATTCCTTTACTGACTGCGAGCAACGACATAAATTCCTCAATGTCTACTGATACATCATCTCAGCCTTCGGACATGGCTCTTACCTCCTCTCCCGACGACACTATCGCTGACTCAGACATGTCTCAATTACCTACCTCACACAGTGTGAATGATCTTCTCCAACACGCAGGGACGAAACGTGCAGTAACGAATAAGTGCACAATTTTGTTATCGCATGAGTTGAGTTCACCAAAGTCTCTGTGTTGCCGGTGCGAAAGAAGGAGTGGATGTACTAACACTACCTGAGACGTGTTGTGTGAATGGCTTGACTTATGAGTCAGCGTAGTGTACACTCTTAGAGGACATTTTATGCTACCTGTACTTGCTCAGTGTCACAAATGCTCCACTAAAACTTAAAAGTGGTGTAAAGATTGGAGACTTCCTAGTATACCCAGCGGCTGTAAAGGTGTGCCAGGATTCCTCATTTCCTACTATTCAGACTGATGATAGTACGCCAATCGGTGTATGTACTATTAACTCTACGGGATCTGCGCCGACATATTCACCCGATATGCTCTCACATCTCACTTGCACGGATTTCCCAGAAAATACGCCTCAACTCCTCGACCTTCTGACCTCGTACAGAAACGTGGTTGCCTTACCCATTGAACCGATGGGTAGAACAGACCTTGTCAAACATACGATTGAACTACTACCAGGAACTCAGCCGATTTACATACCAGCATATCGATTTCCTCACAGCCAGAGAAAGCAGACAGATCAAATGGTACAGAACATGTTAGACCAGGACATTATTGAGCCCTCCATCAGTCCATGGAATAGCCCACTTTTCTTAGTACCAAAGAAGGACGGCACCTTTAGACCAGTAGTCAACTATCGTAAGGTTAATTCTGTCACCGTTCCAGACCGTTTCCCGTTACCTGTCCGTGTTCATGCCACTTATCCATTCAGTCTTCAGCAGTATGATGGGACACTCTCTTTTTGCTTACCTAGATGATATCATTGTTGTGAGTAAATCCATCCCTGATCATTTTACCAAACTCCAGCAAGTCTTTGAACGCCTCCAGCTCGCAGGCCTGAAAATCAATCTCAGTAAATGTGACTTCCTGCGAAAGAAAATCAAATTCCTAAGCCATGTCGTAGATGCACAAGGCATTCATACTAATGAGGATAAAACTAAGGCGATTATTAACTTCCCAGAACCTACCACTACCGAAGCTGTACGAAGTTTCCTGGGCCTCAGTGGCTATTATCGTAGATTCATACAGGATTATGTGAAGATCGCCGCTCCTCTGACCCACTTACTCAAGCAGAATGTGCCCTTTGTTTGGACTAACGACCAGTCACAGGCTTTCCAAAAGCTAAAGACAGCTCTTGTAAATGCCCCTGTTCTAGCATTCCCTGATTATACCACACCCTTCCTTCTCTGCACAGACGCCTCAGGCACTGGACTTGGTGCCGTTTTGATGCAACTCGATGACGCATCAAGGAAGCGCGTAATAGCGTATGCTAGTCGCACCCTTACAACCGCTGAACGTAACTACAGTGTCACAGATCTCGAAGCGCTAGCGGTAGTCTGGTCCTTGAAACATTTCTGAGATATAGTCTATGGTTATCCAGTGCATATCCAAACAGACCACCTTCCACTATGTGATTTGTTCAAGAACCGCAACCTAACAGGTAGGTTAGCTAGATGGTCTGTCATCATCCAGGACTTTAATCCCACTTTTCAATATGTACCAGGCAAGTTGAATGTAGTCGCAGACGCACTCTCACGTCACGTAGCAGCAGCTATAACATCACTGCAGCCTGAAGTAACTGAAAACACTACACTAACGTCAGAAGTTGTTCGAAACTTTCAGCGCCAAGACCCCATGTGGTCCAAAGTCATTTATTTCCTAGAATCTGGTGATGCCTCGACCTTACCTACTCTGCCAGTATCACTAGATGAGTTCATGCTAGATGATGATCTCTTGTACAGGAAAACACTACTAACAGGCAAAGATACGCCCAATCGTGAAGTACGCCAACTTGTTGTCCCCACTGCCCTGATACCAAAGGTTCTTCATATTGTTCATAATACTCCTCAAGCTTCCCATCCAGGTAAAGACCGATGCTTGCACCAAGCACATCTCAAATACTATTGGCCAACCATGCGCCGCGATATCAATGCCCACTGTGGCTCTTGCCTCTCCTGCCACCGCCACAAAGGATCAACCGGCTTACCAGCATCTCCCTTACAATACCCAATCCCGTCACGACCATGGGAAACTGTCTCAATCGATCTCTTAAAACTACCTCTAACAGAGTCTGGCACTGAGTACTTGTTCGTAGCGGTCGACCACTTCTCCTGCTACTGTGTCCTCGTACCCCTCTCCGACAAGACCGCGAAGAGCGTTGCACGTGCCTTTATAGATCACATAATTTGCCCGTTCAGTACCCCTCATACCATTCTTACTGACAACGGTACAGAGTTCAACAATAGCCTTCTAGATGAGATCTGTCGCTGCTTTCATATCAGTAAGTGCAATGTCGTGCCTAACCATCCGGCTTCCAATGGCCTTGTAGAACGCCACAACCGAAAAATCTTAGAGTGCCTTAGACATCTAGGTTCCCATAGTTCGTCCTGGGATGACTGGATTCCCCAAGTGGCATCCTCAATCAATAGCTCCATCAATGCATCCATTGCTGAATCTCCCTTCTTCGTCCTCTTTGGTTTTGACAAGGACCTCCCATACTCTCTCATCCTCAAAGCCAGAACCCATCTACAAAATGGATGAATATGTTAAACTAAAATTGGCCAACTTCCAGACAATCCACCAGTATGTCCAATCCACTTTGGCTTCCTCTCAGGAGGACATGCTGCAGCGCCAACGTAAATCCGCCTCTCCTATTACCATCATTGTAGGCGATCTTGTCTTTGCTCATTCCCATACGCGTTCCTCTAAGTTGGATGACAAATTTACAAGGCCCCACCGCGTCCTCACTCAACAAGGCAACAAATTACACCTCCAGGACCTGTCCACTAAGGACACCAGATGGGTCCACGTCGATGACTTAAAGCGAGCACCCCGTGGCCTCGTGTTGGAAGAGTCACTTACACAACCTCCTGCCCCCTATTCCCCTCCACACATTCCTCAGTCTACTTTGTCTCCACCTATCCCTCAGTCTCCTTCCTCTCCACCTCCACCTGCTCATTCATCGACCAGTCAATATCGGTCCAAACTGCGCTCTGCCCATCAACCTCTTCACGACCTCCCCCATTAACTCTACCCTGATTTTCTAGGTACGATGTTAGCGATCTCCCTGCTGGCAGTGCTGACCCTCCTGGGGTCTGGGTCAGGTCAGGACGATGGTGGAGTACGTCCTGGGGCCTTGGTCGGCTCAGGAGGCGAGGTCTCCCTGCGCTACGATCTTGCGCCCCTGGCCGACATAGCCATAGCCCTACCTGCCTACGCCCACCAGCTCCACAGAATCAGGAACCATCTCACGGCCATCATGGGGACACACAACCCAAATGAGTATCTCTATAACCTTTTCCTACCACTCTCCTGGCAATTGCAATACATAAGTAACAGATTCACTGAGCTCAATGACACATTTTCCATTCAGACACCCGTTGGTCGTTCTCGTGTGAAACGAGGTCTCTTCGACTTCGGCGGTGAGATCCTGAGTGGCTTGTTTGGCGTTGCTACAGCCCGTGATATTTCTGGTTTCAAATCTGATCTCACTCATTTAGCTTCAGTTCTAGAATCCCAACGCCGAGTCCTTAAAATCCAACACACTATGTTACAGAAGCTCACGACCCACCTCAATGAAGTCACGTCCACTCTAAACAATTTCACCGATATCTTACAACGCCATCTTTCAGATCTCCACGTTATCTCTCAGTTCTTCTACCTCAAACTCAACATGGATAATCTCCAACTGGCCATTGACTCTCTCCTGTCTCAAGTCTCTACCTTGGTTCGTATCCTGGTCGATGCTATCAATGGACGTGTCACTGCCGACTTAGTACCTGTCTCAGCTCTCCGTTCTGTCCTGGAATGGGCTCACTCCACCTTCGGTCTCTCCCCAGTCCTCCCCTACTCCTCCCTTGAATATTATTATTCTGTTCTCGAAGCCAATCTTCTCACCACATACGTCGTCGTCCATATTCCTCTCCATTCTGCCATAACCTTTACCCTTTTCCACATCATTCCCTTCCCTTTCCGCCTCAACAACTCCTTGTTACAAGTATCTGTTCCTTCAGAATATTTCCTCCTCTCCCATGATCATCTTTCAGTTGCCTTCCTTTCTTCCACAGACCTCCAGAAATGTTCCTCCCTTACTCCGACCTCACGTCTCTGTGCTGCCAACCTTTTCGCTATCTTCCCTAGCAGTGCTACACCCTGTGAGTCTGCCTTAGTTCGCAACCATTCCATCTCCTTGGCCTGTTCTTTTGTCCCAGCTCCTGACCTCCAGGTCTACCATGCTCACCTCAACCATGTCCAGTACTTCTTCTTTGCTGTTCCCATCTCTGTCACAATCATGTGTCCTGGTTCTTCGGTTCGATCCGTCCCCGCTAGTGGTCTCTACAAAGCACCAGACTATTGTACCGTCAAATCAGAGTCCGTCATCACTTACGCCACTCGCTATCACCAAGCTGTCCGTACACACTCCTATGACATCTTTCAACCATTTGACATGCCTTCAACCCTACCGTCTGCCAACATTACCATCACCTCCCCTAACTTGCGCATGCTAACCTTCCTCAATGACAGTGATTTCATTATGGATCAATTTTCTCTGGCCTTCAGCCGTTCATGGGTTCATCCAACAGTTGTGTTTCCCCCTGTGGTTATCGCTTTCACAGGTTTTCTACTCATCATATGTGCAGTGCATTGTTGTGTCAGAAAAATGGAATGCCGACTCCAGGAAATCAGAGTCGCTACAGGCATAGTACGCCCTACACACGATGTAGAAACTCCCCGTACTTAGTGCCCTCACATTAAGTGACTACCAATGCCATCTGACAATTAACCAAACTGTGAACAGACCTCTGCCTACTAGAAAATGATGGTATTTCTTTAATACATTACTGAGTGACAGTGTATCCTACAGTAAATACAAAAAAAAAAAAAAAAATGAACGAAGAACAACAGTAGAACTCTCATATCTACTCCTTGTTTATCATGTATCAAACTATTATTGTATAATCCCCATTATATCTATGTATACCTTCGACCCTTACTGGACGCATCCCTATTAATCTTTGCATATTTTATCTGTATATATCCTTCTAATTCCCTCCCCTCACCATGGCCATATCTCCCCTCCTGTCCCTGTATCATACTTGTCCCTTGTACATACCTCCCCGACCTTGCCTTAATCCTATAATCAACCACCGTATAACTCCTGGTGTCAGGAGACACCATCTCAGCTACCCGGGGGAGTAGTGTACCCTCTCCACAATATGTCTACCCCCGATGTATATATGTCCCCCCCCCCAGTGCATACATGCCCCCACTAAACTTGCTGACCTAACACACTTTCCCAGAGCCCAACCCTGGGCAAAGGCGTTATTGCGTCAGTTCATAGCAGGCAGCCAAGACGGGCAGACTGTTTTAGTGTGAACTCGTAATAAACTCCTTATCTAGCTGTTTGTACATGGAGTTTCTATCACCAAAGTATTGCAGGTTACATATGTATGTATATATATATGTTCGTATATATATGTCAATGTATATACATATATATAATTTTGCCTTAATGGCCAGGGGCTCCGGCCTCAATGGTCGATAGGCAAAAAAAAAAAAAAAAAAAATCCAGAGCGAGGGTGACTTTGATTCATGGTCGTGAAGAGAGTAGACGCGTTTTTCACTGTGCTCTTCTCTAGTTTTCAGGGCTGCCTCACCGGCATTAGCTTCTTTTTTTTCACCCTTCTGGTGACGCTTAGGTTTAGCTAGTACTCAGTTACCTCCCCTCCCTGTTAGTCTTGAACAGTAGGTGTCTGTTCTAATAAAATGAGTTTACCTTTGCTTATCACCCACAGAGGGTCCCCTCCACTGATCGCTCTGGGGTGTGAACAGACACGGTCGGGCCTCCCTGAAGTGGTTTGAGAGGGCAACCTCAGATATAGGTGTTTTGCCCCTGGTTGTTTGTCCCTTGATTGTCTTTTCTCCTTCTTCCCACTTCCCCTGTTAGAGGGGGGTGGTTACTATGGAGGACGCCCCTACTGCCTCCCCCCCCTCAGGGGGGGAGGTAGTCCTGACCGACCCCCGACTACTACACGGACAGACAGCCCCCAGACAGAACGGCCCCAGACTCGTTTGCCTCGTGACGTGGATGTCAAAAACGCGGAGTTTGTCACCATTCATGCTCTAGGTTCCACTTCCTTGAGCAGTCTCAATCCCTTCATGATTAAGAAGGTTATTGATGGCTGTGTTGGGGAGGTGGAACAAGTCAAAAAACTTGCAAACAGAGACCTCCTTGTAAAGATTTGCAATTCTTCGCAGGTTAAGGACTTGCTGAAGCTGCGCAAGTTTCATATCTATGATGTCGAAGCCAAGATCCCAACTTCCATGAATTCCTGCAAGGGTATCATCACTTGCAGGGATCTCATGGTGATGAGTGAGGAAGAGATCATAGAGGAACTTGCTCAGCAAGATGTAATCGATGCCCACTTCATAACAAGATATTCGGAAGGTGTCAGGACAAAGAGTGCGACTATTGTTTTGACTTTTGGAAAAGTATCACTGCCTAGTCATGTCAAAATTGGTTACGAAATTGTTCATGTGCGGCCATATATTCCCAACCCTTTCCGTTGCTTGAAATGCCAGTTGTATGGGCATGGTTCCAAGACTTGTCGGGCTTCCCAGCCAGTGTGTGGCAAGTGTGCAAGCCAAGGTCATGATGCGGAACATTGCACATCTGAGACGGTCTGTTGCTTTCACTGCAAGTGCGCTTACTCCACTTCCTCTAGGGATTGTCCCAAGTGGAAGGAGGAGAAGGAGGTCTGCACAGTGAAGGCAACTGAGGGCATTTCCTATTACGAAGCTAGGAAAAAGGTAAAGGAGTTGCATGCAACTCCCACGCCGAATAGGTCCTATGCTTCGGCGGTAATGTCCCGTCCTGTGATGTGCTCTGTAGAGACGCAGACTGATCCTGTCCTTCTCCCTACTGCCACTCACAGTACATCTCCATCTCGACCTCCTGTCCACTCCAACTCTCTCACTGACATCCCTAAGGCTTCAACTTATTCTCAGGCTGCTGCTGCCTCTCCATCAGTACAGCCTAAAGCGAAGCTTGACAAGTCTAGTAAAAGTAATATGACCACCCTCACAAAACAGTTTCGTCCTCATGTTCTTCCATTTCCCAATCCAGCGAGGAAGACGAAGGTTAGCTCTTCCTCGGGGTAGTCAGGGAACCTCGTAATTGACGACAATATGGAGGTTTCCATGAACAAGCACCGGGATAGGTCCCCCGGTAGTCGCTCGCTTGCCGGCGGGCGACAAAAAAAGACAAAGCACACTGGCCCCCAACGAAAATCTTAAACCGTCGCTTTCACTGTATTAGAGTGGAATTGTAGAGGTACTGGGAATAAGTTACAAGATAAAACAATCTTGCTCTCTCTACACAGGCCAGACGTTATTTGTTTACAGGATATGCGCTTGGAAGATCATCCTGATCCTCCACAGTTCAAACACTACCACTCATACAGAAGATATGAAGGTCACGGAGTTGCCATTTACACACGCAAATCACATCCACAAACGGAAGTGATTCTAAATTCTACTCTGGAAACGGTCGCGTGCAGACTAAAATTTAATAACACATATCTGTCTATTTGCTCTCTGTACTGTCCTCCACATGGCCCCATTGATAGTCATGCTTTAAATTCACTAGCTGAACATCTACCTGGAAATAAGTTAGTGTTGGGCGATTTTAATGCCCATCACTATCAATGGGGTAGCTTGAGGATTGATGGTCATGGGGAGCAAGTAGCCGACCTAATACTACAGTCCAACCTCTGTCTTCTGAACGATGGTAGAGTGTAGATGATCGTACTGGTAACTTTTCGGCCATTGACTTATCTTTGGCCTCCCTTGGTATACATAAAGATCCCTCATGGGACCCTTACGACGACTCCTTGGGAAGTGATCATTTACCCATCTGTCTTTCTTATACACACATCATTTTGGACCCTCCACCTCCAAAATTTAACTATAAGAAAGCAGACTGGGGATCCTTCTCAAGGATCGCCAATTTAGATATATCTGGGGAGACCATAGATGTTAAGGTCGAAAATATAACTACTTCCATATTACAAGCAGCTGAGGCTGCTATTCCCAAGACTTCTACAGTTCATGCGAAGCATAGAGCACATTGGTGGACGCCGGATTGCCGACAAGCATTAAGAAAACGCAATAGGAGATACAGGATTTTTGATAGTCAGCCCACTGAGGAAAATTTTATTGCATACAAACAGGCACAGGCTGAAGCAAGGAGAATAATAAGAAGGGCTAAACGTCACTCCTGGCGGTCCGTTGTGTCCACGGTGACTCGTACAACACCATTACATAAAGTCTGGTCCACTATAAGATTATTAAAAAATAAACGCCCATACTTCCCAGTGACCACCTTGAGGTGAATAACACCATCTATGACGAGCCGGTGGACGTTGCTAATATCCTCGCCAGGAGTTTTTCTCATGTAAGTAGCTCAGCCAATTATGACCCGCGTTTTCAACATCATAAACGCATGGCTGAGCTACAGATATTAGACTTTGCCACAGAAGACGTAGACTCCCCATACAACCAAGAATTTGTGCTAGATGAACTGCTCATTGCCCTTAAATCCTGTAAAGACATCAGCCCTGGACCAGACGCCATCACGTACGGTATGATCCAGCATCTTAATCAGGACAACATGATTAAGATGTTAGCATTGTACAATGAGATTTGGGCGTCTCGAACGTTCCCAAACTCATGGCACTTTGAGCACGTCATATGAATCCCACTTCATTTCGTCCTATTGTGTTGACTTCTTGTCTATGTAAGGTCATGGAATGTATGGTTAACAATAGGCTACTTTTGTTTTAGAGTCGAAGAATTTGTTAAATTATCAACAATGTGGCGTCCGTAAATAAAGAAGTTCACTAGATCATTTAATGAATTTGGAGCATTGTATTGAAGAGGCATTTGCCAATAAAGAATTCATGATAGGGGTGTTCTTGGACATCCATAAAGCCTATGACATGACCTGGCGACACGGTATACTAATGAAGCTCTATGCTTATGGTTTAAGAGGAAATTTGCCTATTTTTATTTCAAATTTTTTGAGGAACAACTTTCTCTGTCAAATTGCCCCGTAACGTAACATCGGATATATCTATCCAGGAAAACGGGGTGCCACAGGGAAGTGTGCTTAGTCCTACTTTATTTAGTATTATGATCAATGATATTCTGTCATCAGCTCCCATCCTGAGGAATCTTAAATGCTCGCTCTACGCTGACGATTGTGCAATATGGCACTCTTCCCGTAATGCACAATTTTCGGCTGGGCGGATTCAAGCAGCCCTTGACTCCGTCCACCAATGGGCCTTGCAGTGGGGATTTAAGTTTTCCGTACGTAAGTGTGCCGCTATAGTCTTCACTAATCGTAACATACCTAATTTGTGCTTAACTTTGGATAATCAGGCGGTACCTTTTCAAAATTCTGTAAAATTTTTAGGAATACATTTTGATCATAGAATGAATTTTAAACTTCACGTTAATACTTTGCTTGCTTGTTGTGATAAATCGTAAGATGTCCTCAAGTACCTAGCGGGTACTACCTGGGGTGCCGACAGAAAATCTTTATTGATGGTGTATAAGTCGCTTATTCGATCGAAGCTAGAGTATGGCGCACAGGTGTATGGCTCGGCATCTGATGCCATGCTGAAAGGATTGGGTATGTTACAGAATAAATGTTTGCAAATGTGTCTTGGAGCCGTCCGGTGTACCCGTGTGGCTCGTATGGAAGTGGAGGCGAATGTGCCTCCCCTCCGTATTCGCTGTGACCACCTGGCCTTGTCCTACGGCGTAAGGACGTTTAGGAAAAGTAATATCGGCAATGTGGCCTGTACCCCCCTGCGTCAATACCACCACCTTCTGTGGGACGTGCGTCGGCCACTTGCCGCTCGCCTCCACTTACTGACTCAGGAGCTTGGTGTGGACCCCAGTGACTGTGACAAGTTGGTGTTTAAAAAGATAGCGCCTTGGGAGCCACCCAGCTTTACAGTGGATGTCTCATGGCTCCCACCACCAAAGGCCAAGGCGCCGGAGGCAGAGGTCCACCACTTGTTTCGTAACATCATTGTTCGTCACTTGGGGTCCCATTAATTGTACACCGACGGCTCCAAGTCGAGTGAATGTGTGGGTGCAAGTGTGTTGTCAACTGAATGTGCACTTAGGTATCGGTTGCCGACTCATACATGTGTTTACCTCCGAACTTTTTGCTATTGACAAAGCCATAGACTATGCTCTCAATTCTACACATGACTCATTTGTTATATTTTCAGATTCAAAATCAGCCCTTCAGGCAATTGCATCTTGTACTACGAACTGTCACGAGATCCAGGGCTGCATCGTTAATAAGTTGCATTCATGCAACAAGTCATTCACGCTGATCTGGGTGCCTGGTCATTGTCGTATCTACGACAATGAGCAGGCTGACTTACTTCCAAAGTCGGTTGTAGAGCTCGAGGAGACTTGGGACGTTCCTCGTGGTCTACGGTCGAGTCTCTCTCTCAGAAAGAAATCAATAAATCTTCTGTGGCAAGGTCAGTGGACCAGACTAAATATTCCGACCTGTAAGCCGTACCTGGGCGACTGAGATACCGCCAACCGCCCCAGTCGCCTGGGAGAAAAAGTGTTGGCACGGTTACGGCTCAATGCCACCATTTTAACACATATGAAACCTTATATGGAAAGACGCTTCCCACCACACTGTGACATCTGTAATGCGGTGTTATCTATCAGTCATATCATCGTGCGCTGTCGGCGATTTATTCGTGAACGTGCTTCACTTATAAATTACTGCGGCGCAGCAGACGTCCCCTTCACCCATTCCACCATCCTGGGTGATGTTGACATTGTTATGACTGATAAACTGATGGCTTTCTTGAGAGAGACCGGACTGATCAGAGTGATGTGACTTTTTTTACTGTGTGGTTATGGTTTTTATCAATGGTAAATATGTATATATTGTAACATTAATTAGGGTTGACAGTTGACATATTTTAAATAGTTCCTCCTCCCACTGATCTATTTCTAATATAGATGTCCCGTACATTAACCCAAGTTCCTTACCTGACTGTCACCAGCTGATGAGTGCAAGTGTGCAATATAGGAAGGTATTGGGCACTTGCAGTCGATGGTGGTCTGCTGGGCGAGGTTCTTCACTTTTTGTATAAATTATGTAAAAACATTATACCATCTTGCTTAAGTTATTCTAATTAGGGCCGACAGCTGACGTATATGGAAATGTTCCTGACTCGTCTGGTTCCCTTTCATATATTGATGTCCCCTGTATTAGGTTGTGCCTCGACTGACAGGCACCAGGTGATGAATGCAGGTATGTAATGTAGAAAGGCATTACATATCTGCAGTCGATGGTGTTCTTTTGGTCGAGGCTTTTTTACCATTAGTGTAGGTCTCGTTATTTGTCTCTTAGGACTTAGTATAGGTTAGCGATTTGTCTGTAAGGTGATTAGTTTTAGGGTCTTTATATTAGGCATTTTTGTTTATAAGTAATATAAGGTTAAAAATATAAAAAATTACCAAAAAAATAAAAATAAAAATAAAAAAATAATAAAATAAAAATTATAATATGTATATATATATATATATATATATATATATATATATATATGTAGGTGTGCATGAAAGTGTTTATGTTCATATGCATGGATGTGTATATATATATATATATATATATATATATATATATATATATATATATATATATATATATATATATATATATATATAGATAGATAGATTATAGATAGATAGATTAGATAGATAGATTAGATAGATAGATTAGATAGATAGATAGATAGATTAGATAGATAGATAGATAGATAGATAGATAGATTAGATAGATAGATAGATAGATAGATAGATATATTAGATAGATAGATAGATTAGATAGATAGATAGATTAGATAGATAGATAGATTAGATAGATAGATAGATTAGATAGATAGATAGATTAGATAGATAGATAGATACATAGATTAGATAGATAGATAGATACATAGATTAGATAGATAGATAGATACATAGATTAGATAGATAGATAGATACATAGATTAGATAGATAGATAGATACATAGATTAGATAGATAGATAGATACATAGATTAGATAGATAGATAGATACATAGATTAGATAGATAGATAGATAGATAGATAGATAGATTAGATAGATAGATAGATTAGATAGATAGATAGATAGATAGATTAGATAGATAGATAGATAGATAGATTAGATAGATAGATAGATAGATAGATTAGATAGATAGATAGATAGATTAGATAGATAGATAGATAGATAGATTAGATAGATAGATAGATAGATAGATTTTATAGATAGATAGATAGATTAGATAGATAGATAGATAGATAGATTAGATAGATAGATAGATTAGATAGATTAGATAGATAGATAGATAGATAGATAGATAGATTAGATAGATAGATAGATAGATAGATAGATAGATTAGATAGATAGATAGATAGATAGATAGATTAGATAGATAGATAGATAGATAGATAGATTAGATAGATAGATAGATAGATAGATAGATAGATAGATTAGATAGATAGATAGATAGATAGATTAGATAGATAGATAGATTAGATAGATAGATAGATTAGATAGATAGATAGATAGATAGATAGATATATATATAGACAGATATATATATATATATATATAGATAGATAGATAGATAGATAGATATATATATATAATTTTGCCTTAATGACCAGGGGCTCCGGCCTCAATGGTCGATAGGCAAAAAAAAAAAAAAAACTGAGCGAGTTAACGGCATGAGCTAGACCGGTGTGTTGGACTGCTTTGTTCTGGGGATATTATTATAATATAGTACTTTATCTGCCACACGTAAGTTAATGTTTATTGTCAGCACATGATGGATTTATTAGGTTCTTTTGATATTATTATTATTTATAAGAATTATTTAGAATCACTGTTATTGCCCTAGCTAATGTCACATGTTATATTAGTGTTGTCTTTATTTTTATGCCAGGTCTGTATTGCAAGTCCCGAGAGGTTTTACAACCCAAGGGCTACTTTATGTTCTGGTTTATCTTTATTATTAACTTTCGGAACTTTAGGATAACTTCTGCAAGAGCTAGTTTGGCAATCCTGATTGAACCTGTTTGTTTTTGTTCTTGTAACTTTAAGTTAGTGTTAATTAAACTAATTTAGGTATTTTTAATTGCCTATTTCATTCCTCCTTTTGGTCATTGGTATGTTTTACACTTTATCACCATTTTCCCCCATTTAAGCTTACGACTTGGTGTGGCTAACTGCCACTTGGTATTCTAAAATTTCCGTTGCGCACTTTACAGGCTATCAGATAGTCCTGTAGTCCCTCCATGTCGCAATATATATATATATATATATATATATATATATATATATATATATATATATATATATATATATATATATATTGTTACATAGCCTATGATTTCATCATCCTTTGTATAATTCTAACGCACAGTATGCTGCATGTTTGATCACGAGCTTGTTCTACCTCACTCCCCCTTCTCTCCCTTATAGTAGAGTAAGTCATTCTTTCTGTTGTTCAAAGCAGGAGTGTCAACTCTTTGTCCCCTATGGCTTCATTTGCGCGTCCTTCTTACAAATTGTATCAAGCTCTGCCGGCCCCTATATAATGAGCTCAGTCTCTGCATTAATTGCCACTTAGATCTACTCCTCATTTTGTTCACATCTCTGTCCTCCCCTGTACAGTTGTTATTATTTTTATGATTGCTCAGGAAGTCTCCAACCATCTAGCAGCTGTGTAATTTGAGTATAAGTGTTATTACATTTTTTCTTGTACTGTATAGCATAGGGTGTTGATTCGTGGGCCTAGTGAGGTTTTAGTGAATAATATATAGTGTTTGCTGTCAGCCAGTAGTAGTAATATTTTGTATCAGTAATAATATGTATTGCATTAACTGAGCATTATCCGGTTTTCTCATTTTATGAGGGCTGACTTAGATAAATTTACTCTTGCTAATTTCGTGTTAATAGAGGCTATTGCAGTTAACCATATATTTAACCTGTTTTTTGCCATTACATTATCCTTATGAGTCCTGAATGTTTAGTTGTTAGTTTGAGCATTAAACATAAACTTGTAATTTTACCTAACTCTTTTGTTTTGAACCTGGAACTTTGCGGGACAGTAGTGATTTTAGTCTCTGTTCCGTAACATAAAGTTGGCGACCTCTTATAAGGATATTCAGGATATTATCATAAGGATATTGCTTGATATTTTGTAACTGTAATTTATTAATACGCTTGATGAAGCCAAAGATTTTTTGTCAAATGTGCAAACAGTGTGTGATGTAGAAAACAGAACAATGAATGAACTTAAGCTAGTTGCTCAACAATTGGGAATTGTTCGCTCTCATCATTCTAAAGATCAAATTGTTGACATGATTAATGAAAGCTTGTTTAATGTAACTCCTCCAGATGAGCAAACGCAGATTAAATTAGCTAAGTTACAGCTAGCCCTGCAGGAGGCTCGTGTTAAGGAGGCTGAGTTTCAGGCAAATGCTAAGGAGGCTGAGTTTCAGGCACGTTCTAAGGAGGCTGAGTCGCAGGCTCGTATTCAGCAGGCACAGGCACAAATTGAACTAGCTAGGATTCAGGCAGACCATGAGTATCGCATGAAACAAGGTGGAACTGGATCATCTAGCTCTGATGATTTTGATGTGGCTAAAAATGTTAAACTTGTCCCTCCTTTTAATTAATCTGATTTAACAAAGTATTTTCAGTTGTTTGAGAGGGTAGCTACAGGTTTTAATTGGCCCAGAAAGTATTGGCCAGTACTCCTTCAGACTGTTCTCACCGGTAAAGCTCAAGTAACTTATGCATCTTTGCCTCAGGATCAATGTGATAATTATGATGTAGTTAAGAGCTTGATTCTTAAGGCCTATGAGCTTGTTCCTGAAGCCTATTGAGTAAAATTTAGGACAACTTATAAGCAAGATAAGCAATCCCATGTTGAGTATGCAAAAATCAAAGAAGATCTGTTAGAGCAGTGGTTAAATTCTAAGAATGTATATTCTGATTTTGATAAATTTAAGCAGATGATTTTGCTGGAGGACTTCAAGAGGTGTGTTAATAAAGATGTAAGCCTATATCTTGATGAGAAAAGAATAGATAATCTGTCTGATGCTGCAGTTTTAGCTGATCAATATGTTCTCACTCACAAGAGATATTCTAAAGAAAAAAGGAAAGCTGAGAGTAAGTACATTGCCTCTACTCAGAGTACAGGTAACAGGAAAGAGAATGAAGATGATGTTTCTCAGGAAGTAAATACCAGCTTCACCTCTAGATTTCAGAAAAGTAAATGTACTGATTGTAGTAAGCTTGATCATACTACGGAGAAATGTTTCAGGAGACAGCGTGATGTGAACAAAAAGGAGTCTTTAAATATTCAGTCAATTGGTCTAGTGTCCACTCTTGAGAGTTCCCAGAATTCTTTAACTGAGTTAACTGAACCTGCTTTGAGGGGTAAATTAAATTCTCATGATGAAGCTCCTCTTTTGAGCAGTAACGTGGGTGACACTCTCAAGAGTTCATATGCTAATTTCATGTCTGATGGTTTTGTCAGTCCTCTGCACAGCAATGACAGGAAATCAGTTAAAATATATCGTGATACAGATGCTTGCCAATCCTTTATGCTGACCAGTGTTCCAGGCTCTAATGTTAATTCCTCTGATGAAACTGTAATTTTACAAGGTGTAGGGAGTAATTACTTCTCTGTCCCTCTGTGCAGAGTGAATTTAGAGTCTGGTTTTGTTAATGGTTCCGTTATGGTTGGGTTGGTTGAGACACTCCCAATGTCAGGTGTAACTTTCTTACTTGGAAATGATATTGGTGGAAGTCAAGTGTGTCCAGCTCCTCAGTTGTCTAGTGAGCCAGTGGCTGCGACCCAGGATTGTGATGTCCCTGATGTGTTCTCTGCATGTGCTGTCACTAGGGCTAAGTCTAAAGTTACTGGTGACTTAGAGGATAATGATGATGATGATGTTATCCTAGCTGACACTTTTCTTGCTAATTTGGACCACTCACCAGATGAGGCAGTACCCCGTAGTGTTGATAATTTGTCTCGTCAAGAGTTGGTTGAGTTGCAGGTTGCTGACCCTGAGTTGAAAGGTCTAGCTAACTCTGCTTGCAGTGAGGAAGAGTCAGCTGGTGTTTCTACTTGTTATTATATAAAGTCAGGAGTACTTATGAGGAAGTGGAGACCCCCAACAGCATCAGCCGACTGTGAATGGGAGGTTGTACATCAAGTTGTCATCCCTCATGTTTGTAGGCAGGATATCATTAGAGTGGGTCATGATTCCAGTTTGGCAGGACAGGAGTGAGGAAGACTGTGGCACGCATTTTGAAACACTTCTACTGGCCAGGTATCTTCAGAGATGTTTCCTGGTATTGTAAGTCTTGTCACACCTGTCAAGTTGTGGGGAAGTGCAATCAGACCGAAAAGGTTGCACCTCTAGTTCCCATTCCTCCTTTTGAGGCGCCTTTCACCCGTGTGTTGGTGGATATTGTGGGCCCTCTTCCTAAGACTTCTTCAGGATTTTCTTATGTGTTGACCCTGATTGATATGGCTACTCGTTATCCTGAAGCCATTTCGCTTAGAAATATCTCAGCAAAGAAGGTGGTTAAGGAAATGCTAGGGTTCTCCACCAAGTTTGGTCTGCCCAAGGAGGTACAGTCAGAACGGGGAAGTAATTTCAGGTCAAATGTTTTCAAGCAGTCTCTGAAAGAGTTGGCCATCACCCAGATCACGTCTTCAGCTTACCATCCCCTGACCCAAGGAGCGTTGGAGAGATATCATCAAACACTCAAATCGATGCTCAGGAAATACTGTTTGGAACATCAGAAAGACTGGGATAAAGGTCTTCCATTCATTGTATTTGCCGCAAAACAATCTCCAAATTAATCACTGGGCTTCTCACCCTTTGAACTACTGTTTGGCCATGAAGTAAGAGGACCCCTTAAGCTACTCAAGGAATGCTGGCTGTCGGAGGAAGATGAC
The DNA here is from genome assembly GCF_032717465.1 of Coenobita brevimanus. NCBI lineage: Eukaryota > Metazoa > Arthropoda > Malacostraca > Decapoda > Coenobitidae > Coenobita > Coenobita brevimanus. The sequence continues at coordinate 21,220,605 of NC_137046.1, forward strand.
ATCAACCTGCTGGAGTATGTGATGAAGTTCAAAGAACGGCTGTCCACTGCTTTACAGCTGGCGAGAGAGAATTTAGGAGCTGCTCAGGAGAAGATGAAGACTTGGTATGATAAGAAGTCCAGGTTACGCCACTTTCAGCCAGGAGATCAGGTTTTGATTCTGCTACCGGTGCATGGGCAACCTCTTCAAGCCAAGTTTAGTGGTCCTTATTTCGTGGAGAAGAAACTCAGTGATGTCAACTATGTCATCGCCACACCAGATCGTAGAAAGAACAAGCAACTTTGTCACATCAACATGCTAAAGTTATATCGCAGGCGGGACGAAAATAACCCAGTCTGCACTGTAGCTGTTCCACCCGAGTCTGCAAGTGAAGTTCTCCCATGCAGCATGAGCCTGAGTGATAGTTTGGGGAAGAATCCTGATATCATGAATGATCTCTAGACTAAGCTTTCTCATCTACCTCCTGAGGAAAGGCAGGAGTTTTCGGCATTACTGCAGGAGTACCCGCAAGTGTTCCGTGCCACTCCAGGAAGAACCACTGTGTTGATGCATGATGTCGATGTTGGAGATGGAAAGCCATTTAAACTGCCTCCTTACCGTGCGAACCCAGTGAAAGTTCCTCTCATCCAGAAGGAGCTTGGCTACCTGTTGGACCACAAGATGATTGAGCCCTGTCAGAGCGAGTGGAGTTCTCCTGTCACTCTAGTCCCTAAGCCAGATGGGTCACAGCGGCTTTGCATCGACTACAGACGTGTTAATCAGATAACCAAAGCAGACACTTACCCTCTCCCTCGCGTGGAAGATTGCATAGACAAGATCGGAAAGGCTAGGTACATAAGTAAGTTTGATTTGTTAAGGGGATACTGGCAAGTACCTATGACTGAACGTGCTAGGGAGACCTCATGTTTTGTAACACTAGGAAAGACTTTTGCATGTTCTGTAATGCCATATGATATGAAGAATGCACCAGCCATATTTCAGAAGCTCATGAATGTTGTAACAGAGGGTTTGGCAGGGTGTGTTGTTTATATTGATGATATATTAATCTTCAGTGACAATTGGAAAGATCACCTATGCCATGTCAGTAAATTTCTTGAGCGTTTAGTTCAGGCTAATCTTGTAGCTAATTTATCAAAGTGTGAGTTTGGTCAAGCTAAAGTTCAGTACCTTGGGTACGTAATTGGTGATGGACACGTTGCACCACCAGGAGCTAAGGTTCAGGTTATAAGTGATCTTCCCAGACCTAAAAGTAGGAAAGAGCTACAAAGATTTGTGGGAATGGTAGGTTATTACAGGAGATTTGTTCTTAACTTTTCAATTCTTGTATCACCACTGACAGACCTACTGAAAAAGGGAGTTAAATTTGTCTGGACCGATAACTGTGAATCCTCTTTCAGCAAACTTAAAGCTATCCTATTAAGTCAGCCAGTGCTCGCTACTCCAAATTTTGCTAAACCTTTTAAGATGTCTGTTGACGCAAGTGATACAGGAGCTGGGGCTGTTTTGCTGCAAGAGGATGATCAGGGTATTGAACACCCTGTATCTTATTACAGTAAGAAGTTCACTCCACCTCAAAAGAACTACTCCACTATTGAGAAAGAGCTTTTGGCCTTGATTTTGGGTTTACAGCATTTTTCATTTTATTTGTGTTCTGGTTTTGACCCCATATTCATTTATACCGATTATAACCCACTGAAATTCCTTAGTAAGTTTAAAGATAAAAATCAGAGATTGACAAGATGGAGTCTACTTCTTCAGGAGTATTCATTAGACATACAACATGTCAAGGGGAAAGAAAATGTTATTGCAGATTGCTTATCTAGACTTTAGACAGATTGTTTTAGAGTAATAAGAAATTTCCTTTGTAAATTTCTTTTTTTTTGTGGGGAGGTGTTACATAGCCTATGATTTCATCATCCTTTGTATAATTTTAACGTACAGTATGCTGCATGTTTGATCACGAGCGTGTTCTACCTCACTCCCCCTTCTCTCCCTTATAGTAGAGTAAGTCGTTCTTTCTGTTGTTCAAAGCAGGAGTGTCAACTCTTTGTCCCCTATGGCTTCATTTGCGCGTCCTTCTTACAAGTTGTATCAAGCTCTGCCGGCCCCTATATAATGAGCTCAGTCTCTGCATTAATTGCCACTTAGATCTACTCCTCATTTTGTTCACATCTCTGTCCTCCCCTGTACAGTTATTATTTTTGTGAGTGCTCATGAAGTCTCCAACCATCTAGCTGCTGTGTAATTTGAGTATAAGTGTTATTACATTTTTTCTTGTACTGTATAGCATAGGGTGTTGATTCGTGGGCCTAGTGAGGTTTTTGTGATTAATGTAAAGTTTTTTCTGTCAGCCAGTAGTAGTAATATTTTGTATCTGTAATAATATGTATTGCATTAACTGAGCATTATCCTGTTTTTTAATTTTATCAGGGCTGACTTAGATAAATTTACTCTTGCTAATTTCGTGTTGATAGAGGCTATTGCAGTTAACCATATATTTAACCCGTTTTTTGCCATTACATTATCCTTATGAGTCCTGAATGTTTAGTTGTTAGTTTGAGCATTAAACTTAAACTTGTAATTTTACCTAACTCTTTTGTTTTGAACCTGGAACTTTGCGGGACAGTAGTGATTTTAGTCTCTGTTCCGTAACAATATATATATATATATATATATATATATATATATATATATATATATATATATATATATATATATATATATATATATATATATATATATATATATATACCTAGGCTGCTTCCTCCAAGGAAAGGGAGATAGCCGAGACAGGACGACACACTCCCAATTTACTCATCCATTCAAACACATTCATTCGCATCTTAGCTCCGAAAGGGAGAAGGGACAGATCCTCATCTCACCACACCGCACAAGGGTCAACTGTGCAGCGCAGTCAGTGACATCCGCAGCATGGCTCGACAGCAGAGCTGGTTTACCCCTTGCCACTTCATAATAGACCCATCCCCTTACCAGCACCTGACCTGATTAGTTGATCAGACCAATTGCAGGAGAATATCCCCTCAGGGCTGCGTCATCATTTATTCATTCACATTTTCTCTCCATTTATTTCTATCATGCACAGCTAATCTTCCTTGCTCAACAGACATCCCTCTCGCATCCAACTCTCTCTTCACACTGTCCATCCATCCTATTCGTTATCTCCCTCTCAGCCTTACGCCTCTCACATCAGATCTAGTTATCTCTTTCAACAATCGCCCACTATCAATTCTCTCCATATGCCCAACCCATCACAACACCCTTTGCTCAACTCGATCAGCAATCTCCCGAACAACTGCAGCTCTCCTTAGCACTTCATCAATTCTCACTCGATCCATATGCATCACTCCACACACACTCCTCAGACACCTCATCTCCATTACATTCAAACTTTTCCTCTGTACTACACCCATATTCCATGTTTCAGCCCCATATATAGACTAGTGGAATATCTGGAAAATGTGGCTGTATAAAAATCCTCAGGCATTTTAGAGTCAAAGTCGGCAAATAGGCTTTCCTAGGGTGTTTTTTTGTGCTGAATCCATTTTTGCTGTTTGCCAAGCTGTATCTCGTGAGGTTTTGCTCCTAGCGGACAAAATCCAAGATGACCGCCATTTTTCTAGAAAATGCATATTTTGAAGAATTGCCTCAAATATAAAATATATTAATGGATATAATGCATTGCACAAGCTCCTAATGTACACCCGGAAGTACTAATTTCTCCCCGCCCCCCTAGTAGCCGAATACACGGCCAGTGACGACCGGGCGATCGAACACACCATACCCAACTCCTCTACCTCAACTCTAGTGGTTCATACGCTCCAAGTATTAGAAAGAGTGAAGCATTGTTTCATGCATGACTTTAGATGACGTTATGATGTAACACTCACGTTATAAATCTTATCATTACTCTAGACTATTACTGTTTACATATTACAATCATTATCAATACTGTTGTAAAAATAATTAATTAGTAAGTTAATGTCTAGCGAAAAAGAAATTACTTTTCATATCCATTCATGCTCTCATGTCTACTCTTCGCTCTGGTCAAGCTTCCCATTTCCAGCACACGCTTTTCTCATCCCTGTGTTATTGATATAAACTACTGTAAAGTAATGATGAAACTATTTTATTGCCATACACCTCTCACCTTTGCATACATCAACAATATATAATACTTTTGTAGCCTTAGCACCTATTTCATCCTGTTGTTGCGTAACATACACACTGCGAATTGGATATTGACCTTCTGGTTGTTTATCATAAACACAGTTTATGGCTGTGTGGTTTTGGAAGTAGATTAACTCATTTTACGTGGCAAACATACCTTGCATTTTAAAAATGCTGTTCTAGTTTTTGCATTATCGTATAAGGTTTGATGGAGTGGCTCTTACTAAGCCACTAACTCTTACCTATCCTAAAAGTATGTGAGCCACTTGCCACAACTACAGCCCAGTGTCATTACGTATACGATTGATCGTGGTCTGTATATAGCGAGAAAACAGATGGTAAACATGTAAAAATATAGATATGGTCGATGCTCTCAATATTATTATGAGTTGTATACTTAACTCTCATTTTAAAGTGCGTGTGTTTTTGTGCAAGTAGTAAGGCATGTTATAATCGTAGGTGTGTGCATCGTGGTTGTGGGAAGAACGTGGGTGTGTCAGCTTAGCATGATATAGTAATATGTGTGCAACCGTCTCTCTCTCTCTCTCTCACTCTCTGTGAATATGCCAACCTATATGTAATTCCCAGCTTATTATTTCGTTATTGGCACTTGGCAAGACTAAAACTGACAAATACGGACAAGGATAACGTCACCTACGTTTAAATAGATAACCAAATCAGAGATTACTTTATCCAGTGTGGTCATCCGTGATAAAACAATCAACGGTCACGGCCACCTGGTATCACCCTCTCCATATTCTCGCATTTTCAGGTTTCAGTGACAATACATTTGTTTTCTTACTTACTCAGACAGCCATTATGATTGGCAAAGGATAAAAGTATCCCACTTTGCAATTCAGATAACGGCCAATTCTTTACAACAATCATCGGATAAACGATAATTTTGATAAAAGAATATGATTCAAGTATAATGCTTCATTTCCGTTGAGTGATAATGAGAATAATATTAATCAATAACGGGTAAGCAATTTATCTGCAGTAGAGTATACTGTATGCATTCATTACAGTTTGAAAGTCTCGCTATTTCGAATGCCAGGCTCATGTAAACCACCGAGGTGTTGAGATGCGAATACTCAGGCATCCCAGTCTGTCTGTTACCCGAGCTACAGCAGAGTAAGTGTGGCAGTGTCTTATTTGATTTCTCTTCTTAATTTGCATATAAGTAATTTTTAATTATTGAAATTTCTACATTATATATAATTGTGTGTTCCACCCGATCAGAAGTTGAAAAGTTCCTTCGTTGCTAGCTTTTATCTTCCCGTCAGTATTCATATAGGTTATGCATATTTTTCTAGGTAAGTTCCACCGATCTTTGTGATTTGCGCAGTTGGTGACTTCCTTACAATAGAGGTCCCCTGTTCATCTCACCGGTCTTGCAGATAAAAGGATCTGGTAAGTTTCTAAGTATGTAGTTCCATGAGCACAAGTGTTCATTTAACTTATTTGGTCATCAGGCAACACGTTTCTGCTATGAAATGCAATTTGATAACAATATTTTTACTGGACTAAAAAGCATTAACAGATGCAATAGTGTTTGCATTATCAAACAACAATTATATATACGGTATTGTTAAGGCTGAGCACTCTTCGATGTTTTCATAAACCAGCGTGTGGTTGAGGTTTCGTCATTAGGTTACAGATAAGTGAAACAATGTGCAAAGAAATGACAGATAAGAGATCCAGATTGTGATGAAAAAAGTAGTTAACTTCAGTATAAACAGAAAAGTATGTGAGCTGAACAATTTCCCTGCGACAAGGGCAGCCTTAAAATTGTTTATTCCTATTGAAGCATTACTCTCTCCGTCTGACTTACTTCCCTAGACTGACTGTCATTTCTGTGGTGGATAATTTCCTGAAAGTCTAATATAGCGTATTATTGTAACTCGCTCAAACAGAGTGTTGTGTGGAAGTAAATATTTTAGTGTTGACTCGCAAGCATCGAATCTGGAACATCTGGTTACTAGGCGTCCTAACCAGATGTCCCTGGTTAAGGGGATACTCTGTTGTTAAATTGGATGGCTACTGATTCCTACCAATTATGCCAGGAAACAGATTCCCTTATTGATTAACACTGGGGTTGCCTGTTGCCTGGCATAGTTTGGAGGAATCAGTATTCCTCCAATTTAGCGAAGTGAATACACCCCCTTAACTCTGTAAAATACCATAACTCGGTGTATGTGAACATTTTCATAAGTAATATATTCGCTACACATCAGTATCACTCCTAATGCAAAGCATTGATTTATAGGTATGCCAGGAAGGGGAAGGAGACCTGCTCCACGCACTCGTGCCAACAGGCCTGAGGTAATTCAGCGCCGGGCTGAAATTGTTGGCCGCTTCAAAGGTGGACAACCCCTAAAGCAGATCAGCAGGGAGATGGGAATTGACATCAAAACTGTGCGTCTGTGGGTTCGAAGGGAGGAGGAAGAAGGCCACGTCAATACCAGGGCCAGACCAGGGCGGCCGCCAGTAACCTCTCCAGAAGATGACAGGCGACTCCTCGCTGCGGCGGAACAGTCGCCCAAGAAAAATGTAGTTACACTCACCACAGAGCTAAACCTACAGTGTCATCCATCAACACTAAGGCGCCGCCTTCACAATGCTGGCAGAGACTGCTATGTTCCAGCGAGCAAAGAAGAACTAACTGAAAATTACAGAGCATCTCGGCTAGAGTTTGCTAGGCGCTATGCCAACACTGATCAGGAGTATTGGCGGAATGTGATTTTTACGGACGAAACCACTTTTTCGTCCATGTCCTCCCGGGAGCGTCACTGCTGGAGACCTAGGGGTACCCGTTATTCGGAAATAAATATTTCTGAAAGGGGCAAATGCGGGAGAGTTAGCTTGGCCCTCTACGGCTGGATGTGGTATGGGGGTGTGGGTGAGCTAGTCCCAATTAATGGCAACCTCAATTCTGAGGAATATATAAATATACTTGAAACCTCGCTGTTACCATCAATTCGTGCCTACGCCTTACCAGAACCTCTTCAAATTACCTTAGTTCAGGACCACTCTCCCATCCACACTAGTCGTGTGGTGAGGGACTGGTTTTGCAAATAGACCAGAAATAGAGTTGATAGATTGGCCCACTAAAGGCTGTGATTTGAACCTCATAGAAAACCTATGGGGCATGATGAAACAGGAGTGGGGCGTAGAGGAGAAGACTAAGGCGAGTATCGAGAGGAAAACCATGGAGGTGTGGGAGGGGTTCCGAAGTCACCCCAATATTTGTGCAAATCTAGTTGACTCAGTGCCCTCTTGCCTACAAGAGGTAATTCAGGCCAACGGAGGATGGACACGATACTGATGTCATTGTAAGCAATATATACTAACAATAAAAATGGTTTCATAACATTGCTGTATTGAGTGTTAATCCTAATGACCTGTGAAGAAGTAATACTATGTATTAATAGAGTAATGGTAATATGTGTCTGAACATACGTATTGATTGATGTAAAAGCATTCCTATCGAGAATACAGTAGGAAAGTGCTCAGACTTTGAAATGAGTGTCCTTGATGGACACGTGGTTTACTACTTGCACATAAAACACACACGCAATAAAGTGAGAGTTAAGTATACAACTCATATTAATATTGAGAGCATCGACCATATCTATATTTTTACATGTTTACCATCTGTTTTCTCGCTATATACAGACCACGATCAATCGTATACGTAATGACACTAGGCTGTAGTTGTGGCAAGTGGCTCACATACTTTTAGGATAGGTAAGAGTTAGTGGCTTAGTAAGAGCCACTCCATCAAACCTTATACGATAATGCAAAAACTAGGACAGCATTTTTAAAATGCAAGGTATGTTTGCCACGTAAAATGAGTTAATCTACTTCCAAAACCACACAGCCATAAACTGTGTTTATGATAAACAACCAGAAGGTCAATATCCAATTCGCAGTGTGTATGTTACGCAACAACAGGATGAAATAGGTGCTAAGGCTACAAAAGTATTATATATTGTTGATGTATGCAAAGGTGAGAGGTGTATGGCAATAAAATAGTTTCATCATTACTTTACAGTAGTTTATATCAATAACACAGGGATGAGAAAAGCGTGTGCTGGAAATGGGAAGCTTGACCAGAGCGAAGAGTAGACATGAGAGCATGAATGGATATGAAAAGTAATTTCTTTTTCGCTAGACATTAACTTACTAATTAATTATTTTTACAACAGTATTGATAATGATTGTAATATGTAAACAGTAATAGTCTAGAGTAATTATAAGATTTATAACGTGAGTGTTACATCCTAACGTCATCTAAAGTCATGCATGAAACAATGCTTCACTGTTTCTAATACTTGGAGCGTATGAACCACTAGAGTTGAGGTAGAGGAGTTGGGTATGGTGTGTTCGATCGCCCGGTCGTCACTGGCCGTGTCTTCGGCTACTAGGGGGGAGGGAGAAATTGATACTTCCGGGTGTACATATTGATAATAAAATATGTAAAATGTGTGTCTTTGTGTGTAAATAAAGTATCATAAACAGTGAAAATCCAAGATGGCCGCAGTTTTATTTGATTGTTGATATCATTGCTTCCGGGAACGATGTATATGTTATGTTTTTGTTTTATTCTTGTCCCTTTCTCAACATTACTCTCTGAAAAGGAGGAACCAACACTGATACCAAAATATCAGGCTCAAGAAGGATTTATTGAGATGATTCATGTGGCTTTGAGACTGAGAGGTGATATACTGGCACATCCCACGTACAAGGGATTTGTTGTCAATGAAGATTAAATGATATCCTGCGTCCCAAATAGCCTTTTTATGTTCCTTCGGTTGATGTTTGGTGGACAGCGTCTTTTGGAAGCAGACCCAGATAACGTAGCAGACGATACAAAACAGGATGACAGTCAAGCAAAAGTTCTTAGTACTGCACAAGACTTGGTTTACAACGTCACTGGAGGTAAGCACTGGACTCCTAAACATCTTGGGTTTCCCAGCACTTTGCACCAGGCTACACGGTCTAAAGAACTTGTTGAACTATTTCACAAAGCTGGACACATCATAAGTTACCCGAAACTACTGCAGGTTGAGACATCCCTGGCTGAGAGTACACTGAAAACAATGGATGCAGAAACAGGAGCAGTGATTCCACCAAACTTTGTACCAAACAGATTCGTACACTTCACATGTGACAACATTGACATCAACGACAACAGTTTTGATGGTAAAAACAGCTTCCATGCCACACAGATCGCTGGATGGCAAAGAGGTCCCGAAGCGGATATAGGACTGAAGGACCTTCGACCTTCCCCAAACACGAGTCTGAAAGTTCCCGAAGTCATGGATCAACTTTCACCTGCTGCAGTGGTGACAGGAAGACTAGAACCTAGAGCAACTGAGGGCATCAACAAAGAATGGTACAATGAATCAAATGATGACAATCCATCAGCAGCTCAAGCCATTCTCAAGGACATGGCCTTTTTCCTGAAACGACAAGATGTAGACATCAAGACAGGCTGGACACATGTTAACCAAATCAACTGTAGCGCCAATCCTGAAATGACGAGTGTTGGTTACATACCAAGTGTCTGGGCCCCAGTCCATGACCTTGACACTCTCCATAAGGTGGTTCAGAGATGCAAACACATTGCAACACAACTTGGACAACACCATGTCGTACTTACAGTTGATGAAGCCCTTTATTGTAAGCTGGAGCTCAAGTGGGCAAAGGACGAATACCAGGACTTCCTGATCGCCAGAATGCGCGGGTTGCACATATCACTTAACTTTCTGAAGGTCACTGGGAAACATGTTCAATCATCTGGTCTACTGGAGGCTTGGGTTGAAAGTAAACTCCTTGGTCCTGGTACAGCAGAACAAGTCCTCACGGGCAAAGGCAAGCCATACTCCAAAGCAATCCGAGCACATAAGCTAACCATCCAGGCCATGTGGAGAATCCTGATGCCAAAACTCCTGACCTTCATCCAAAACGAAGCACAAGGGCTGAGGGCTGAAATAGAGGCAAAAGCAAACAGTGAAGACATTGAAGAAATCTTATTGCATCACTGGTGCCAACGCTGATGTCCCTACCCCCAGTCCCAGACTCATGTGTGGAACTGATCACCTGCAGCTGCGCCAACCGACGTATGAGTGCACGTTGCAAATGTAAAAAGTCCCACTTGCGTTGTACAGCAGCATGCAAATGTAGAACACCCGATGACGATTGTAGCAATGTCGAAGCCCAACAATGACACTGTGTAAAACACACTGCCACTATACCTGTTCATCAATTTGCAATCTGCAACTTGTAACATAAATGTGTTGTCACCCATCCTGGATTTATGTTTATGTTTATTACTTAATTAAGAGAAAAGTAATATCAATAAAATAATTAATGTACAGTGATTTTATAGTGGGGTTTAATAAGGATTTACGGTCGTCATAATTATATACTGACGAGGCACCACTTGTGAAAATGATGCGTTTGAGTTTAAGGCGGCCATCTTGGATTTACCCGTCTGACGGTGTCATCTTGAGAGATACAGCTTGGCAAACAGCAAAAATGGATTCTGCACAAAAAAACATCCTTGAAAAGCTTATTTTCCAACTTTGACTCCAAAATGCCTGGAGTTGTCCAAATACCTGAAAACCGGACTATACTAATAATGCAGTCGGTACCACAACACCCTCATACAGCATTCTCTTTACATCCATTCTAAGCGAACGACATCTAAACACTTTTTTTTCATTCCTCCGGGCACCTTTCCTACTTCATTCATTCTAAACTTCACTTCTGCATCTATTCTTCCATCCACAGGTACATGTGACCCTAAATACTTAAAACACTCTACCTCCTCAAACAACTCACCATTCAAAACTATATTCATTCTTCTACCATCTACCAACCTCGTACACTTCATCACTTTACTCTTATTCTCATTTACTTTCAATTTCCTCCTTTCACACACCCTTCCAAACTCTTCTACCAACTGTCTCAATCTCTCCTCTGAATCAGCCACCAGTGCAGTATCATCTGCAAACAGCAGCTGCTTCAGATTCCACTCTCTACCATCAACATTTACCAGACTCAGACCTCCACCTAAAACTCTTGCATTCACTTCCTTTACAACACCATACATATAAATATTAAACAACCAAGGCGACATCACACATCCTTGCCGCAGCCCCACTCTCACGGGAAACCAATCACTCACAGTATTTCCCACTCTTACACACGCCCTACTATTTGCATAAAAACTTTTCACCCCTTTTAGTAACCTACCATCAAGTCCATACAATCTTAAAACAGTCCACAAAGCCTCCCTATCTATTCTATCATACGCTTTCTCTAAAAACATGAACGCCCAATCCTTGCCTTTCGCTAAATACTTTTCACACACTTGTCTCACCGCAAACACCTGATCCAAGCATCCCCTGCCTCTCCTAAAGCCACACTGCTTATCACCAATCACTCCCTCTGTACCCTCTCTCTCTTAATTAACACTCTACCATACACCTTACCTACAACACTCAACAGACTTATACCCCTAAAGCTAGTACATTCATACTTATCACCCTTCCCTTTATACAACGGGACCACACAAGCACTTGCCCAGTCAATTGGCACCATACCTTTCACAAAGCACACATTCAATAATCTTACTAACCAGTCAACAATAGTCGCTCCACAACCCTTCAGGCATTCCACAGCACACCCATCCATACCTGCAGCTTTCCCTATTTTCATTTCCTTTACTGCCTCCTGCACTTCCCCCTTCGTGATCAAAGAACCATTAAACTCTCTCAACACATTTATTCCTTGCACCCTTACATCTGCCACAATCTCAGCCACCTTTTCCTCCTCTACATTTAACAATCTTTCAAAATACTCTGCCCATCTTTTCCTTACTGCATCCATCTCAATTAACATCCTTCCACCCTCTGCTTTCACTCGCTCTTCCTTCTCAGACTCTCCTTTTCGCACCCTTTTCACCTCCTTCCAAAATATTTTCTTATTCTGTTGAAAATTCTCAGTCAACTGCCTGCCCTACCTCTCATCTGCTGCCACTTTAGCATCATGCACAGCCCTTCTCGCCCTATTCCTCTTGTCCTTATATTTCTCATATGACACCTCATCTTTCCTCTGCAGCCACACTTCATATACACGTCTCCTCTCAGCCACGGCCATACTTCCTCGCACCACCATTCACTTCCTTTTCTTACACCACCACCCACACATCTCACACCACACACCTCTTCCGCATGCCCCACCACAGCACTCTTAAACAACTGCCATTCCTCCCCCACACTACCATTTTCCTGATCTTTCACTGCGTTCCACTCATCTTTAAATTTCTCCTGATACTCTATCATTTTCTCTCTTTTATCCAACTCATTTTCAAAACCTTCCAGCCATACCTAACTCTCCTAGCTCTCACCCATCTCTTACCTAAACTACTCTTAACTTTCCCTTAACCAGGTAGTGGTCAGACATACCTCAACCCTCCCCTCTCAGAACTCTCACATCCAACAATCTTCCTATTACATTCCTGGACACAACCACATAGTCCATCAATGCTCTATCAACAATCCTTCCACCCTCCTGTCTCACCCATGTATACTTATAAATATCTTTCTTCTCAAACAGGGTATTTCCAATCACCATCTCTCGCTAAACGCACACCCCTAGCATTCGTTCCCCATTTTCATTTCTTCCAAGCACACCATGCATACCAACTACACCTTCAACTGCTATATTTCCCACTCCAGCATTCAGATCTCCCATCATTACCACATTCACATTCGCTCCAAAACTCTGCAGACACTCATCAACATCTTTCCAGAAAGACTCCCTCTCTTCTTCATCCCTTTCACTACCAGGCTCATATGCACTCACAAACACCCACAACTCACATTCAAATTTCGCTTTCACCCACATCAGTCTCGATGACACCTTCCATTCAGTCACACACTGCTGTACTTCCGGACTCACTAACAATGCCACACTTTCTCCTGCCCTTCCTCTGTCAACACCCGACAATCTTCCATTCACACTTCCAAACATAGACTCACCCTTCCCTTTCATCTTCGTTTCACTCAGAGCTAACACATCCAACTTTCTTCTCACAAACATTCTCCCAATCTTCTCCCTTTTAGCCTCAATCGTACTACATCCACGCACATTCATAGACCCAATCTTCAGGGTACGGGGATAACTCAGTCCCCCATCCCTTTCTCTGGCCTGTCTTTTTAGGAACTAAAAAACAGAGGAGGGGGTCCCTAGTCCCCTCACCCCGCCCCATTTAGTCGCATTTTATGACACGCAGGGAATACGGTGGCAGTATTCTTCCTAACACAACCTGCCCTCAGATTAGTAGTACCACCCCACAGTGCGGCCCGATTGTGTCCCCCCCCCTGCACAGGGGGGACATATATATATATATATATATATATATATATATATATATATATATATATATATATATATATATATATATATATATATATATATAAAAACAGGCACTGATGGCACTCCATCCTGGCCGGGAATCGAACCCTAGATCTCTAATATAGAAATCAGGCACTGATGCCAGAGCGGCATCAGTGCCTGACTTCTACAGCATATCAGAGGTCTAGGGTTCGATTCCTGGTCAGGAATGAAAATATATATATATATATATTGTTACGGAACAGAGAAAGATAATGTACACTTTACGTGAGAATACTAAAAATCACTACTGTCCCGTAAAGTTCCAGGTTCAAAACAAAAGAGTTAGGTAAAATTACAAGTTAAAGTTTAATGCTCAAACTAACAACAAAACACTCAGGACTCATAAGGATAATGTAATGGCAAAAACAGGTTAAATATATGGTTAACTGCAATAGCCTCTATTAACACGAAATTAGCATGAGTAAATTTATCTAAGTCAGCCCTGATAAAATGAAAATACATTGGGTAATGCTCAGTTAATGCAAGATAAATTATTACAGACACAAAGTATTATTAATGATGACTGACATAAAGAATCCTACATGAATTACAAAAACCTCACTAGGCCTACAAATTAACAACTTATGCTATACAGTACAAGAACAAAATGCAAAAACACTTATACTCAAATTACACAGCTGCTAGATGGTTGGAGACTTCCTGAGCACTCACAATAATAATAACTGTACAGGGGAGGACAGAGATGTGAACAAAATGAGGAGTAGATCTAAGTGGCAATAATGCAGAGACTGAGCTCATTATATAGGGGCCAGCAGAGCTTGATACAACTTGTAAGAACGACGCGCAAATGAAGCCATAGGGGACAAAGAGCTGACAATCCTACTCTGAACAACAGAAAGGACGACTTACTCTACTATAACGGTAGAAGGGGGGGACTGAGGCAGAACACGCTCGTGATCAAACATGCAGCATACTGTGCGTTAAAATTACACAAAGGATGATGAAATCATAGGCTATGTAACACCTCCCCACAAAGAAAAAGAAATTTACAAAGGAAATCTCTTATTACTCTAAAACAATCTGTCTAAAGTCTAGATAAGCAATCTGCAATAACATTTTCTTTCCCCTTGACATGTTGTATGTCTAATGAATACTCCTGAAGAAGTAGACTCCCTCTTGTCAATCTCTGATTTTTATCTTTAAACTTACTAAGGAATTTCAGTGGGTTATGATAGGTATAAATGACTATGAGGTCAAAACCAGAACACAAATAAAATGAAAAATGCTGTAAACCCAAAATCAAGGCCAAAAGCTCTTTCTCAACAGTTGAGTAGTTCTTTTGAGGTGGAGTGAACTTCTTACTGTAATAAGATACAGGGTGTTCAATATCCTGATCATCCTCTTGCAGCAAAACAGCCCCAGCTCCTGTATCACTTGCGTCAACAGACATCTTAAAAGGCTTAGCAAAATTTGGAGTAGCGAGCACTGGCTGACTTAATAGGATAGCTTTAAGTTTGTTGAAAGAGGATTCACAGTTATCGGTCCAGACAAATTTAACTCCCTTTTTCAGTAGGTCTGTAAGTGGTGATACAAGAATTGAAAAGTTAAGAACAAATCTCCTGTAATAACCTACCATTCCCACAAATCTTTGTAGCTCTTTCCTACTTTTAGGTCTGGGAAGATCACTTATAACCTGAACCTTAGCTCCTGATGGTGCAACATGTCCATCACCAATTACGTACCCAAGGTACTGAACTTTAGCTTGACCAAACTCACACTTTGATAAATTAGCTACAAGATTAGCCTGAACTAAACGCTCAAGAAATTTACTGACATGGCATAGGTGATCTTTCCAGTTGTCACTGAAGATTAATACATCTTCAATATAAACAACACACCCTGCCAAACCCTCTGTTACAACATTTATGAGCTTCTGAAATGTGGCTGGTGCATTCTTCATTCCACATGGCATTACAGAACATGCAAAACTCTTTCCTAGTGTTACAAAACATGAGATCTCCCTAGCACGTTCAGTCATAGGTACTTGCCAGTATCCCTTTAACAAATCAAACTTACTTATGTACCTAGCCTTTCCGATCTTGTCTATGCAATCTTCCACGCGAGGGAGAGGGTAAGTGTCTGTTTTGGTTATCTGATTAACACGTCTGTAGTCGATGCAAAGCCACTGTGACCCACCTGGCTTAGGGACTAGAGTGACAGGAGAACTCCACTCGCTCTGACAGGGCTCAATCATCTTGTGGTCCAACAGGTAGCCAAGCTCCTTCTGGATGAGAGGAACTTTCACTGGGTTCACACGGTAAGGAGGCAATTTAATTGGCTTTGCGTGTCCAACATCGACATCATGCATCAACACAGTGGTTCTTCCTGGAGTGGCATGGAACACTTGCGGGTACTCCTGCAGTAATGCCGAAAACTCCTGCCTTTCCTCGGGAGGTAGATGAGAAAGCTTAGTCTGGAGATCATTCATGATATCAGGATTCTTCCCCAAACTATCACTCAGGCTCATACTGCATGGGAGAGCTTCACTTGCAGACTCGGGTGGAACAGCTACAGTGCAGACTGGATTATTTTCGTCCCGCCTGTGATATAACTTTAGCATGTTGTGACAAAGTTGCATGTTCTTTCTACGATCTCGTGTGGCGATGACATAGTTGACATCACTGAGTTTCTTCTCCACGAAATAAGGACCACTAAACTTGGCTTGAAGAGGTTGCCCATGAACCGGCAGCAGAATCAAAACCTGATCTGGCTGAAAGTGGCGTAACCTGGACTTCTTATCATACCAAGTCTTCATCTTCTCCTGAGCAGCTCCTAAATTCTCTCTCGCCAGTTGTAAAGCAGTGGACAGCCGTTCTTTGAACTTCATCACATACTCCAGCAGGTTGACGTCATCATCCTCAGACAGCCAGCATTCCTTGAGTAACTTAAGGGGTGGCCAAACAGTAGTTCAAAAGGTGAAAAGCCCAGTGATTCATTTGGAGATTCTCTTGCGACAAATACAACAAATAGAAGACCTTTATCCCAGTCTTTCTGATATTCCAAACAGTATTTCCTGAGCATCGATTTGAGTGTTTGATGATATCTCTCCAACGCTCCTTGGGTCTGGGGATGGTAAGCTGAAGACGTGATCTGGGTGATGCCCAACTCTTTCAGAGACTGCTTGAAAACATTTGACATGAAATTACTTCCTCGGTCTGACTGTACCTCCTTGGGCAGACCAAACTTTGTGAAGAACCCGAGCATTTCCATAACCACCTTCTTTGCTGAGATATTTCTAAGTGGAATGGCTTCAGGATAACGAGTAGCCATATCAATCAGGGTCAACACATAAGAAAATCCTGAAGAAGTCTTAGGAAGAGGGCCCACAATATCCACCAACACACGGGTGAAAGGCGCCTCAAAAGGAGGAATGGGAACTAGAGGTGCAACCTTTTCGGTCTGATTACACTTCCCCACAACTTGACAGGTGTGACAAGACTTACAATACCAGGAAACATCCCTGAAGATATCTGGCCAGTAGAAGTGTTTCAAAATGCGTGCCACAGTCTTCCTCACTCCAAGGTGTCCTGCCAAACTGGAATCATGAGCCACTCTAATGATATCCTGCCTACAAACACGAGGGATGACAACTTGATGTACAACCTCCCATCCACAGTCGGCTGATGCTGTTGGGGGTCTCAACTTCCTCATAAGTACTCCTGACTTTATATAATAACAAGTAGAAGCACCAGTTGACTCTTCCTCACTGCAAGCAGACTTAGCAAGACCTTTCAACTCAGGGTCAGCAACTTGCAACTCGACCAACTCTTGACGAGACAAATTATCAACACCACGGGGTACTGCCTCATCTGGTGAGTGGTCCAAATTAGCAAGAAAAGTGTCAGCTAGGATAACATCATCATCATCATTATCCTCTAAATCACCAGTAACTTTAGACTTAGCCCTAGTGACAGCACATGCAGGGAACACATCAGGGACATCACAATCCTGGGTCGTAGCCACTGGCTCACTAGACAACTGAGGAGCTGGACACACTTGACTTCCACCAATATCGTTTCCAAGTAAGAAAGTTACACCTGACATTGGGAGTGTCTCAACCAACCCAACCATAACGGAACCATTAACAAAACCAGACTCTAAATTCACTCTGCACAGAGGGACAGAGAAGTAATTATTCCCTACACCTTGTAAGATTACAGTTTCATCAGAGGAATTAACATTAGAGCCTAGAACACTGGTCAGCATAAGGGATTGGCAACCACTTGTATCACGATATATTTTAACTGACTTCCTGTCATTATTGTCCAGAGGACTGACAAAACCATCAGACAGGAAATTAGCACATGAACTCTTGAGAGTGTCACCCACGTTACTGCTCAAAAGAGGAGCTCCATCATGAGAATTTAAGTTACCCCTCAAAGCAGGTTCAGTTAACTCAGTTAAAGAATTCTGGGAACTCTCAAGAGTGGACACTAGACCAATTGACTGAATATTTAAAGACTCCTTTTTGTTCACATCACGCTGTCTCCTGAAACATTTCTCCGTAGTATGACCAAGCTTACTACAATAAGTACATTTACTTTTCTGAAATCTAGAGGTGAAGCTGGTATTTACTTCCTGAGAAACATCATCTTTATTTTCTTTCCTGTTACCTGTACTCTGAGTAGAGGCAACGTACTTACTCTCAGCTTTCCCTTTTTCTTTAGAATATCTCTTGTGAGTGAGAACATATTCATCAGCTAAAACTGCAGCATCAGACAAATTATCTATTCTTTTCGCATCAAGATATAGGCTTACATCTTTATTAACACACCTCTTGAAGTCCTCCAGCAAAATCATCTGCTAAAATTTACCAAAATCAGAATCCACATTCTTAGAATTTAACCACTGCTCTAACAGATCTTTGATTTTTGCATACTCAACATGGGATTGCTTATCTTGCTTGTAAGTTGTCCTAAATTTTACTCTATAAGCTTCAGGAACAAGCTCATAGGCCTTAAGAACCACGCTCTTAACTACATCATAATTATCACATTGATCCTGAGGCATAGATGCATAAGTTACTTGAGCTTTACCGGTGAGAACAGTTTGAAGGAGTACTGGCCAATACTTTTTTTGGCCAATTAAAACCTGTAGCTATCCTCTCAAACAACTGAAAATACTTGGTTAAATCGGATTCATTAAAAGGAGGGACAAGTCGAACATTTTTAGCCACATCAAAATCATCAGAGCTAGATGATCCAGTTCCACCTTGTTTCATGCGATACTCATGGTCTGCCTGAATCCTAGCTAGTTCAATTTGTGCCTGAGCCTGTATCTGTGCCTCCTGAATCCGAGCCTGAGATTCAGCCTCCTTAGCATTTGCTTGAAATTCAGCCTCCTTAACACAAGCCTCCTTAGCCTGAGACTCAGCCTCCTTAGCACGTGCTTGAAATTCAGCTTCCTTCACACGAGCCTCCTGCAGGGCTAGCTGTAACTTAGCTATTTCAGTCTGCGTTTGCTCATCTGGAGGAGTTACATTAAACAAGCTTTCATTAATCATGTCAACAATTTGATCTTTAGAATGATGAGAGCGAACAGCAATTCTTAATTGTTGAGCAACAAGCTTAAGTTCATTCTTTGTTCTCTTTTCTACATCACACACTGTTTGCACATGACAAAAAATCTTTGGCTTCATCAAGTGTAGTAATAGTAGACATCATGAATAAATCACAGTCACAAAATATCAAGCAATATCCTTATGATAATATCCTGAATATCCTGATAAGAGGTCGCCAAATTTATGTTACGGAACAGAGAAAGATAATGTACTCTTTACGTGAGAATACTAAAAATCACTACCGTCCCGTAAAGTTCCAGGTTCAAAACAAAAGAGTTAGGTAAAATTACAAGTTAAAGTTTAATGCTCAAACTAACAACAAAATACTCAGGACTCATAAGGATAATGTAATGGCAAAAACAGGTTAAATATATGGTTAACTGCAATAGCCTCTATTAACACGAAATTAGCATGAGTAAATTTATCTAAGTCAGCCCTGATAAAATGAAAATACATTGGGTAATGTTTTCAGTTAATGCAAGATAAATTATTACAGATACAAAGTATTATTAATGATGACTGACATAAAGAATCCTACATGAATTACAAAAACCTCACTAGGCATACAAATTAACAACTTATGCTATACAGTACAAGAACAAAATGCAATAACATATACTCAAATTACACAGCTGCTAGATGGTTGGAGACTTCCTGAGCACTCACAATAATAATAACTGTACAGGGGAGGACAGAGACGTGAACAAAATGAGGAGTAGATCTAAGTGGCAATAATGCAGAGACTGACCTCATTATATAGGGGCCAGCAGAGCTTGATACAACTTGTAAGAAGGACGCGCAAATGGAGCCATAGGGGACAAAGAGCTGACAATCCTACTCTGAACAACAGAAAGGATGACTTACTCTACTATAACGGTAGAAGGGGGGGACTGAGGCAGAACACGCTCGTGATCAAACATGCAGCATACTGTGCGTTAAAATTACACAAAGGATGATGAAATCATAGGCTATGTAACAATATATATATATATATATATATATATATCAACCTGCAAAAGGACCTCGATATATTGTAAAATGGTCTAAAGGTAAATGAAGCCATAGGGGACAAAGAGCTGACAATCATACTCTGAACAACAGAAAGGATGACTTGCTCTACTATAACGGTAGAAGGGGGGGACTGAGGCAGAACACGCTCGTGATCAAACATGCAGCATACTGTGCGTTAAAATTACACAAAGGATGATGAAATCATAGGCTATGTAACAATATATATATATATATATATCAACCTGCAAAAGGACCTCGATATATTGTAAAATGGTCTAAAGGTTGACAGTTGAAATTTAATGTGGAAAAGCTTGAAGTTACTTAACGTGGGCAAGACCATCGGAGCTACTATGTACATCTTAGATAATAAAGAAATTAATTAATTGCATTATGAGGGAGATCTAGGGGTCATGGTTAATAAAGGCCTCTGACGTATTAATGCGAAAATTAAAGCAATTATGGTCATGATTTATTTCACGAAGCATGAGGTATAATTATCTAATGTAGTGCTGCAACATTATTCAGTACAAGTAAGACCACATTTATACTATGCAGTGCATTTTGTTTTCCATACTATAGAATGGATATAAATTCGTTAGAAAATGTACAGACTATAATGACAAATATGATAAATGATGTTCGGAACCTTTCATAAGAAGACAGACTGAAAAGACTAAATCTGCACCCACTAGAAAGGTGTAGATGAAGGGAAGACTTAACTTAGATGTTTAAGTGGATCAAGAAAATAAATATGGGAGATATTACAGTAGCATGGTACTTAAAGTAAAAATACATGATAGCAGCACTAGAAGTAATAGTTTCAAACTATATAAATTCCGTTGTAGTAAGGAAATACGTAGAAACTGTTTGTCATTAGAGTAGTGGACGAAATTAATAAGTTACCCAGTGAAGTACTTGCTGCCTCTTCCATTGACAGTTTCAAACAGGGGCTAGATCAGCATATGCCATGTAATGATTGGATTAAAAAAAAAAAAAAAAAATAGTAACCAGTACTAATTGTTTTTCTTCTTTGCATTCCTCACCACGTCTTTTTTCTCCTCTCGCACTCTTCTATAAAATGTCCATGCCAGATTTTCTATACAGCGTGGTGTTCCTTCTGACTCTTGCCGGTTCTGGTTGGAGGGTTTGGTGGGTGGGGTAGTGCCTTCTTTGCAGTCTTTTTCATATTCTCTTAGCTCAACACCTCTTTTAGGAGCTGCCTAGCATGGGCTAGCTGGCCAACTGCGATTATCCTTTCTTCTTCTTTTTTTAAGGCTACAAGCATTAAATGATTGGACTTTATTGAATTTTGCTCTGCAGATGATTTTGATTCTGCAGCTTATCCAGATGCGACATCACCCTTGGAAGTGAGGAAGGAATTTACGGCCGCATTCTTAAAAATAATTCCTTCCATAAACTTTTCTTTCCCATTGAAGGATTTTTTCTTCCCTTCGGTATGCTTGGAAGGGAAGGAAAAAGTTTCAGGTTGGTAGCCTTGTTAAACAAAAAAGACCTACTTGGTATGGTGGAACGTTAGATTAACTGGTACTTCAAAACACGCATCTCTTGTGCTGGATAACGAAAACACATTTGAGATGTGGGAGGTCGCCACCATATCCACGCTAGTTTGTATTCAGCCATAAATGCCATTCTAGCCGACACAACAGCTGAGTTCACTCCCCGACATAATATTTTGATAGTTAATTATACTGGAGGAATATCATTATCTTTATTCTTGCTATTCGTAAGGGTAAGAATTATTTGTTTATCGTCCGTCTCACACTCGCATGGCGGCACTCACTTTTTTTTTTTTTTTTTTTTTTTTACCCAGCTGTAAGAAACGAGCCAAACCACTCGTCTGACCTTGATGGCAGATTTTCCCTTTCCGGGAAAAATTACCAAGCAAAATGATTCTTGAGGAAAAAAAAAAAATCCTCGTGTGGTCCTGGCCCTAGTAAAAAAAGATTCATCAGTCTCAGATCATGTAAGACTGGATGAATAACGGAGGTATTGCATCGTCTGCTCTGTTAATGTCTGGCTAAATATTTCAGCCGACATGGGTAACACTTTAAAAGCGATACAGAGAGCACTTAAACTTTATTATAGCGTTGTAATTGCATAAATAATATTATATAGTTACTTTCTTCAACATTTTTATTGCATATAAAACAATGACTAACAAGAGAACGCACAAATTATTGCAAAGGAATGTCTGAAAAGACGGGTCAAATAATTCCTTCAAGTTCCAATAATTTTTGCTACTTGAAGGAAAAATCCTTCCCCTCGAGCGACTTAGGAAAGAAAGAAATTTTTAGAGAATACCGATTCAGCTAAGGTTTTCCTTCCCAGGCCTCTACAAGGGAAGGGGAGGCTTAAGAATACAGCCTTTAGCTTCCCTGGGCGGATGTGGGTGATAAAAAGGGGGAAGAGGGGGAGAGGGTCTGGGCATCTACATCTGGGTGAGTATAGGCTTAGGATAGGGTGAGGTGGGAGGGTGAGATAAAGCCTCACGGTTCCCTGAGATGTCCTCGTCAATTTTGTACGCGGTTGCATTTAATAATTTACTCATTTCGGTTATTCCTTTGTTGCGCTGAAGGATACCTTCATGTCGAAAGAGCATGGTTTGGCCACAGATCTATCCCAGGAATTAATGAACACAATGTTTTCTTTCCGCAAATATATTGTAGGGCTCCAGTAATTACTGTCACTATTTTTATGGCAGGGTTTGAAACGAAGCCTAGGCAATATACCATTTCCTATACATTTAATAGACTTAGCTTTCATTACTTTAAGGAGATATTTATATTTCATCAGGATACCTCTGGTGGCAACTTTTCCACCGTAATGGGCATCATTTGTAACTACATGCACAAGACATAGCTCCAATCACTGTTGTACTTTCAATGTCCCTAGTTATCATGTCAATCTTACTGCCAGGTGTCCTTATTTTTTCTCTCTGTTGTATGATAAAGAGACAAAGTTTTGGCCTTTAGAACAGTCATCCACTAACAGTGCGGTATTTTCCTTTGCACTGAATACTGCATTCAAGTGAAGCCTTTGTGCTCGAGTCTTAACTTATTTACCAACTTTGTCCTTAACATGTATGCATACAGTCTGACTATATTTTTCCCCTTCTTCATTAACGGAAAACCCGTTTGATATAGGAATTCTCAGATTTTTCTAAGGCGTTTGTTTAGATTTACGTTTATTCTAAACTATCTGAAATGTTTTTCTACTGGTAACAACCTCAGTGGATTTTCCTCCAGCCTGTTCAATTCATCCTTGAGTCTACATTCTCCTGTTTTAAGTTCTACAGAGCATACTGATGACTCTTGATTACACTTTCTAGATACTGAATATTTCCATTGGCCAAGCACATGAAGCCCTTGGCATCTGGACTACCGAATTTTGGAAACTCAGTGGGTTTTCCTTCAGAGAGAGGGGGGGTGGGACGGGATTACTAGGACCCAGTATTCTATTTATCTTACATATTACTCAAAAATATTCTCTTCCATGTTATACAGATTGCTTTCGTGAACATTGGCCTTCCGTGCACAAAGTAGACAGCACTCAGAGAGCGCATACCTCCACCAACGCCTACACCAGTCAACTCAGATCACAGCAAAATTATCATTTACCTTATTCCTTGCCCCATGACTCACATATCCAAAAAATTTCACTGAAATGCATCAGTAACTCTTTGCAATATCCTATGGACAAACAAACCAACAAAAATAGTCCTGGACCGGTCTGGAACTCAGATCATCATCAAAATTTAATCAGCTCATTCATAGCGCATGAAAAATATATCCACAAAATTTCACTGAATTCCATTAATAACTTTTTGATAGATTTTGTGCAAAAACGAACAAACAAACATGGGTGAATACATAACCTCCTTCAGCTTTCGCCGGGGAATGTAACAGCTTGCAAAAGATTATTAACCCCTTGGATCAGGTGGTGTACTGTATTTGTTTATTCTCTCTATCTCCAAATAATTTCATTCAACCCACGGGAGAAGTCTTGTAGTACCGTACAAAAAGTGTCTTCCTTAATGTGAGTAACATCGTAATGAGATAGCCAACAAACAAATGATAGGATAATGAGTTCCATGGAATGAAGGGATTAGCATGTCATAGAAATAAACTAAGGACGAACATGTTGTACGACATAATCCCATGAAAATATGTTGTAAAATGTAGAGGCTCCGAGTGTAGAACGCCGTGTGGAAGGGAGGGGCGAGCAGATTACCACCGAGGATAAGAGTATTAAGGAAATGGGAGGGCAAATGTTGCGGAATGTTCCAGTATGAGAGGGAGGTCCGGGAATTTAGAGAGTGAAAGAGGGAGTAGAAAGGTAAAATAGTGTAACAGAAAAAAATATTTGTTAGTAGTGCGTGTGAAGGGGAGAGTTCATTCTGTAAACAGCATACGTGCTCCGAACATTCCAACACTTGGTAGTTCTCTTGTCGAAGCCACTCCTTACAGGATGCAATTTCAAACAGTAGAACGATTGATAACTTGATTGCCTTTTTTTTATTTTTATTATTAACACTTGTCTAGGGTAGGTGGGGGCGCTCACCATCCACTCACTCGATGTAGTGCTGCTTTCGGGTGTCTGCCTTTTCCTCTCCTTCATCCTTCTTTCCTTCCATCCTCCTCTGTCTTTCTTTCCTTCATTCTTTCCTCGTCCTTCTGTCTACGGGTGACTACACTCCCTCTTCTTTCTGTCCTTCATTCTTTCCTCTTCCTTCTGCCTGTGGGTAACTGTACACTGAGAGACAAGCCAAATGGTTCCTGTACACCAGGAAACCCTTTGCTACGCTGGGCTATAACCACATAACCAAATTTTGACGCCTGGTGGCTTAGTGGGTAATTACGGCTCTCCAATCGGATTGAGCCAGTGAAGGTTTCTATCCAAGGAATGGTTGGGGTTTATGGCTCACTTAATGCCACTCAGGGATGAGTGAGGCTAGTCACTCTCTTCTTAAACGTTAGGACCAACTTGCCTAGCCCCGGGCTCCTACGCTCCTCATGGGGCAATGTAGGACTGGATGATGGATGGATGGATTTAACACTGATAAGGTTTGAGTCGCTATAAAATTGTGACCATTGTAGGTTACTTGCATTCACAGAATTATCAATCAATCAATCATTTCCTGTGGCACCCCACGGGATCCATAGGGTCTCAATGAACTCTCTCCACCAAGATTTGTCTCTTGCCATCTCCTTCAGGTCCCGCCAACACTCCTCTCCTGCTTCCTTTTTCATTGTCCTCAACCAGGTTTCCCTCGGCCTACCTCTACCTCTTCTTCCTCTAGCAGTCCACTCTGGCACATCCTGTATTAAACAACCTTCTTTTCTGTATATGTGCCCCAGCCACTTCCAGCGAGACAGTCTCACATATTCATTAACTGGTTCCACTCTCGTAATATCCCTTACTCTTTCATTTGTAACTCTGTCTTGCCACTTTACCCCAAGAATCCTTCTCAGTATTTTATTCTCAAATTCTAATACTTTCTGATCTGTTGCAATTGCACTGTACCATGACTCATGCCCATAAATTAAAATGGGTCTAACTCTGGACTTGTAAATTTTCACTTTAGTATGTACAGAAAACATATTATTATTCCAAACAGATTTCAACATTCCAACAGCTCGCCAAACCTGTCTAATCCTCTCCTCAATTTCATTGTTTAATGATCCATTAGATGATACAATCGTTCCCAGATATTTAAAGTTTTCTACATTCTTCACCACATTATTCCCAATTACACGATCGATTTGGTTCTCCACGTTCATATTAATAATTTCAGTCTTTCCGCAATTTATTACCAATCCCACTTTTTCTCCTTCCTCCACCAGACAATCGAGCACCCTCTGCATCTCGTAAATACTTCCGCAAATCAGTACAATATCATCAGCATAGTCCAAACCCATTAGCTTCTTATATTCTTTCCAGTTAATTCCTGCACCTGTTCTCCTTACAACCTTTTTCATAACATAATCCATAACCAAAACAAACAACAATGGCGAAAGAACTCCTCCTTGAATCACTCCTGACCTAACTTAAAATGGATCACTCAAAGAACCACTCACCATTACCTTACAAAAAGTACCTTCATGCAGGCTTCTAATAATATTTACAAACTTTTCTGGTATACCATAGAATCTCATAATTTTCAACATAGCTCCACGTGAAACACTATCAAACTATCTATCTATCTATCTATAGCCCGACGCCCTAATCCCGCAAAGGGTGGCCACAGACAAAACGCCTCCAAGTCACTCTGTCACCCACCATTTGACTCCCCTCCCCCCAACTCACCCCCCCCTCCCTCATATACCTCTCAACTCCATCCCTCCACCTCATCCTCGGTCTACCCCTCCCTCTCCCTCCCTCCACCTCACCTACATACACCCTCTTAGTCAGTCTTTCATTCTCCATTCTCTCCACAATCAAATCTCCACTATCAAACGCCTTTTCAAAATCCATATATATATATATATATATATATATATATATATATATATATATATATATATATATGTGTGTGTGTGTGTGTGTGTGTGTGTGTGCGTTTTCATACACTTAAGAACGAGGGTTAGCGCCCGCCAAGGTAATAAACTTTGGGAGCGTTCTTCAGGCCACGTACTGCATTGGCGGACACAAGGGGTGCTGTGGTTGAACCAGTGTCGCATACTATAAAGTATGTTTGCACCCAGTCGGCTTGTGTGGGCAGATTACGCTTGGTTCACAGACTACACACACATCTCTGACTAGGGTAAAAATAACCTTGTTGTTTATAATGCATCAAAAACTCAGTTCTCTCATCCATCAACCTGTCAAAATCTTCCACAGGAGTACCCACCAATGTTTAATAATATCCAGCTCAATCTTGCATCATCTCTGAACCTACTTGGGGTTTCATTCACTAGGGACTTATCTTGGGAAAAACGTATTATCTCCCTTCTAAAATCTGCTTCCAAGAGATTGGGTGTGCTAAGCAGACTCTGTACCGTCTGTACCCCTGCATAGATGTTGACTCCATACACGTGTTTTATTCGACCCTGTGTAGAGTACTACTCTCTTGTGTAGGGAGGCTCCCTACGCACAGTTCTTCTCAATGCAGTGGAATCAAAGGCTTTTCGTCTCATTAACTCTCCCCCTCATACTGGCTTCCTTCAACCTCTGTCTCATCGCCGCACTGTTGCCTTTTTATTTCTTTTCTATCGCTATGTCAAAGGTCACTGCTCCTCTGAACTATCTGCTTGCATCCCTACACCACTACGGCGGGCTCGTAGCACCCGTCTAGCAGCAAACTCTCATCCCTTTTCTGTCCAACTCTCTAACGCAAGAGTTAATCGCTATTCCCAATCCTTCATGTATGCAACAGGTGAACTCTGGAACTGTCTTCCTATGTCTGTTATATCCTACTTCCTATGATCTCCAGTCTTTCAAACGCTGTGTGTCCAGGCGTCTTGAAATGAATGGATCTTGATTTTGGCTCTCTGTTATTTTGTTTTTATTTTTTCTTGGAGGGAGCAATTTTCAGGCCCATGGCCTTGGGCGCCTTTTTCCTCGCATAAAAAAAAAAGGACGAGCAGGAAAAGCACGCTAGTATAGGTGTAGAGTCTACACTTAATGAATCCTGCTTTTGTGCATTCCTGTTCATTTCACTGGCTTCCGCATGTCACATTTCTTTACAGTTGGTAAATGATGATGATGGCGGTGAGGATGATGTTCATGAGGAAGTTGATGGTAAAGCTGGTGACGGTAAAAGACGATGATTGTAGAGAAGATGATAGTAAGAGACGATAATGGTAAAGACGACGACGACGACGACAACGATGATGATGATGATGTGGTTCCTATAAACATCTATTTACTATGGTTTACGAGTATATTTTCCATTACTGGACCCTAATTTTTTTTTTTTCTTCATCCCTTTCCCGTATTCCAGTTTTCTGTTAGCCCAGTGTTCTCCTCCAATGGACCTTTTTTTCTCTGTTATTTCCTTGTTCATCTGCATTTCATTCATTCTGTTCATCACTTCCATGGTATAATATTTGTATTTCTTTTTCCTACCCACCGTATCATCCTCTTTCTCGCTTTTTGCCTTCATAAGTTGTTTACAACTTTTTTTTTTTTTTTTACCAAGGCCTATCCCCAGTCCATGGCTTCCTCTCTCAGTTATTTCTACTTGCCCTGTCTTCTCCTGAACCATGCCATTCTTCCTTTCCCCTCCCCTCCTCTCCCTATATTTCCTTCTTCCTCTTAGTATTTTCCACAGCAATTCTCCCTATCCCATAGGTCACTCAGTCCGACAGTCAGTGTCTCATTCTCTTATGGAATATGGTCCCAGGGGTCGCAGCACCCCCAAGGTCCCTTTGTTGTACAGCCGTCTCATCATGAGGTACTCACTGCTTCTTTACAAGGCGCGGAGAAATTAAGTGTGCAGCAAAGGATTATAAAAATGATGCCCAGATTAACGAACAAACCACAGGCTACGAGGAACGTTTAGAAGAGCTGAGGTTACAAAGGGATATTATTTACAGTATGTATATAACATTTCAAGAGACATGGAAATATGGTATTCGATAAGCATTTCACGTTATACCGGTTGAATCATTGGCAAACGTTTCCTGTTAACTAATTCAAATCACTTGGATAAGTGTCTGCCTTTGAATCCCTTGTTAAACTCGTTGACGGTTTAATAATACGAAAATCTAAGTAACTGATTTTCCTGTCTTTAAGATCATGGATAATGCAGAAGCAGAACAACATTTTTATTAAAAATTTTTACTTTTCTCTTACAGATTAAGTTGGTGTACATTATAGTTTTTTTTTTTTTTTTCAATCTTTCTGTGGAATTTGCATTATAGTTATTCTGTGCTACATCGTGGTCCTTCTCATTTTTTTTTTTCCTGGACGCTTCAGTTGGAGGGCTTGGTTAGCTAAGCGGAGCCTTCTTGCTTTTCTCCTCGTATCCTCTGCTCACAGAATTATATTTCATAGTCATAGTATGTTCTGTAACAAACAACCTTGAAAGACCATTAGGTGTGATGTTTCGTTTTCCGTTGTACCTTTGCATATGTAGAGATATGGTTACCAAGGCTGTTGAGGCATCTAGCATCTAGTTCAGTGTGGTTGGTAGTAATTTGTTTTGCGAATTGCTCAACAATCAGTACCATAGAATTATTATAAATCAAGACTGGCCTTCGGGCACACATGTATAAGATAAACAGATATTATTGAAACTGACAATGATCGAGAATCAAGTTGCTGTGCTTTGGCAAGGAGTGACTGAAATGATGATTCTTGAAGAACTGCCTGCCTCAGTCATTAAGCTACATTTATTTTATCCGTATTATATCATATATTGACATATATATCAACCTAATTTCAAACATACTATACGTGCAAAAGAAACACAATAAACAAAACTAATATAACAGCCTAACATCGATAATCCTAACAAACAAATTGCTGCCCGACGCTGATGCAAAAAGAGACCAATAGCTAAACCCAACAAAACAGGCCTTTGGCAAAGACGTATTCTCATCATGTGGTAAAGAATTTATAGTTATTCACTAATAAGTATGGCAATTTCCTATATGGAGGCATAAACTAGGACTCGTACACAATCATTTTTAAGAAGTGAATGTGATCCAGCAAGTAGTTTCCAAGATAAACCAGTTTAAAGATTAGTTTTCTTATATGGAAATAGCTTGTAAAATGCTTACGGTGTGGCAATTTCACATATAAGAACATAAATTTTATCCCCCTGGGGGTAGGGGGGTTTTCAAGAATACTCCCCCAGTATCCCTGCTTGTCGTAAAAGGCGACTAAAAGGGTTGGCGGAGGGTTAGTGCCCCTCCCCGGAAAACAACTAACTAAAAAAACAAACAAGAAGCCTCGGACAAGGACTGACCAAACGATGACGACCCAGGACCGGACAAAGGACTTGGTAATGAGTACATGGAATGTAAGAGGAGCGAATGATGAGGTGAAAGAGAGATTGTCCAGGTGCTTGAGGGTGCAAAAGTGGATGTATGTGGAATAACTGAAACAAAATGGAGAGGAGAAAGTGTGAGAGAATGGGAGTATGGATGGGGTATATGTGCAGGAGTAGATGAGAATGAGAGGGCAAAGGAAGGAGTATGTATAGTTGTGAGTAAAAGATGGAAGAGGAGCATAAGACAGTATGGATCAGTTGGGTCAAGGATTGTGTGGGTAAAGTTGAAAGTTGGAATACAAATGTGGGCGATTGTGTGTGTGTATGCGCCAACGCAAGATCGTGCTAGAAGAGTGAGAGAAGAGTTCTGGACAAATGTGGAAATGTGCATGGAAAAGTTTGGAAGGAATGAGAGAGTGTTTTTGATTGGTGATATGAATGGTAAAGTTGGTAATGTGAAGGTGGATGGAATAGTTGGTGAGTGGGGTGTGCCTGCCGAGATAGATGAGAATGGGAGTGCGTTAGTGGACATTTGTGCTGGGAGGGGGTTGGTGATAGCCAATACCCTCTTCAGGCATAAAATGATCCACAGGTATACATGGCGAGTGATGAGAAGGGTGGGTGGTGAACTGAATGAAAGGAAGGCAATGATTGATTATGTGTGTGTGGATGAAAGGATGCAAAGATGTGTAAAGGATGCAAGAGTTTATAGAGGTTGGGGGAGTGGACTTTCTGACCACTACTTGGTGGTGGCCAGAATTAGAATGCAAGTAAGATGGAGGAATAGAAGAAGGGAAAGACGAGAGGAAGGAGTAGTTGAAAGGAGAGTGGAAAGGTTACAAGAGGATGAGAAAAAGGCAGAGTATAAGAGAGAAGTGGAGAAACGATTGGGCAAATATGAATTGGAGCAGATGGGAGACGTGGAACGTGTGTGTAAGATATTTACAGAAGAAATATGTGCAGCATGTGATGTGGTGTGTGGAAGGAAGAGAAGGCGGAGGGGGGTGCAAGGAACAGCGTGGTGGACTGAAGAGGTGAAACAGGCTGTGGCACAAAAGAAGAAAGCATACAATGAATGGGTGAGAAATAGGGGCGTGGAAGAAGTTGAGAGGCGGAAGAGAGAGTTATATGTGGAAAGAAAGAGAGAGGTGAAAAGATTAGTAAGAGAGAGTAAGAAGAGAGTGGATGAGGAATTTGGAAGGAATTTGAGTGTAAAGTGGAGGGACTGTAAGAAAATGTTCTGGAGAGAAGTGAAAAGAGTAAGACAGGGTGGAAGTGAAGTTAGCAGGGGAGTGAAAGATAAAAATGGTAGATTACTAGTGGAGAAGGGAGAAAAAGTGAGCAGATGGAGAGAACACTTTAAGGAATTGTTGAACGTAGAGGATGGAAGTAATGCGAGTATAAGTGGCTGGGGAATGGCTGGGAGAAGGAGGGAGGTGAGAAGACAGGAAGAAATCAGTAGGATAGAAGTTGTGGAAGCAATGAAGAAAGTTAAATCGGGGAAAGCCCCAGGAATTGATGGAGTGTGTGGTGAAATGCTGAAGCATGGGGAGAGATAGTAGTAGGATGGATGTGGAAGATGTGCAGATTGGCCTGGGAGGAAGGTAGAGTCCCGGAGGATTGGAAGTCAGGTATAATTATTCCCTTGTACAAAGGAAAAGGGGAAAAAGAAGTGTGTGGTAATCATAGGGGCATTTGTCTTCTTAGTATAATAGGAAAAGTGTATGGTAGGATACTTATAGACAGAGTTAGAGAAAGAACAGAGAAATTAGTTGGAGAAGAACAGGGAGGCTTTAGGAAGGGAAGAGGTTGTGTAGATCAGATATTCATTCTTAGATCTTTAGTGGAAAAGTTTCTAGAGAAGGGAAAGAAGTTGTATGCGGCTTTCATGGATTTGGAGAAAGCATATGACAGGGTGGATAGACAAGGATTGTGGAAAGTGTTAAGAATATATGGAATAGATGGGAAGTTGTTGAATGCTGTGAAGAGTATGTACGATGGTGCGAAGGCTGCAGTGCGTGTGGATGGTGAACTAAGTGAATTTTTCTCTTTGAAAGTTGGTTTGAAACAGGGATGTGTCATGTCTCCATGGTTGTTCAATCTGTACATGGATGGGTTAATAAAAGAGGTACAAGGTAGGGTAGTGGATGTTGGAGTGGCCCTGGTGAGAGAGGATAGTGTTTGGAAACTCCCTGTACTGTTGTTTGCAGATGATACTGTGTTGTTGAGTGAAGACGAAGGGGAGCTGCAAGGCTTGGTGGATGAGTTTGAGAGAGTGTGTAAGAAACGGAACCTAAAGGTGAATGTAGGGAAGAGTAAAGTGATGGTCTTTGAGAGGTGAAGTTAGTGAATGTACAGCGAGGTTAGATGGTGAGGGATTGGAAAATGTGAGTACGTTTAAGTATTTGGGTAGTGTGATGAGTAAGGATGGAGGTTTGGAGGGTGAAGTGCTTGAAAGGGTACAGCAGGGAAGAAAGGTTGCTGGTTCCTTGAAAGCAGTGATAAAAAGCAGGGAAGTGAGCATGGAAGTGAAAAAGTTACTACATGACAGTATTGTGATACCAACTCTAACGTACGGAAGTGAAGCTTGGACATTGTTGGAAGGACACAAGGCAAGAGTGAGAGCAGTGGAAATGAGTTATTTAAGAGGAGCCTGTGGAGTCACGTGGAGAGACAGGCTGACGAATGAGAATATAAAGGAGCGTTGTGGTGTGGATGTGGATGTGATAGGAAGCGTTAGGAGGAACACACTGAGGTGGTTTGGCCATGTGGAGAGGATGGAGGGCGAAAGACTGACGAAGAGAGTGTATGTGAGTGAGGTGGAGGGGGGAAGAGGGAGGGGGAGGCCGAGGATGAGATGGAGGGATGGGGTGGAGAGGTATATGAGAGAGGGGGGTGTGAGTTGGGAGCAGGGCAGTGAAATGGTGGGGAACAGGGCGACTTGGAGGCGATTTGTTTGTGGCCACCCCAAACGGGATTGAGGCGTCTGGCAATAGATAGATAGATAGAAGATATGAAGAGAATCCTGCAAGAAGTTTCCAAGGCAGATTTTCCCTTATATAGCCATAGCTCGTAAAGTCCACACAAGATGGCAAGTTTACATATGCAGGCATCAGCTACGACGCATACTCTGTCATTCTGTTTGATATGAAGGTAATCCACCTGCTAATTTCCAAGATACAGGTCCGGACGGAAAGACGGACAGACAGACAAACGGACGAGCAGGGGCGATTCCTATATCCCCACCATAAGGATTGATGGTGAGGATAATGAAACGAAATAAACTCTAATGTATATGTCGGCAAAGTTTCGTCTTCAGACTTGTTGTGCAGGTCGGACTGAAATCTCCAGTAGACCTGACCAACTTACTATCTATGATATAGTCATAGCTAGGAAAGCACAGACAATATGGCAATTTTGCATATACAGGTACGGGGATCAGCTATGACACATACTGGTAATCTGTCTTTCCGTGTGATATGAAACCAGTCCTCCTGGTAGTTTCTGAGATACAGAACCAGACTGAAAGACGGACAGATGGACATACAGACAGACGTACGGACAGGGGCTATTCCTATATTCTCACCTGGAAAAAAACAAAGTGGACTTAAACTAATGCGTAAAATACACATTTTGATAATTTCTAAGTGATACTTTGTTACTTTTAAAATCATGAACTCATTGTTCCTTTAGGAAACTAATTATACGGGTTTCCAACCAAAGGTGGAGCTAGAGACTTGTAAATATGTGGTGAACACTGTACCACCCGGTGTGCTTTTATGACTTCTAGCAACTGTTTTATTGCATTTATAGCACTAAAGCATATTTAGGAAATATTTATAAATACTGAAGAATAATATCATGAAGAGCTTAAGTACGGCGTATCACTAACTATCACTGGAGAGATTTTAGAAAATATGCGACATCTGTTCTCCGCAGTGGTAGCCCGACTTCCATATTGAACTAGCTGGCGATCACCCGCAACTCTGGAGTTAGTGGCGATGGAAGTTGCTAGCCTTGCGACGCCACACACCACTTTGGAATTCCTAATTACACTTTCTATAAGTGCATCATAAGTTCTCCACAGATAAATGATCCTAATTCCTTCACAATCTTCACCTGCTATCGTCTGCCACTTCTTTGGTTCTCGTCATCTCCACAGACCATCCTTTGATCTGGCTACAACTCTTTATCCACAGTTGTCCTACTTTCAATAGCACTGCTAACCATCGTCTTCTGTACAAGCATGTTAGCAGCCAGGCATTTTTCAACTGCCTCTCCATTCCCTCTGGAGCAGGTATATTTTCTGCATCTTTGGACTTCAGTCATCTTTCTTTATCATTCTTTATCATTCTCCCCTGTTACTCCATAATAACCCATTACATCAGTCACAGGACCAGTATCCTTTCTTCCCTTCATGTCACGCATCACATTTATCTCACATGGCACCTATCTTATTCAGCTCATTTAAACTCACTACAGGAAAATGATGAAGATAAATAAGATGATAAGAACAGGAACCAAACTTCGTCATCGTACTACAGGGGCTATCATATACTATCTCGAAACTCTTTACTACAAGCTATCTCGGTTAATATGAACGAAGTGGCTTGACAACAGCAAGAATAAAATGCAAAAGGCACTATATTTATTTGCTGTTCCCAAACGTAATTATCACCCTTTCAGGCTCTCATTTTTTCAGCGTCAGTACACTAGGGACTTAACGAATAATGCAGCACAACTAGAGTCCCTATAATGAACCCCATCACGGTGCCAGTCAAAGTGTCATGAATGTCATTTTAGCCGTTTCATAGTTTTTGCGACAGTCGCCCATATTACTGTAGTTCATCCACCTTGCTTAGTTTTGATCCGTCGTTTTGATTTTTGTTTTTAACTGTCTCAGTTACAAAATAATAATAATATGGGTCAATAACTATTCCATAAACCTTTCATAAGTTGTATCATATTTTAGTGATAATCTCTTGCTACATCTCAACATACAAGATGAAATGATAGCATATTGATGCTAAGATAAAGTGGACAGAGCGTAAGTAGTATAATTCTGTATCAAAAGCATGTTCGGTTTTCGACAACACTTATTTGTAATCGTGTGATAATGGGTTTAGGTTCGGCATCCATTCCCTGAATCGCTACAAAAGCCGATATAAGTCACAAACTTCCCGGGAAATAGTGAAGAACACCTGATGATGGAGAGAGTGGCATCATACACGGAACAACACTCTGGCTCACCATCCTCAAGCCTCCTAATTCACTGCTTACTCTCAACGACGAAAATATTATGATAATCATAACTTAAGGGAGTTCAAAACCTTCCGTGCAAGTTTTGTCGCCTGGCTTGTTATAGGTCCAGTCTCTTATGAGGTGTAGGGGCCTGAGACAAAGCTGTCCTCTTCTAGAACATTAAGACCATTTAACCAACCCAAATCCCTAGTGATAATACATAATCGATGAAATTCCAACCACCTGATATATACTTGAACCATTACCACTGTACCTACCTTTGAACGTGATTACTAATTCGAACGCTAGACCATCAGCGTTTAGAATTTCCATTCATCCATCATTCACTCCTTTATCGAAACATAACGAGCGTGGGGGCATGGAGCCAGTCTTATTTGTCTTTAAAATTTAATATGGATGCTACCAATCTCTTCCCTTAGTGACAGAATGTGAGCAATAAATTTCAACAATCTCGCAGGGGTAAACCCTTAAGGACCACACACGGTTTTCCCATCTAAACTTTCTAGACCGCCAGGTGTCTGGTCTTATAGTTACCACCCAACTTAGTAAATGGTTTACCAGGTTGCAGGAAACCATTTGACATGTCACCCAGTGAAGTTACCTGAAGGCGGCACGACATTACGTTAGAGGATATAGGCATCCTATCTAATGTACTACAATATGCAAACGTTATTGGGTACTTTGTTACTGAGCTGCAACAAGGTATGAACAATCAGAGCACTGGGAATCTGGTTTTAACTTCTTCAGTCCGTTTTCGGAGGACTATTTTCAGTGAGCCTACAGTATGTCACCCTGGTTTTATTCAACAGATCTA
Source organism: Coenobita brevimanus (assembly GCF_032717465.1). NCBI lineage: Eukaryota > Metazoa > Arthropoda > Malacostraca > Decapoda > Coenobitidae > Coenobita > Coenobita brevimanus. The sequence continues at coordinate 21,256,893 of NC_137046.1, forward strand.
TTAGGCTGTTGTAAAGAAGAGATAGAGTAAGTAAATGAACCCCTCAGTGTGAAAAGCCCCCAATAAATTAAGTAATATCAGTTGTAGGGATGCATTAATTAAGAAAAAAAAAAAAAAAGGCATCGTAATGAAAACGATAACGATTATAAAACTAAAAGTATTATTACAATCGTTGGTATGTACAAAAGAACTTCCCTACAGACAGATAATAGATACATAGGAAATCTCTCTCTCTCTCTCTCTCTCTCTCTCTCTCTCTCTCTCCTGGTGATGTCAACTGAGGCCGCTTCTGCAGTCAGGTGCATATAAATGGTCGGTTTTTAGATCACATTTTTTGTTGTGTTGGTGTGCCATAATAACTGCATCATGGTAACTCACATAAAGGCCACCATCGGCAGCCTCCGCTCGATGTCGTCACTTCCTATCTTCAATCAGAAATGGGTCCTAACTTGGGAACCGGTGGCCCGATTGGACTGGAAACTGTTTTATTCTTCAAGTTAGAGCATTTTAACGGTACCCTGTTCTAAAAAAAAGTTGCGCTACGTGCGTCGGTTTTTGGTGTTACGGTAACAGGCAAATATAGATAAAGAACTTTGATCGTTATATAACAGATGAGGAGTAGGCTTCTGTGGCAATGTTCCTTTTATGAAGGGATAAATATTCTGCATGAAATATACCCTGATATTAAAGAATTTATATTATTGTTGTAGTTTGGGGCGCTTTCCATCCATTCACTCGGTGCAGAGCTACCTGCAGGCGATTCTACACTGAATGAAAAGTCAAACAGTTTCTTGTTGCCTAAGAAACCATTTACTATATTTGGTGCCATACAGAGAAATACACACCTACTGATATCGTGGGACAAGAGACTCGAACCCTATGTGAACCACAAGGTGTTCCTTCTTCAGTAATGCCTCTCATGCTACACAACTTATCCTACTTGCCTAATATGTCGTGATTAAGTAAATGGCTAAACAAGTGGTGCCAGGAACGACAAACCTCGGCCGACAGCAATTATTTTGTTTTCAACCGTTTTCAAGTTACAGCCCTCTGAAAACCCGTGATCTTGCATTTGACCTTTCAAGGTCACTCAAGAGCAAAGGTCATGGTGCCAAATGAAAGTCCATTTGAGACTTTCTATGTCTTGATAAGAGCAGATTTCTCTATTTCCAAATAGTTTCGAGTTATGGACCCCTTAATATTCCTGACCTCGAATTTGACCCCTCAAGGTCACTTAAGGTCAAAGGTTTTGATATAATACAAAACACATATGGGACTTCCAATATGATGATGATAGTAAATACTTCTCTATCATCAACCAGTTTCGAGTTGTATCCCCCTGAATAACCGTGACCTCGAGTTTGATCTCTCATGGTCAATTAAGGTGAAAGGTCATTGTATCAATTAAAAGCCCATCTTGGACTTTGTATATGTTGATAATACTAAATATATATCTGCAACCAGTTTCCAGTTATAACCTCCTGAATATCCGTGACCTTGAGTCTGAGCTTTCAAGGTCACTCAAGGTCAAAGGTCTTGGTGTCAAATGAAAGCCTATATGGGATTTACTGTATGTTGATAATGGTAAATATCTCTATCTTCAACCAGTTTCAAGATATACGCCCTCTGAAAATCCTTGACCTTGATTTTGAACTTCCAGGATCACTGGATTACCTCCAAAATTCAATCACTTTCTTTTGGGATCAGTGCCCATATATCCTGAAAGATTCATATAATTTCGTTTTGCCGTTTTCCAGCAATGTTGCTGACAAAGAAAGAAAGAAACAGAGAAACTCGACCAAAAACAATACCTCGTCGGACTCCGTCCGGGAGAGGTAAATATACAGTTCTTGCAAGAAACGTTATTTGTATTAAGGTAGAGTTCTTGCAAGAAACGTTATTTGTATCATGTGAACAGAGAGAGAGAGAGAGAGAGAGAGAGAGAGAGAGAGAGGTATTACATTCCAATGTCTGTTACTTCATATATGCTACGAACAAACAATTTTTTTCAGCAGAAAATGGTGGTAACTGTGGTGATGGTGATGATGACGGCAGTGGTAGCCGTGGTGGTGGTGGTGGTGATAGCTGTAGTGATGGTTGTGGTGGTAGCTATGGTGGTGGTGGTGGTGGTGGTAGGTGCGATGCTGTGATGATGGTTCAATGACAGCACTAACGCTGCAAACTCTCATAAAAGCAGAAATTTAAGATACGCTTTTCATGATAATCATGCAGTTTTTGAGATTAATTTCAATGACGTAAATATTCAGTGAATGTATATATAGACTACACTACACTCAAATGAAAGTTCTCATACAAGTATTTTTTTTATTTTTTTTTTTTCCACACGAGTATGTATTAAGAACGGAAGTTATGATGACAATAATTAATGACAACATGCACACAGTCGACCAACACCCAGACCCATCGAAATGTCTTGTTAACTCTCCTCTTCATTCCATTACACTTGTTCTTACATAGCTTACGTTAAGTATGGATAGTAGGTATTAGTACTGAATTGGTAATATGATTGTTTAACCTAAGCCAAGAGTCTCTCTCTCTCTCTCTCTCTCTCTCTCTCTCTCTCTCTCTCTCTCTCTCTCTCTCTCTCACACACACACACACACACACACACACACACACAGAGTTGTTGTTTTTACTGTTACCTAACCTCGGTCAAGCCTGACCCAGCAAACCCATCGACCACAGGTAAACAACTGCTCCTATGGGATAGTCCCAGAGGTTCCCTACTCCACTGAAACGATAAATGGAGAACTCTTTTTTTTTCATTAAGAGGGGTCTCTCGAAAACTAAATTTTTCTTCTAGATAGACGATTTCAGTCATATAGTGGTAACAGGAAGATAATTTAGTGAGTGAAGAAATAAAAAAGGAAAACGAAAGTGAACTATTTATTATAGCACAGAAGGAAGACAGTATCTGTTAAACAACGTATGTCTGAAGATCTGTTATTATTGCATGTTGGATCGCCGAGCGAGAGCCGGTGCTCCGCTTTGAGGTGTGTGTGTGTGTGTGTGTGTGTGTGTGTGTGTGTGTGTGTGTGTGTGTGTGTGTGTGTGTGTGTGTGTGTGTGTGTAGTACTGCCAACTGGAAAATGGATTTTGATGAAACTTAGCAGGATGGTTGGAAATGACTGCTAGATAGGCAAGTTTCAATTTCATGTCTATTTATTTATCTGAAGGGGTGTTTTGGCCCCTAACAATTGTCCTCATTGGCATTAAAGTACCGCACGTTGGAGAAAATGTAGGTTATTTCCGTGAAGATTCATGTGAACAGAGAGAGAGAGAGAGAGAGAGAGAGAGAGAGAGAGAGGTATTACATTCCAATGTCTGTTACTTCATATATGCTACGAACAAACAATTTTTTTCAGCAGAAAATGGTGGTAACTGTGGTGATGGTGATGATGACGGCAGTGGTAGCCGTGGTGGTGGTGGTGGTGATAGCTGTAGTGATGGTTGTGGTGGTAGCTATGGTGGTGGTGGTGGTGGTAGGTGCGATGCTGTGATGATGGTAGCTAATGATACCATGATCGGTAATGTAGTATACACTGTACTTCTAAAGAAAGACTGATTGAGAAAAATCTTGATGAACTGTTCTTTTGGACTTGAACATGGCAAATTGATATTAATACGGAAAAATGTAAACTGCTAAATATGGGAAGTAAAAGTGAAGAACGAATGTTGTAGTATCACAGAAAATGTTCAGCACGAGTGTAAACCATGAAAAAGATTTAGGAGTAATTACAAAAGATGATGTAAGATCAAGTCGACAGTGCATGAAAACAATACAGAAACCACTAGAAAGTAGCTGGATTTATTGTCAGAACATTCTAATTCAAATAAGAGAATACTGTCCTTACCTTTTACAATTTTTTGGTATGGCCATAAATACATGTTGCATTAATACTGGTCACCATATTACGAGAAAAATATTGAGAATTTGGAGGACAGTGAATGGCAAATACAACCATAATAATGAACAAGCCAAATGACGAAAGTTTTGAAGAGCTACAGTTATTTAACTAATCAACACGCAGATAATAAGGAGGTAAGATTCAGGTATATAAAATCTTTACCCAATAAAGCTTGGAAAACGGACATAGCCATCATGAAACAGGTGGTAAGAGCAGCTCAATTGAAGGCACTAAACACTTCGCATTTCCTGCCAGCGTTTGAATTCCTATCCATCTTCTATGGTGCCCAGTGTGTGGCATAGACGTTGGAGGCAAGACATCTACACTGCCAATCTCTCACGGGATATAGGAGCGGTAGGAGGGAGGTTTTCTGTATCCACAAAGTCTGATTCACTTGCTACCTCGAGCAGCTGCCAGGTCCCTGCCTTGCCTCCCACACGTGCTGTGAAGGAGTTAAGTAATAATTCAATTGAGAGAGCTTTAGAGATGAGTGTCGTCATTATCGAAAGGAGAGATGATGACTGTGACCAGGAGTAACTTCATAGAGTGCAACATGCCGGCCATCCATTACAGCCCTCACTTCCTTCCCATCGCTTTCATGCCAAGAACTCCTCACCACTCTCTGACCGCCATCCACATAGTCCGAGTTTGAGTGGGGAAATATAGTTATAGTGAGAAACTTTGTACATAAAAATAAGATAAAAGTGGCATAGAAAAATAAAGAAAATTCTAGTGAATAGAATTAGTGTTTATGAAAGTAATGACTGATGTTCGTTTAGTGAAGTATGTTTGTAGAAAAAAAATGGGTAAGCCATAAAAGATAAGGAAAACTACAAGTAAGTGTTTACTTACGTTATTCAGGCCGTAGGATTCATTCCACTCCTGATACCAGTTTTTGCACAGTAGATATTTTACACTCCTTACACCAATTGTTACAACATTAGTGGTTCGTTCATACACTGAGAACGACACGTATTGTAGACTGGCAATGTGGTTAATCAAAAGCAGATGATCACTTTTGGAGTTTATTCCGTCTAGGTATAGCTGTGGTACGAGTACACTTCCAGATCACTGACTTCTCTCTCCCTCGTTAACTATTTCACTCACTACTTGTTCACTAGCTGACTAACTTTCATTGACTCTATTTTTAATTACTCCATCCATCACTGATTACTCTCACTGTTTGAATCACTAACTCTGTCACAGATTTAGTAACTGATCACTGGTGAGAAACACAGCTCACTGTCACTCGTGGCTAACAGAAAAAGAAAAAAAAAAAGTGGCACTGCCAGCAAGCCAGGCAAGCCCCTTAATTCCCCCCCCCCCCGGCTCCCCCTACCAACATAGTGCAGTATATTCTAGAAATGAACTGCCATTTTCTAATGCAATAATGCACACTCTAGATCCTAGGAGAGAACTCACATTAATAAACTTAAACTGACAATGCACAATAACATTGATGACAAGAGCTACTTCCTATGGTAAGATAGTACATAAAACACATACTGAAATCTCCAGAATGTTCCTCTTCTCCAGATATAAACACTAATCTTAACATTATAACAATATAGTTGTGATAACCCTGTTGTGAAGTAAGAAATTAGCAAAATAAGTACTTAAAAATAAAGAGAACTAGGGAAGAGAGTAAATGTTTATAAAAGTAAGGACTGATTTTCATTTAGTGAAGTATGATTGTAGAATAAACAATAAATGTAAGGTACAAAACATTTGGAAAACTAAAAAAACGTTACCATAACCAAAAATTTATATAGATGTGATAAGCCTGTTGTGTAGTCGAAATTTAGACAAATTACTGCTTTAAACAATAAAAAATAACGAACACTATGGATGTAAGAAAACAATGAAACCACTGGCCAAACTAAAGTCATCGTACACAATAAAAACTTACTTGCAGGAAAATAAAAGTGGTCTTTGAAGGTAATTAATGTACAGTTGGCCAAGATGAAAGTGCAACCAAATATGCTGGTGTGTGGCGATATCTGGCAGCTGCTGCGTAGTAAACACTCGTATTTTTTCAATGGATCACTCAGAACCTACAACCTTTGTAAGGATGCACGTGATTGGCTGAAGCGTTAAGTATCGGAACAAATGTATTATTATAAAATATTAACTACGTGGCAAGAAGTAATATGTACAGATAATGTCTAAGTACTAAATAAGCAAGATGCAATTGCAGTTACAGTATGAATAACATTTAGGAATGAGTAGCGGTTAACTTAAATGTTAGTATTCAGAATAGTGTTTCAGAGGTTAGTTTCGAATGATTTTGACTTTTGAAGCAGCGGAACCTGTCCGAGGCACATTGTCTACTGTAGTGTTGGTATCTATCGAGATGCAAAATTTTCTTACGAAATGGGCTAATATGAGAGGTTAGGCAATTACTCTCTGGAATTCTTCAGTGTGATATAAGATTGGCCATTCCAGTTCAATGTCACTAGCAATGAAAATTTTGTAAATTATTTATGCAGGTCTTAAGATATTTCCTCAGTACGATGTCATTTATAATTAATTCACTTTGGTTACAGAAAATTAAATTTAACAGAATAATTGCCTCCTCAGCTAAAGAAACTACCTTAACTATTCCCCCTACTATTATGATTCGTAACCGAATACGTGATGCAGCTTAACTGCTTCATTGCAAATTGGTACTAACAGCAGCGAGTGTCCACACTATGAATCTGGTAGCCCGCTACTTGTAGAGCTCCACCGTGAGTAGTGGCTCTCAGCCTCGGGTAAATTACCCCCAGCGCAGTCACTGCAGTCATTCTGCATTTAAACACATTCTTCGTCATATATACGCTAGGTCCATTGTCTACAGAAAAGGATGTATTGTTTGTGTATATTATGGCCAACGATCCAGAAGTGTTTAGAATGTAAAAAAAACAGCTAAGGTATGCTGCAATGTTCTAGTAAGTCACAAGGGATCAAACTCGCTACCCTAAACCCGCACCCATTCACCCTTCCTCCATTTCCCTTTGTCAGTGCACCTCGCCGCATCACCGTCCATTCGACAACAGATATGACCTAACTACCTCAAATATTGTGATGTTCGTGTAGAAACTGTAATCACCATCATCATCATCATCATCATCAGGTCCTCCTTTCCCACCCAAAGGCAGGGTGAGGAGTAGCAATGTCCAGACAGCCAAAACTTGCCCAGTCCAATGGGCCACGCTTCCAGTCACTCATCATTCAAGCCCCCGGAATCCTGGCTCTATCGAATAAGCCAAAAACATTCACCACATTCTATAGCTTCACATAAACGTATCCGATTGAGTCAATAGATGTTTATAGTTTACAGTTTGTAGTTTCTGCCACGTTTTTTAACATGGCAGAAACTATAAACATCTATTAGTGTTTGAATTTCAATATGATTTTGTGTTTGCTTTAATTTCATAGCATGCCTACTATGAGGAGATTGCTCCAGTCGAACTGGAGGGGCCTAAAAACCAAGCTCGGCCTACCTCTTCACACCACACATTGCTCCCATGGATCCTTCCTTCCTTCTCATCTCACTTAACAATTATATTTCCTCATGCCTGTCATTGCACCTGTATATATTGCTGCCCGGTATCAGTATTATTTTTTTGTCAACCATCGCTTGTATCTATGTAGTTCAGGATACAGAAGCTATTATATGAAGAGGAGGGTACGAATAACTATCTATCTATCTATCTATCTATTGCCAGACGCCTCAATCCCGTTTGGGGTGGCCACAAACAAATCGCCTCCAAGTCGCCCTGTCCCCCGCCATTTCACTGCCCTGCTCCCAACTCACACCCCCCTCTCTCATATACCTCTCCACCCCATCCCTCCATCTCATCCTCGGTCTCCCCCTCCCTCTTCCACCCTCCACCTCACTCACATACACTCTCTTCGTCAATCTTTCACCCTCCATCCTCTCCACATGGCCAAACCACCTCAGTGTGTTCCTCACAACGCTTCCTATCACATCCACATCCACACCACAACGCTCCTTTATATCCTCATTCGTCAGCCTGTCTCTCCACGTGACTCCACAGGCTCCTCTTAAATAACTCATTTCCACTGCTCTCACTCTTGACTTGTGTCCTTCCAACAATGTCCAAGCTTCACTTCCGTACGTTAGAGTTGGTATCACAATACTGTCATGTAGTAACTTTTTTACTTCCATGCTCACTTCCCTGTTTCTTATCACTGCTTTTAAGGAACCAGCAACCTTTCTTCCCTGCTGTACCCTTTCAAGCACTTCACCCTCCAAACCTCCATCCTTACTCATCACACTACCCAAATACTTAAACGTACTCACATTTTCCAATTCCTCACCATCCAACCTCGCTGTACATTCACTGACTTCACCTCTCTCAAAGACCATCACTTTACTCTTCCCTACATTCACCTTTAGGTTCCGTTTCTTACACTCTCTCAAACTCATCCACCAAGCCTTGCAGCTCCCCTTCGTCTTCACTCAACAACACAGTATCATCTGCAAACAACAGTATAGGGAGTTTCCAAACACTATCCTCTCTCACCAGGGCCACTCCAACATCCACTACCCTACCTTGTACCTCTTTTATTACCCCATCCATGTACAGATTGAACAACCATGGAGACATGACACATCCCTGTTTCAAACCAACTTTCACAGAGAAAAATTCACTTAGTTCACCATCCACACGCACTGCAGCCTTCGCACCATCGTACATACTCTTCACAGCATTCAACAACTTCCCATCTACTCCATATATTCTTAACACTTTCCACAATCCTTGTCTATCCACCCTGTCATATGCTTTCTCCAAATCCATGAAAGCCGCATACAACTTCTTTCCCTTCTCTAGAAACTTTTCCACTAAAGATCTAAGAATGAATATCTGATCTACACAACCTCTTCCCTTCCTAAAGCCTCCCTGTTCTTCTCCAACTAATTTCTCTGTTCTTTCTCTAACTCTGTCTATAAGTAACCTACCATACACTTTTCCTATTATACTAAGAAGACAAATGCCCCTATGATTACCACACACTTCTTTTTCCCCTTTTCCTTTGTACAAGGGAATAATTATACCTGACTTCCAATCCTCCGGGACTCTACCTTCCTCCCAGGCCAATCTGCACATCTTCCACATCCATTCTACTACTATCTCTCCCCCATGCTTCAGCATTTCACCACACACTCCATCAATTCCTGGGGCTTTCCCCGATTTAACTTTCTTCATTGCTTCCACAACTTCCATCCTACTGATTTCTTCCTGTCTTCTCACCTCCCTCCTTCTCCCAGCCATTCCCCAGCCACTTATACTCGCATTACTTCCATCCTCCACGTTCAACAATTCCTTAAAGTGTTCTCTCCATCTGCTCACTTTTTCTCCCTTCTCCACTAGTAATCTACCATTTTTATCTTTCACTCCCCTGCTAACTTCACTTCCACCCTGTCTTACTCTTTTCACTTCTCTCCAGAACATTTTCTTACAGTCCCTCCACTTTACACTCAAATTCCTTCCAAATTCCTCATCCACTCTCTTCTTACTCTCTCTTACTAATCTTTTCACCTCTCTCTTCCTTTCCACATATAACTCTCTCTTCCGCCTCTCAACTTCTTCCACGCCCCTATTTCTCATCCATTCATTGTATGCTTTCTTCTTTTGTGCCACAGCCTGTTTCACCTCTTCAGTCCACCACGCTGTTCCTTGCACCCCCCTCCGTCTTCTCTTCCTTCCACACACCACATCACATGCTGCACATATTTCTTCTGTAAATATCTTACACACACCTTCCACGTCTCCCATCTGCTCCAATTCATATTTGCCCAATCGTTCCTCCACTTCTCTCTTATACTCTGCCTTTTTCTCATCCTCTTGTAACTACGTAAGATAACTGTGGCATGACGAAATAGAGACGATGGAAATTTTCGGCATTTAACCTTACATTATACGGACAAATGTATGTTGCATGCTGTTAATTATATAAGGCTAGCTAAACGGCTATCATCAGATAGGAGTTCGTCCTTGGTAATATTGCGAACGAAAATATCTGAGAGCTATATCAAAAACCAACACGTTCAACAAGATATATGAAGGCTGGTAATGAGTAATATACCTACATGTTCTTTAGGAACAGTGAAGGTTAATACTGTGTTTTCCTTTGATCAGTGATACTCTAAGATTTTAATTACAGGGAAGTGTCTATCGGGGCTCTAACACGTTCTCGTAATTCACAGTGTAGCCCTGTGCTCAAAAATCGAACCACTGCATTATATTTATTATTATTTATACACCTGTTCATTCCTTTAATGCACAAGTTTTATATTTCCATCCCCTACATATTATCCGACTGTAAATAAATACATTTAATTTTTACTTGCTAACATTAGAAAGGAAACAGAAATATCAACCTGCATGAGAGTTATTAAATGTGCTCCATAAAATGCATGACAAGGGAGTGTTGCAAGAAACAATATTACTGGACAGTTCAGTACTTTGTCCAATCAGCAGTCTTCACGATTACACTGTGAAGGCGGTCTGGGACGGAAGCCACGTGCTTGTAAATGAGAGTCGGTTTCCTTCTCAAGACTTGCCACTCTGATGTCATGTATTGCATGAGTTGCTCTGGCGTTCTTTCCTGCGCTGGCTACCATATATTCACAATATTAGCTCACACTTCTTCAATGGGGTTCATGTCAGGGCTGTTGCTAGGCCAGGGTAGATCAGTGTGGCACTGATCCTCAAACCACCGTTTCACTACCCTAGCTGTGTGAATAAGGCTGTTATCCTGTACGAAGATAATTGTTTCTGGATATGGTAGGGCGTAGGAGTGCACAGAGAGCATCATCACTTACTCAAGTATCTCCAGATACTTATCTGAAGTGAACCTACCCTCTATCCGTGTGATCTCACCAACTCCATACAGGAAAATCCATCCCCACACGTTGCAAGTCACAAGACCGCTGCGAGCTATCTGGTAGATGTTCTCCTCATACCTAGAAGACGTTATATAATGTATAAAGATATGTTTTGGTTTTTATTTCGTATGTTCACACTTGTAAAATCTATCTATATCTGTCTATCTATCTATATATCTAAACTTATCTATATCTGTATCTCTCTCTCTCTCTCTCTCTCTCTCTCTCTCTCTCTCTCTCTCTCTCTCTCTCTCTCTCTCTCTAATTACTTCGTATTGTCTCTCCTCCAGCAGTGAGGTTTCCCATGAGATGTGGAGCTGAATGTTTTCTCACCAGAGAAAACTACTCTCCCCCAGTGGTCCAAGCCACCCTCCACGTAACTCTGGGCAAACTGTAGCCGAAATTCCCGATGATGTTGCGTTAACCTGGGTTTGATCGCTGGTGTTCGGTGGCTATAGCCCGTTGCCTTCATCCTCTGCCGTATAGTCTCCGCAGACACATCCAGCTGTAACTGTTCTCTAGCTGCCATAAGTCTCGCTGAGTGGATGGGTTTCAAAATACTCTCATACGCTGATCCTCCTCAGCCGTCCTGGTTTAGGGTGATCTCTCAGGTTGCTTTCCGTCTCCCACCTCTTGAGCCAGCGATATACTGTACAGTGGTGCGGTGAATGCCAAGTTCCTCTGCTATATCGCACGTTGATAGGCCACTTTCATTCCCACTAACCTCCCTCGCAGGGCAAGTATGTCACCTTGTCGTTGTTGTTCATTAGCTGCCATGACGCGCTATGACGGTGTGGGTGAGATGTGTGGATCCTTCATCACATATTTATAGTGTGAGGAAATGAATGAGACCATGGCAGCACGCTCTTATTATCTCATCTATTGATTCGATCTCCCCATCTATTCAAGCCCAGCACATGATAATTAATTACTTTCTTTAATCACTGGACTTTATTCAACGGTTTTGATGCATGGTAAAATACTTGCGTTTCACCGTTTGTCATGATACGAAACCATCCTGCTACCGCTAGACTCCTCCTGTGTGCTATGATGTCAGCTACTGTGATGGTGAACTGATATTAAGGCACTTTTAGTTCTCCGTAGTTAATCATCTCACATATTTGAATATAGTCCAACAGTTACTGGTGAACATGTTGGTGTTTGATATAGCTCTCAGATATTCTCGGTCGCAGTATTACTAAGCACAAACTCCTATCTGATGATATCCGTTTAGCTAGCCTTATATAATTAATAGTATGCAGCATACATGTGCCGGCGTAACGTAAGGATAAATGCCAAAAATTCCGGTCGTCTCTATCTCGTCATTTCACAATTTTCTTAAATACTTATTCGTACCCTCCTTTTCAAAAAACAGTTACTGTATCCTGAACTACATAGAAATACGCGATGATTGGAAAAAAAAAAATGATGCCCAGCACATATGGGTGCAATGAAAGGCATATGAGGATATACTGTATATTTGTTAAAAGTATCCCTCCTTTCCACGTCATAGTGAGATGAGAAGGGAGGAAGGATTCATGGGAGCAATGTGTGGTGTGAAGAGGTAGGCCGAGCTTGGTTTTTAGGCCCCTCCAGTTCGACTGGAGCAATCTCCTCATAGTAGGCATGCTATGAAATTAAAGCAAACACAAAATCATATTGAAATTCAAACACTAATAGATGTTTATAGTTTCTGCCATGTTAAAAAACGTGGCAGAAACTATAAACTGTAAACTATAAACATCTATTGACTCAATCGGATACGTTTATGTGAAGCTATAGAATGTGGTGAATGTTTTTGGCTTATTCGATAGAGCCAGGATTCCGGGGGCTTGAATGATGAGTGACTGGAAACGTGGCCCATTGGACTGGGCAAGTTTTGGCTGTCTGGACATTGCTACTCCTCACCCTGCCTTTGGGTGGGAAAGGAGGACCTGATGATGATGATGATGATGATGATGGTGATTATAGTTTCTACACGAACATCACAATATTTGAGGTAGTTAGGTCATATCTGTTGTCGAATGGACGGTGATGCGGCGAGGTGCACTGACAAAGGGAAATGGAGGAAGGGTGAATGGGTGCGGGTTTAGGGTAGCGAGTTTGATCCTTTGTGACTTACTAGAACATTGCAGCCTACCTTAGCTGTTTTTTTTTACATTCTAAATACTTCTGGATCGTTGGCCATAATATACACAAACAATACATCCTTTTCTGTAGACAATGGACCTAGCGTATATATGACGAAGAATGTGTTTAAATGCAGAATGACTGCAGTGACTGCGCTGGGGGTAATTTACCCGAGGCTGAGAGCCACTACTGACGGTGGAGCTCTACAAGTAGCGGGCTACCAGATTCATAGTGTGGACACTCGCTGCTGTTAGTACCAATTTGCAATGAAGCAGTTAAGCTGCATCACGTATTCGGTTACGAATCATAATAGTAGGGGGAATAGTTAAGGTAGTTTCTTTAGCTGAGGAGGCAATTATTCTCTCTTAGTTAAATTTAATTTTCTGTAACCAAAGTGAATTAATTATAAATGACATCGTACTGAGGAAATATCATGACCTGCATAAATAATTTACAAAATTTTCATTGCTAGTGACATTGAACTGGAATGGCCAATCTTATATCACACTGAAGAATTCCAGAGAGTAATTGCCTAACCTCTCATATTAGCCCATTTCGTAAGAAAATTTTGCATCTCGATAGATACCAACACTACAGTAGACAATGTGCCTCGGACAGGTTCCGCTGCTTCAAAAGTCAAAATCATTCGAAACACCTCTGAAACACTATTCTGAATACTAACATTTAAGTTAACCGCTACTCATTCCTAAATGTTATTCATACTGTAACTGCAATTGCATCTTGCTTATTTAGTACTTAGACATTATCTGTACATATTACTTCTTGCCACGTAGTTAATATTTTATAATAATACATTTGTTCCCATACTTAACGCTTCAGCCAATCACGTGCATCCTTACAAAGGTTGTAGGTTCTGAGTGATCCATTGAAAAAATACGAGTGTTTACTACGCAGCAGCTGCCAGATATCGCCACACACCAGCATATTTGGTTGCACTTTCATCATGGCCAATTGTACAATAAACCATGGAATTTCTTTTCTGTCTTTGCCCCACTTGTTAAGGGTGATGATTCATTCATGCAATGGGCAGTGGATAAGAATGTCAAGCTGAAGCGGAGCAAGGGAGAACGTGAGCGAGTTTTAGCGGGAAATCCCCATCTGGTCCAAGCAGGAGCAATGACTGTGCTTTAGCCACAGACCCAGCGACTCCTCCGAACACAGCCATCCGGGAGCCCTCAAATTGCCTCTATCCGTCACCCACTGCCTCCTCAATGCTTCCATCTTGAGACGTGGGAGTACTTGCAATGGAGAGACGAGGGACTGATGAGAATTCTGATAGGTTACTTAATTGAAAGTTCTATGTGCTGTAGGTACAGAGCTATGACTGCTTGAAAAGTCTACTTTTCGGAAGAAAAAAGTGTTGAGTAAGTGCTAGGCTAGTAAAACCACCGAGCTTTCAGGGTTAAAGGACATGACAGTATGGTAGTTGACAGGCCTATGTACTTCTGTTGGGACATTTCAAATTTCGTGAGTGGTAAGGGATATAAAATTACTGGCAAACGTTTTCAATCAAAAAAAAAAAAAAAATCTTGTTGGTCTTTAAATATATGGAACAAAGGACCAAATAATGTGACAGATCGCAGTACAGTAACAGCATTTAAAAGTCACTTAGGTAAGTAACTAGCCTTGAATTCCCAAAAAAACACATGGCAAAATAAAAGGAAAAATATACTAGCAAAATGTGTTCATTTCTATCAGATCGTGGTGAAAGCAGCAGCAGCACAATGGCGTGAAATTAAGTTTACCTTTCCTTTTACATTAAGATAATGTAGAATACAGTATTTTCCTCCATTCTTGGCTGTGATAATTCCATGGGAGTTTATCTGTACTGGGTAGTGGTTTTTCTCACATTTTCCTGCCGGCCTCAGCTAGAGAGTTTGGTGGGTGAAGTGGAGCTATCTTGCTTTGTTATCCTTATCTTCAACTCATAGAAACATATGTGGTTATGATCTTCTCTGGAAAAAACAATCCCGAAAGTCCCCTCAGGTGTTGTGCTGTTTCCTTCCTTTTTTCTTCTTTGTACTTACCATCAGTTTCTGTATGCTTTCTTCTCTTCCTCAGCTCGTTTTGCTTTTATAGTCCATCGTATTGTTCCTTTCATCTCCTCATTTTTCGTTTACCTCACGCACTACCTTTCATGCTGCACACATTACTTCTGTGAACACCTTACACAAGCCATCAACCTCATCTAGCTGTTCTAATGCATATTCACCATTTCATAGCATTTCCTACTTTTGCACTGTTATTAATTCCCTTGCAATAACTGCTTCCCCTCCTGTCTTCCTTTGTCTCTGTTCACCTATCGTTTTTGCATCTCTGTCTTTGACACTACTACCTAGTGACCAGATAATCCACTCCCTCAGGCGCTATCCAAACTCATATAAAACATATCTTCTCATTTTTTTTTTTTTAATAACAGAAAGGAGGAAGGAAAAACAAATGGGGAAAAAAAAATAATCCATACACCAGATTACTGGTGTCCTCTGTTCATAAAATATCTGTAACAGACTTGAACAGTTGTAGGGTGAAATTTGGAGGAAAACAACTCTGGGGAAGCGAGTTCCATAGAGATGCAGTTCGGGGAATGAAAGAATTCTGATAGGCAGAAGTTCTGCAATATGGTTGAGTGACATTCCAGTCATGAGCGCTACCAGATGTCCGTGTAGCACGAGGGAAGGCCTGGAGAGGTGGCACCATGGACGCAACTTCGTCTGAGCATTTGCCAAAAAAATATCTGTAAAATAATGCAAGGGAGGCAACATTCCTTCTTACTTGCAGGGGAGGTAGCTTATATGTAATGGCAGGGTTGTCAATGATTCTAACAGCTTTATTCTGAATTTTGTCTAGTTGTCTTAATGCAACCTCTCCACAACCATTCCACATGGGTGAGCAATAGTCAAGCTGAGAGCGCACATGACTCTTATAAATTATAGCTAACTGCTCGTCGGCGAAGAGGTTACGGACTCTGTATCATAATCAAAGTTTCTTTGAGGCGGTTTTAGCAAGTGATCTGACATGGGAGGTCCAGCTGAGGGCACTGTTAAGTGAGACACCAAGAATTTCAATACTTTTGGAGATGGGACTATTAGTAGCACTGAAGGTAATGTACGAATCTGGTAATATCTGTCTATTAGTAAACTGTATATATTTAGTTTTACTAGCAATAAAAGAGACAAGGTTTTGTCCCAATTCACTGATTGTAGATAGATCTTGATTTATGGAGATGGCTGCATGAGTTTCTCCAAAAAGATCAATTGATTGATGGATGGTATGAGATAAGAGATTATGTCAATGGTGGATCTTTCGTGGCGAAAACCGTATTGTCTATCACTAATTAAGTTGTTGGATTCAAGATGTTTAACAATATGCTTATTAATTAAAGTTTCAAATACCTTACCAAGAGAAGATGTGACAGCTATTGGTCTGTAATTGGAAGGGTCAGACGAACTTCCTTTCTTCGGAACTGGGTGGATATTGGCTTCTTTCCATGAATTTGGGAATAAAGAAGTACGTATGCATAGTCTGAATAATTTAGCTAGGACAGAGGCAAGTTCAGGGGAACACTTTTTCAAAACAATTGGCGGACTTCCATCTGGGCCTGGAGCTTTGTTGGTAGGTAAATTGTCTAGGATGGATTTTACGAATCTTGTCTGTATTTTAAGTGGGGCATTTTCAGGAGAATCAAGTTCCAGTAGAGACATTCTGGCTGGTATCATCTATGGTAGATTTTCTTGCAAAGGTACTAGCAAAGATATCTGCTTTCCCACGTGGGTCATTTGTAATATTGCCATCTGAAGATTTTAGTGGGGGAATGGAAGATGACTTGTTAAAGTTATTATTGAAAGAATTAAGAGTTGACCAGATTATTCTAATTATCTACACTCACTCACATAGGCAATCATTCTCACTTTCATCCAACTCACCTCCCATCCTG
Source organism: Coenobita brevimanus (assembly GCF_032717465.1). NCBI lineage: Eukaryota > Metazoa > Arthropoda > Malacostraca > Decapoda > Coenobitidae > Coenobita > Coenobita brevimanus. Next base: position 21,273,805 of record NC_137046.1, read on the forward strand.
TGTCGCCATGTATATCTGGAGGCTTGAAAAAGGTATCAGCTATTGCCAAAGCCCTTTCACACAGAAGCATATGTAAGGACACCACCATTTTCCACTCCAGAGAGTACACTTCACTGTCCAATAACTACTTATATTTTATCATTTCTCAGTATTACATTTATATGTCCAGTCAGACTTATTTTCTACTATCAAACTTCTGCAGGCATGTTTATTCATTTGCCAAGAAATCCTCTTATCCGGTCGCTCGGCCCTATGCCGGAGCAAACACACATCCAGCTGCACAGGCTTTTGTGTGTGTGTGTGTGTGGTTTCATTCGTATCCAGAGAATATGTGATGCAGGAAATCCATACTTCCTTATGCTCATTTCTTCTCTTGTACAGAGCAATGCATACTCGTACACCCTCCTTTGCCCACACAGTCTCCTCCACTCCAGCACATACAGCCAATCAGTACTCCCGGTCTCCCACACATTCATCTCTCCAATTTTTTTTTTTTCTTTTATGCGAGGAAGAAGGAACCAAAGGCCATGAGCCCGCAGTAACAGTTCCCTCCAAGAAGAAAACAAAATACAAGAGAGCCAAATTCAAGATCCGTTCATTTTGAGATGCCTGGACACACTGCGTTTGAAAGACTGGAGATCATAGGCAGCAGGAAATACAGACAGAGGGAGACAGTTCCAGAGCTGACCTGTTGCATAAATGAAGGACTGGGAGTAACGGTTAACTCTTCCATTAGAGAGTTGGAGAGAAAAGGGATGAGAGTTTGCTGCTAGACGGAATGCATGCAGACAGTTCAGAGGAGCAGTGACCATTAAAGTAGCGATAGAAAAAGAGATAAAGATGCAACAGTGCGGCGAAGAGACAGAGGTTGAAGGGAGTCAGTAAGAGGAGGAGAGTTAATGAGACGAAAAGCCTTTGACTCCACCCTATTGAGAAGAGCTATGTGGGGAGCCTCCCCACACATGAGAGTTGTACTCCACACTGGGGCGGATAAAACCCCTGTATAGAGTCAACAATTGTGCAGGGGTAAAGAAAGAAGTGGTCTTGGTCAGCCCAAAGACATCACCATTTTCACCCAGATGCACCTGCACAGTCTTCTTTTCTTTTACTTCAGCATTTACATCTCCTACATCAGTGCTCTTCAACCTTTTTTGGCGTCGTCCACCCCTAGTGTTGAATTGCTAAAAGCTGTCCACCCCAATCGGTTAATTGTATAATCCCATGATCCTACCCTTATATATTTACTTTTTTAGATTCTTGAATGTACAAATACGTAGGCAAGTAAAAACAATATACAAATATATATTTCATGTTTACACTTTGTGATAAATCTGAAGGGAAAGACAGAGAGGTTAAATCTTGTATAAATTTCATTGTATAGTGTATGCATTTCGAGATAAAGCTGGATTAAGTGCTCGTGAGCCACAGAAAAATCAACATACAGGCTATCTTTGACTACACATATGTAAATTCTCCACTTGTATTATATTATTAATTTCTTCTTTTTTCTTCTATCCATATACGGTAATGATCTGGTCCACCCTCTGTCCACCCAAAGAAAGCTGTCCACCCCACACTGAATTTCGTCCACCCTAAGGTGGACCGTCCACCCAGGTTGAATAGCACTGTCCTACATAATTATCATGCCAATATCCTTAGAATGTCGTTTGTCTGGTAAATAGCCATCAACTATTTGTTTTTCCTACTATGGATTCCAGAGGCAGTGGAACAGTGTTTTTCGGCAATAACTTATTATCAAAGCGTTGGATTACGATGATATTTTACCATGGCATGTTTCAGACCCCGACCCAACTGGTGTCCGTATGGTTTATGACCAAATGTGGAGACTTAAGGCACGTATAAGAGGAAAATAAGCATGCGAGGCGACTGTTTTACCCACTGCTGGAGCGAGGCTAGCGGGGAAATGCCCCGCCCCCTCACTCATAACGTGACGTCACATTGACGTTGTCCATATAGACACCGCCCCCTAATCATCGTATGGGTGAAATATTGGAAAGGGTGGGTGTCCGCTTTGGTAGATGGAAAATGTTACCTATATTTGTAAAATTAAGCCTGGTATTTTCGTATAGGCCTACTGTATAGGAAAGTTATCCATTTTTAACGCAGGGATGTGAATTATTGTAATGTCATCATCATATATGGAAATACCATCCACCTGAGGTGTACAACTCCCTATATCCCCTGCCTGAAGTACACTTCCAACATTACGAATGTGTAAAAAGAAACACCGATGTGGGACTGAGTGAATATTGACGTTTCGCCTCACAGCTTCCTTTGTTTTAAATCCCATAATTACTGACCTGCCACTCCCTTCACTTTCCCCTGGTGTACCATCTGACGTCTCACCTACTTGTTAAAATCTCCTCATGCTGCTATTCCTGTTTCTCTCTCTCTCTCTCTCTCTCTCTCTCTCTCTCTCTCTCTCTCTCTCTCTCTCTCCACGCCTTCGTTTTATCTCATAATTACTGACCTGCCGCTCCCTCCTCTTCCCTTGGTGAGAGTGGACTTCTCACCTACTTGTTAAAATTTCTTCACACCGTGCCCCCATTACCTCCTCATGCTGCTAATGATCCTTCCTCTTCCCCCTATTAATCCCTGTCTTCTTCCGTCTCTCATAAATTCAACTCGTAAATAAAGCTTTCCTATATGTCTATCACTAGGTATACTCCAACATGTATACTGAACAAGATATACTCTTTCAGTCTTTTAATTGAATGTCTATCGCTACGCGTAATTTATGTGTATATACCAATGATGCATCACTATGTGCTGTATATATTATGCAAGTAAATATATTACGTAGGCCTATATATACGCATTGCCATATGTAAATATGTCTGTCACTAGGTATACTCCATCATGTATACTAATCTAAATATACTATCTCTCATGTAACATATATAGACAGTGCTATGTTTTGTAACTGCATGTCTGTCGCTTCTCATAATTTAAATGTATATACCAATGAAGCATCACTATATGCTATATGTATTGTGTTAATATATATATTGAGTAGGCCATATTTACGCATTACCATTTGTCACAAACGCTTATCCCAATATGCCCCTCCCTTTTTTTTATAATCTTTGTAATTCTGTGTACTGTAGTAGCATTTAAATTCTGGGCCAAAATTACTCTTACAGCTGGATAACTCCTTTATTGGCCACCCATGTGGTCATCATTCACTGACGCTGCCTCTTCACAGAATGAGGAAGGGGTGTACCCTAAAAACTAGCCCTACAGGGTCAAATTAAATTCTAAGGATTTCCCACTTCACCTGCCCCTTGTTTCTCTCCGTCTTTGTGCCGTGATCTGTAATCCCTTTCCCCTGGACCTCACCTTCCTTACCCTACCGACCCCCCCCCCTACCACCCCTAGCCAAAACCTCACCCCCCTCACACCTCCACTGCCTTCTGCTATATATACAGGAGATGTGGTGTATATTCAGCAATTGTATTCTGAGGAAGCCGTGAGGCGAAACGTCAATATACACTTAGTCCCACATCGGTGTTTCTTTTTTCTCCAATTTGTCAACAAAAAGTTAATCACGAATGTGTAAGTGACGAACCGTGTCATATATAAGTAAAATGATAGCCTTACATTGCACACATGACACGTTGCCTGTTATCGTCACAGTGGAATATATGGTTCAGCGGAGAGTAAGGAGACACCTGTTTAATAAGGTTACCTGAATATGAATTGTTTAGAAAAGTCAGTAATGATATACCTACGGCCATTGATGCAATGATACATGGTATATGCATGTAATAAAGGCATGCACTGCAGTAGCTGGGGACAGAATGTGGATATATTATGACAGGTGTACAAATGAACTACACAACATAGCACACGGTAACTTTTACTCAGTGTCACTCTCCAGGAATAGGTCGTCATCGTCATCGCTGACGATGTCGATGATGACGGGGTCCACGGGCTCGTGTTTACGCGGTTACCTCGCCCAGGGGCTGGATACTCATAAATTCACAATGGTTGTATTTTGCGAATGTGTGTTCGTATCCTTGTATTTTGGGCGTTGCTATTGAGCTTCATTCTCACTCCGAAGCAATGCATTATTTCCATACTTTGATTCATTTTCTGTTCGGGTCAGTGTGACTTATAACCAAGGCCATGAACTGACGTTTTCGGACGATCCTGCCTCACCAGTATCGTAATATTTGGAGTATCCGGGTAGGCGGTGCCTACATAACGTCATAACTATACGTCACGCTAGCCTCGCACGAACGATGGCTCATTTTGTCGCCTCGCATGCTTATTTTACTCTTGTAAGTGCCTTAAGTCTCCACATTTGGTAATAATCCATACTGACGCCAGTTAGGTCGGGGTCTAAAACATACCCTGGTAAAATATCATTGTAATCCGACGCTTTGATAAAAAGTTATTGCCGAAAAACACTGTTCCACTGCCTCTGGAATCTATAGTAGTTTGTAGCTTTTGAATTTATTTTTATTTGTTATTTTGCATATAGGTGTGCAACTCTGGTGTGGTATTTAAATAAGAAGTGAAGAGTTAAAGCAGTAGAGATGGGGTTCTTGGGAAATATTTGTTTAGTGTGGAGAGTGGATACAACAAGAAATAATGCACTTTGTGATGTTTGGTGTGAGTCCGTAGACAACAAAGTCGAAGCGAACGTACTTAGATGGTATGGTTATGTGTAGAGAATAGATATAGAGTTGAAAAGGGTATATGTGAGTGAGTTTGAAAGTCGGAGAAGGAAAGACGGGCCAAGGGGAAAACGGATACATATGGTAAAAGAGTGTGTGAGAAAGAGGGATACGGAGGTTGACAAGACCAGGGAACTGGCAAGGGATTGGGCTAGTTGGATGTATGCGTGATACGGGTCTAGCACCCCATTTTTCTATAAAACAGACATCTAATTGACTGTCTACGAAGCTACGTGTGGAAAGGTGTACTCGTACATATAAGGTGGAGCTAGGATTCCGGTCGGTTGAATGGTGAATAAATAGGTGTGGACAATTTCACTTGTCATGCTCTTGATTAGTTCTCCTACTCTCGTATTCTTTATTTGTCCCTGTTTTCTGAATCTTTCTCATCCCACCAGCAGGTGAGAAAAAGATGTGAGATGGAGAAGACGACGCTGCTGCTGCTGCTGATGATGATGATGATGATGATGATGATAACAATAATAATAATAATAATAATAATAATAATAATAACAATAATAATACTAATAATAATAGCAACAATAATAATAATAATAATAAATAATAATAATAATAATAATGTCATTTTACATGACAGGTCACTAACCCTCCACTGATACAGTTTGTTGTTTTCGCGAGAAGTATGGTACACGTTATTTTGAATATATAGTTACCACCTATCTTAGCCCCTTAACACTTCAATTCTCCCACCCTGTTTGGCCCAAGAACGGCATTTAGGGTCCCATTGCAACTTTGACCAAGCTAAATTTTGGTCTTATATATCTCAAGAGCTTGATTTTACACACCGGCAAATATAAACTTCACTCTCATATGTTTAATGGTTACCGCACTATCCACCGTCAAAAATATGAAAAATTAAATAGTTGCCCATCGCATATAGAGAGGAAAAATTGCACCAAAGTAAATTTTGATATTATCGGAATGAAGTTCTTGATTTTACACACCAGAAAATGTATATTTCATTCTCATATGTCTAATGGTTAATGCACTGTCGACCGTTAAAAATAAAAAAAAATGTCACTCCTCACTATGAGCAAAAATAGGAAGTCACTGAGAAATAGGGGGAATGGGAGGTGGAGGGAGTGTGGGAGGGCATCAGGAGGAGGGGGGGGAAAGGAAGGGAATGTGCCTGCCACACATAGACAATACGGTCTATGTAGGGTATGGGGGCTGATTTGGATGGGAGGAGACATCGAGGACAGGGCCCAATGGAGCAGAGAGAGGTGAGAGAATAGCAGGGGGGGAGGGCCCTCCCCCACCTAGTCTAGGGGAACCAATTACGCCCGACACCACCAGATATTGTACTTTCCATTGGCTAGGGTCAATATACGTCATAAAAGAGGCTGGGATACCTCGTGCCAGTTTTTGGTAGTTTGTGAACGATTGATCATAGAACTCAGCGTACCAAGTCTCGAACACATCAATAGATGATCATGGGACTCTGGGGTTAGTAAATGTGTTACTGGCTTACAGAAAACAATATGACCTGTCATTCAGTGCAGAGTCGTCTAAACACAGCTCGATATTGATTGAGTTGATGATGGACACAAGCACATTCCTTAACCCGTCACGTCCTGACTGATTTCCCACCTCCGATACCACCCAATCCCGAGCTATTTTGGATTTTTTTTTTTTTTTTTTTGGCTAAAACCTCCGCTTTTGTTAACAAACAAAGGAAAATCACCGAGAAAGGGCGTACTGGGGTCCATAAGTGGTCAGAACAGATGAGGACCCCCGCGTCAGGTATCGTATTCTGTCACTGATGTGTGAGGCTCTCACGTTTTCTAAGGTAACTAATTTTGGGAGAAACAACAAAGAACACATCTACATTTATTGATAATAAATAATCACAACAATATAATGGTTTTCAATTATATATATATAGGAAAAATAAGCATTGTTCCACCACGCGAGCATAGCGAATTTGCTCATATTGGTCACACACTAGTTGCTAGGTTTCTTGTTTCAGTAAACATATAATTTTTTCTACATGCATAATACTGTTTCAATGACATTTTACCATTTTTGACTGTATGTAAATGTTTTCAGCTGTTTTCATTCATTTTACAATGATATTTAGCATAACTATTTCGCACATCTGCTTACTCAGTGCATTCGCTATGACTCTTCTCTCAACATTATTTTTTTTTTACTTTCATATTGTTTTTATGACATTGAATCTTTTTTCAACCAATGTAAATGTTTTCACTTATTGCATTCCTTAAGAGGGTATTTAGCGAAATGCTAGCGCATATTCACGTAGCAAGCACACTCGCTAATACTCGTGTTTCAACTTATACTTTATTTCTTCATTCCCAAATACTTCCCCACTTACATTACACCCGTTTCCACCTTATACTACTATTTACATATTTATGGGCCTTATTTATTCCACTGAGCATCAGAATATCGCATCAGTATACCCTCGCTAGGAATGTTTCGACTTAGATTATATTTATACACTTACATAATAATTTTCCACTTACATATACCCGTTTCCACTTTATACAACTATTTATATATTTACGGGCCTTATTTATTCCAGTGAATATCGCATCTCTATACACTTGCTAGGAATGTTTCGACTTAGAATATATTTATGCACTTACATAATTTGCACAATTTTCAAATCTTGCGCTTGATTTTGGGTACGTAGGGTTGCGCGACCTTCCCCTACCTGCCATCAGGTGGGGACACTCGGCAACCCCGCGCGACCAGCGCTCACCCTCAGCTCGGTCACTCACCTGTTAGCAGTGACCCAGGTCAGACATGGCACACAGAGGTCTCATGGAGGAGGAAATTCAAGCCGGCCTGGATGCGGAATTTTTTTTCCTGCCCAGTTTCGTCACTTTGCACATATGGCAACGTTGCCTTGTGTTTAGTTTGGCAACGCCGCGCAGCAGTGAGCCATAGGTCATATAGTTTTCGCTGCCTTAGCTTAAATAAATATAAAAAGGGGCCATACCACTGTCTTTACTTCGTCACTCATCTGCTGAGAGAGAGAGAGAGAGAGAGAGAGAGAGGAGAGAGAGCTTGAAACAGTATAAAATAATAACATGCAGGGTCATCAATAAAAAGTGAGTATGCAAGGAAGATACTCTCTACACTTTGCTAAAATTAGTTATATGTTGATTTAATGAAAATGCGGTACGTCTTAGGGGTGGTACATGACTGTTCGTTGAGAACACTTATCAGTAACATATGTTGTAGGCCTATACTACTTTACCTGTCATTTCTTGTCATTGCTCCCAGACGTACGATTCAATCAGCTGTGTTTACAGGAGAGAGAGAGAGAGAGAGAGAGAGAGAGAGAGAGAGAGAGAGAGAGAGAGAAGTTAATGACCCATAATATTTTATCACCTAAAACGCTTTTCATGATCATTCTTAAGGGTTAACCTTGGTAATTTCTGCTGCAAGCTGGGAAATATTGGTATCAATGATGCCTGAATATCAATGTTTCATTAGACATTTTCTTAGGTATATATGTCAGGTTAGATTTCAGATTATTTTCTTGTTTTTCTTAGGTATATTAGTAAAATCATTTGTCAGGTTAGATTTCAGATTATTTTCTTGTTTTTCTTAGGTATATTGGTAAAATCATTTGTCAGGTTACATTTCAGATTATTTTCATGTTCTCATGTCCTTTATTTCATGTTAAGTATGCTTGAAGGGTTTTTGTATTTGATGAAATGCAAAGCTTTATTTGTTACGGTATAATCTTTATTAAATATTACACAGCACCAGGATACAGATTCTGGATAATATGTGGCATGGCGGAGAATATGAGCTCTACTGAGTGCTCTCTAGTTTTTATTTTACTCCTCAAGGATAGGTTAGGTAAGGTTGGGCTGGTTCTTTTAATGAATAAAATTGAAATTATTTCCCGTAAATATGCCACACGGTAAGGGAAAGTTACTTAGAACTGTCTAAAATAATGAAATATATATATATATATATATATATATATATATATATATATATATATATATATATATATATATATATATATATGAATTTCAGAGACGTCCAAAACTTAGAATTTACCACACAAAAGTTCCTCCATGCTTTGTCAAGATACACCATTTTTGCTCTTGCTACAATGCCTTTTCCATATAGGGGAAAACAGTCTCTCCTCTATATATTTTCCCACTTCTCCATACCATATGTGGCCTCCTAGAACCCATTATTGCACTCACCTGACCCGACTCTCATGGCCTTGCTGTATCCCTTTTATTCTTCTGTTAGCGTCCACTCTCTGGTTATATATAATAGGCAGGCCTACGCATGATGCTCACTCTAAAAACTAACCAAGTTACTGTTATTAACAATCCCGTTACACCATAGCTTACCTTGAAGTTGATTCATGACCAGCAGATCCAGCGATGCGCCATTGCCGATTGTAAACACAGCTGATTGAATCGTACGTCTGGGAGCAATGACAAGAAATGAGAGGGAAAGTAGTATAGGCCTACAACATATGTTGCTGATAAGTGTTCTCAACGAGCAGTCATGTACCACCCCTAAGACGTACCGCATTTTCATTAAATCAACATATAACTAATTTTAGCAAAGTGTAGAGAGTATCTTCTCTCTCTCTCTCTCTTCTCTCTCTCTCTCAGCAGACGAGTGACGAAGTAAAGACAGTGATATGGCCCCTTTTTATATTTAAGCTAAGGCAGCGAAAACTATATGACCTCTATGTCTCTATTATTCTTTCAATCCATGTAAAATATAGATAGTCAGGTATTATAATTATAGTCAAGCATAAAAAAGGTAAATAATTGTGATGAATACTAACTGGTGCGCGGCGCTGCCAAACTAAACACAGGGCAACGTGCCATATGTGCAAAGTGACGGAACTGGGCAGGAAAAAAAATTTCGCATCCAGGCCGGCTTGAATTTCCTCCTCCAAGAGACCTCTGTGTGCCATGTCTGACCTGGGTCACTGCTAACAGGTGAGTGACCGAGCTGAGGGTGAGCGCTGGTCGCGCGGGGTTGCCGAGTGTCCCCACCTGATGGCAGGTAGGGGAAGGTCGCGCAACCCTACGTACCCAAAATCAAGCGCAAGATTTGAAAATTGTGCAAATTATGAACCTTGCAATTGCGCGACGTCGACGGGACTGGCAGTTACATAATGTTGCGATGTAGTCATATGTCGACGGGACGCCTCGGGCTAATGGGGTTGTCTCAATTATGATAAATTTTTTTTTTTTTTTATAAATCTTACGGACCCCAAGCAGTGGAGGGACAAATGAAGACAATGTTTAACAATGCTAATGACTTCCTATGACTGAGAATGTTAATAATGATTACAGAGGTTTGACGTCTGGCAGAATGAACAAAACCGAGGTAGTTTCCCTATCGATGTTTAAGATTTTGACTACATCTTTCCATAACCAGAAGAGCCAAGTCAGATTGAGAATTGTTGCAAGATTTAATTGGAAATGGAGTCTGAATGTGAGTAGTGTACAGTCAAGCAAACAACATTGCCAAACAAAGCCAGGATCTGCAGAATAGCACTAAAATCGTAATATCTTTGGGATATCGATATATTTCATACTGCATCATCCTGCAGCTCTGGATATAACAGTCTGTAGTCGTGGTGGCAACGATGGTAACTTAATAATTGCGTCCATCGTTGCACCCACCCCAAAGCCACAACTGGAGTTTAAGCAACTACATGGACAAGGTAAAGACAAGGAGTCAATGATTTATGGAAGAGTATTCTTTCGATACACGTGAAAACACAATAAACAGTAGTGTAATAGGCATTAGCTGATGGCATACTATTGCTACAAAGCATAGCACAGCACAATACATTCCAACAGTACCTTCAGTCAGAGTAAATGGAGAATAAACTTCTTGTGTCACAGGTCTATTCTTGCTCGAATAGTACTGGTAGCATCAAACAGGGCATAACTCCCAAAATGGATGGAAAGCTGATGTCAAGGAGAGTTGGAGCTCTCCTTTCACCAGCCCTTAAGACTAGCTTCTTCCCACCCCCCTTTGCTGAACTTTTTCAGTGTTTCAGCAACACAGACTGTAGCCCAACATGCTCTTCAATCAAGTTCCTCAAAATGTCAACATCAAACTACATGCACATTACCCACTACACTTCCTGTTCAAAATTCTGTTAAAAATGGCTTCTCAAAACCAAGCCTCGGAGTCCTTGGGGGGAGGGGCATTAAAAGTCCTCATCATCCCTCCCTCTCCCGGTGACGACCAAACGAGATGCCTGGAACCACTGGCTGACTCACTTCTTCATATCTGCAACACTCATGGCCTTTCCTATAACTTTCTGTTAAACACAACCTCTCCTCCTTTAAATCTCATCCTCATCTTCCTCACAGAGACTCAACTCTCCAAGATGACATAGAAAACCCTTCTCTGAATCCTCTTATCTTCTCTATCCTAGTATCTGAGGCAAAAGTGGGTGTTGTCTATATGTACATGACGACATAACTTGCTCTCGTGTTACTGAACTTGAATCTCCTGAATTTTCTGTTCTCTGGTTTCGGCTATCCCATCATTCTCTGATTAAATATATCTGTGCTGTTTACTTATCCCCTAATTCTATTTACTGTGAAAAATTCGCCGACTATCATACTTCTAAGATACAATACATCCTATCAGTTTTTCCTTTATCTGGAATCTCCATTCCAGGTGATTTCAGTGTTTACAACCACCCTTGGCTCTCCTCTCCTTTCACTGATCCACTTGGTAAACAAGCTTACTTAATGACCTAGAGCAGATTGTACAACACCCTACCCATATCCCTGACCACCTTGGAGAGAACTCAAACATATTTGACCTTTTCCTTACAGCTAATCCCTCTGCTTATCCTATTAATCTCTTCTCTTTACTGGGCACTTCTGATCGCAGCTTTAGCACAGTAACCTGTTCTATCGATCCAGTAAGGCAAGTGAACCCTCCCAAGATGCAGCAGCTATGGCACTTTGGAGCTGCTGATTGTGAAGCCCTCAGGCAATACTTCTTTGATTATCCCTAGAATGATCATTGTGCCCATGGCCAAGAGCCATCTGAGTGTGCCTTGCACATTACAGAGGTTCTTTTCTCGGGCATAGAATCATACATTCCTTTCTCTTATCCTGTGACTAATGCAAAAATATCTTTAATCACGCTTGTTCTACCGCTGTCCACAACAAGAAGAGGGCCTACAAAAGATACCAGAGCCAACCCACCTCTAAATCTCATCTCTTTCATGTTTCTGCCCAGAATCATGCAAAGTGTGTTCTTCGCTTGGCTAAAAATAATTCATTCTTATTAAATGCTCTGAACTATCCAACTCAAATTGCTCCTGCTCCTTCTGGCACCTTTCTACCAATTATTACCTGTAGCTGTTTCTTCAACTGATAAAGCAGAACTCTTCACTCAGACTTTCTCCTCTGATTCCACCTTTGACGATTCCTCTGCTGTTCCTCCATCACTTCCCCCTCTGACTTCCCTATGGCTGACATTATAATTTCTTCAGTTGATGTATTTTCTGTCATCACGGACCTCAGTATTGAAAAAGGTACATGGACCTGATGGAGTCCCTTGTATTGTCCTCAAGTACATTGCTTCTGTGCATACACCCTGCCTAGGCAGACTCTTCCACTTCTGTCTGTCAACTTGTTCCCTTCCTTGCTGGAAGACTGCTGTCATTCAGCCTGTCCCAAAGAAAGGTGACCATCTCCAGCTCTCTAACCATCGTCCAATTACTTTAACATTCAGTATTTCAAAAATGTTTGAATCTATTCTTTACAAAATAATTTTAAAGTGCCTTTCCTATAACAACCTTCTTTCTGATCGTCAGTATGTGTTTCACCAGGTATGCTCCACTGGCGATCTTCTCATCTACGTTTCAGACTCCTGGTCATCCTTCTTTCAGGCCTTTGGCGAAAGCTTTGCCATTGCACTTGACATCTCAAATCCTTCAGATCGGGTTTGGTATAAATCTTTAATTTCCAAGCTGTTATAGTTTCTATCCTTCTATCTGTGCCTTCATCTCCAGCTTCGTTTCTGGTCGTTTTATAGCTGCCCTTGTAGACGGTCATTGTTCTTCTCCTAGAGCTGTCAATAGTGGTGTTCCTCTGGGTTCTGTCCAGTCACCATCTCTCTTCCTATTATTCATCGGCAACCTTCTAGGTTGTACATCTAACCCTATCCACTGCTACACTGGCGACTCCATCCTTCATACTTCCATTCACTACTCACAGCATCCATCTCAGCAATTCAACAAACAAGGTATGAGGCTATGGCACACCAAATGTCTGATTTGGCTCATGTCTCTGACTGGGGTAAAAGTAATCGTGTTTTCATTGTTTCGAAACTCAATTCTTATATCTTCTACCCCAACAAAATCTTCCACAGGAGTATCTTATAATTTTTCAAAAAAATTGAACTCAATCCTACATCATCTTTAAACATACGCTCGGGGTTAATCTTCGAAATATCATATTACCTTTCTTCCAGAATCTGATTCCAAGATGACTCCGTGCCTTCTTTGCCCCTGCATAGTTGTTGACTTTATACACGGGTTTTATTTCCTCCTGTTTAGAGTACAACTCTCATGTGGGGGGAGGCTTCCTTCATACAGCTCAACAATGTGGAGTCAGAGGCTCCTCATCTCATCAACTCTTCTCCTCATACTGGCTCCCTTCAACCTCTGTCACTTCATTGCACTGTTGCATCTTTATTCACTCTCTACTTCAATGCTCACTGCTCCTTGTAAATGTCTGTTTGCATCCGTCTACCACTAGAGCAGGCACGTAGCACCTATCTAGCAACAAACTCTCATTCTTTTTCCATACAGCTTTCTAATGCGACAATGAACCGTTACTTCCAGTCCCTTACTTATGCAACAGGTCACCTATGGAACTGTCTTCCACAGTCTGTACTTCCTACCGTGACTTCCAGTCTTTCAAATGCAGTGTGCCCAGGCATCTCGAAATAATGGATTATAAATTTGGCTGTCTGTTATCGCCCATCTTTACAAGGCGGAGAGATAATGTTTTTGCCCGCCTCAGTGTGTGTGTGTGTGTGTGTGTGTGTGTGTGTGTGTTTTCCTATTATATCTCATGAACGGCTTGAGATACCAACATGAGACCTTCCAGTGTATCAAGATATTGCCAATATCTTAGCCGAGTTTGAAAATGGGCTCTAGGGGGTCAAGGTCAAGGTCAATAAAATGGCTGCCAAAGGTCAACTAGTTTTTATCGCCTGCCTTTAACACCATGAAACCTTCAGGTCATCACGATATGACCAAAATCTTGGACGTGTTCGAAAATGGGCACTCGGGGTCAAGGTTAAGATCACCAAAATAATTGCCAAATGTCAGCTAATTTTTATTCTCCGCCTTTAGCACCATTGTATTTCATGAACAGCTTGAGTTATCAATATGAAACCCTCAGGATATCAAGATATAGCCAAAATCTTGGACTTGGCCAAAATCTTATTCTGGCGGGCGATTAGCATTCGGCTCCCGAATGCTTTTCTTTCATATTGTTTTTGTTATTTCTTGGAGATAACAATCTTACGGGCTTCTGGCTTTTGCCTCCTTCTTGCATAAAAGAATAATATATTGCGAGAAACATCATAATGTCTTTCACCGGGAAGGGTGCTGCTGAAGTTGGATGCCTTCATCTAATGACACCGATGTATTCAGGGAAACTTCACTACCCGGTAATACTAACTTCCCTCAGTTCCTTCACTGTCCCTCAAATGGTGGATGGTGGACTGCAGAAGCGCAGCTTCAGCCTACAATCCACTGGGTTCACGTTTCAGATGAACCTAGGACAACAACAGTGATTACTACTACTGCTACTACTATTACAACTGCTACTATTCCTACAACTACTAATGCTATTACTACTACTACTACTACCATTACCATTACCCCTACTTTTACAACTATGAGATATCTCCAACAACAACAACTACTACTACTACTTCCACCATTCCTGTCGTTGCTAAGAGAAAGTGTCTCTTTTGAAGTGAATAAAAACAGCTTGATAGCTGTAAGAACTAGAAAGCACTCGAGTGCATAGCGCCTCGTACCAGTGCATTAGCTCCTTAAGTATGTAAATCTCCCTGCCCACCTACCCCCGGAACCGCAAAAAGGGTCAGATTTTATGACTTTCACCAAAGTAATTTTTTTTTCTTACAGATTTCAAGAGCTTGAATTTCACACCTGAAAATGTATATTTGACTCTCATATGACCAATGGTTACCGCTTTATCGACCAATCAAAGAGAGTCAAAAATATAAATTGTTACCCCCTGGGGGTAGAGGGGTTTTTCAAGAATACTCCCCCAGTATCTGTTACCCCCTGGGGGTAGGGGGGGGTTTTCAAGAATACTCCCCCAGTATCCCTGCTTGTCATACAAGGCGACTAAAAGGGTTGACGAAGGGTTAGTGCACCTCCCAGGAAAACAACTAACTAAAAAGACGAACAAGAAGCCTCGGACAAGGACTGACCAAAAGATGACGACCAAGGACCGGACAAGGACTGACCAAAAGATGACGACCAAGGACCGGACAAAGGACATGGTAATAGCAGCATGGAATGTAAGAGGTGCGAATGATGAGGTGAAAGAGAGAGATTGTCCAGGTGCTTGAGGGTGCGAAAGTTGATGTATGTGGAGAAACTGAAACTAAATGAAGAGGTGAGAGTGTGAGAGAATAGGAGTACGGATGGGGTATATGTGCAGGAGTAGGTGAGAATGAGAGGGCAAAAGAAGGAGTGTGTATAGTTGAGAGTAAAAGATGGAAGAAGAACATAAGAGAGTATGGATCAGTTGATTCAAGGATTGTGTGGGTAAGATTGAAAGTTGGGATACAAATGTGGGCGATTGTGTGCGTCTATGCGCCAACGCAAGATCGTGCAAGCAGAGTGAGAGAAGAGTTCTGGACAAATGTGGAAGTGTGCATGGAAAAGTTTGGAAGGAATGAGAGTGTTTTTGATCGGTGATATGAATGGTAAAGCAGGGAATGTGAAGGTGGATGGAATAGTTGGTGAGTGGGGTGTACCTGCTGAGATAGATATGAAAGGCAGTGCATTAGTGGACATTTGTGTTCGAAGGGAGTTGATGATAGCCAATACCCTCTTCAGGCACAAAATGATCCACTGGTATACATGGCGAGTGATGAGAAGGGTGGGTGGTGAAATGAATGAAAGGAAGGCAATGATTGATTATGTGTGTGTGGATGAAAGGATGCGAAGATGTGTAATGGATGCAAGAGCTTATAGAGGTTGGAGGAGTGGACTTTCTGACCACTACTTGATGGTGGCCAGAATAAAGATCCAAATAAGATGGAGAAATAGAAGAAGGGAAGGACGGGAAGGAGTATTTGCAAGGAGAGTGGAAAGGTTACAAGAGGATGAGAAAAAGGCAGAATAGAAGAGAGAAGTGGAGGAACGATTGGGCAAATATGAATTGGAGCAGATGGGGGACATGAAAGGTGTGTGCAGGATATTCGCAGAAGAAATATGTGCAGCATGATGTGGTGTGTGGGAGGAAGAGAAGACAGAGGGGAGTGCAAGGAACAGCGTGGTGGAATGAAGAGGTGAGACAGGCTGTGGCACAAAAGAAGAAAGCATACAATGCATGGATGAGAAATAGGGGCGTGGAAGAAGATGACGTGGAAGAGAGTTATATGTAGAAAGAGAGGTGAAAAGATTAGTAAGAGTAAGAAGAGAGTGGATGAGGAATTTGGAAGGAACTTGAGTGTAAAGTGGAGGGACTATAAGAAAATGTTCTGGAAAGAGTAAGACAGGGTGGAAGTGAAGTTAGCAGGGGAGTGAAAGATAAAAATGGTAGATTACTAGTAGAGAAAGGAGAAAAAGTGAGCAGATGGAGAGAACACTTTAAGGAATTGTTGAACATAGAGGATGGAAGTAATGCGAGTATAAGTGGTAGGGAATGGCTGGGAGAAGAAGGGAGGTGAGAAGACAGGAAGAAATCAGTAGGATGGAAGTTGTGGAAACAATGAAGAAAGTTAAATTGGGGAAAGCCCCAGGAATTGATGGAGTGTGTGGTGAAATGCTAAAGCATGGGGGAGAGTAGCAGAATGGATGTGGAAGATGTGCATTGGCCTGGGAGGAAAGTAGAGTCCCGGAGGATTGGAAGTCAGGTATAATTATTCCCTTGTACAAAGGAAAAGGGGAAAAAGAAGTGTGTGGTAATCATAGGGACATTTGTCTTCATAGTATAATAGGATTAGTGTATGGTAGGATACTTATTGACAGAGAGAAAGAACAGAGGAATTAGTTGGACAAGAACAGGGAGGCTTTAGGAAGGGAAGAGGTTGTGTAGATCAGATATTCATTCTTAGATCTTTAGTGGAAAAGTTTCTAGAGAAGGTAAAGAAGTTGTATGCGGCTTTCATGAATTTGGAGAAAGCATATGACAGGGTGGATAGACAAGGATTGTGGAAAGTATTAAGAATATATGGAGTAGATGGGACGTTGTTGAATGCTGTGAAGAGTATGTATGATGATGCTAAGGCTGCAATGTGTGTGGATGGTGAACTGAGTGAATTTTTCTCTTTGAAGGTTGGGTTGAAACAGGGATGTGTCATGTCTCCATGGTTGTTCAATCTATACATGGATGAGGTAATAAAAGAGGTACAAGGTAGGGTAGTGGATATTGGAGTGGCCCGCCCTGGTGAGAGAGGGTGGTGTTTGGGATCTCCCTGTACTGTTGTTTGCAGATGATACTGTGTTGTTGAGTGAAGACGAAGGGGAGATGCAAGGCTTGGTGAATGAGTTTGGGAGAGTGTGTAAGAAACGGAATCAAAAGGTGAATGTAGGGAAGAGTAAAGTGATGATCTTTGAGAGGGGTGAAGTCAGTGAGTGTATAGCGAGGTTGGATGGTGAGGAATTGAAAAATATGAGTACGTTTAAGTACCTGGGTAGTGTGATGAGTAAGGATGGAGGTTTGGAGGGTGAAGTGCTTGAAAGGGTACAGCTGGGAAGAAAGGTTGCTGGTTCCTTGAAAGCAGTGATAAGAAACAGGGAAGTGAGCATGGAAGTTACTACATGACAGTATTGTGATACCAACTCAAACTTATGGAAGTGAAGCTTGGACGTTGTTGGAAGGACACAAGTCAAGAGTGAGAGCAGTGGAAATGAGTTATTTAAGAGGAACCTGTGGAGTCACATGGAGAGATAGGCTGACAAATGAGGATGTAAAGGAGCATTGTGGTGTGGATGTGATAGGAAGCGTTAGGAGGAATACACTGAGGTGGTTTGGCCATGTGGAGAGGATGGAGGGTGAAAGACTGACGAAGAGAGTGTATGTGAGTGAGATGGAGGGGGGGAGAGGGAGGGGGAGGCCGAGGATGAATGGAGGGATGGGGTGGAGAGATATACGAGAGAGGGGGGTGTGAGCTGGGAGCAGGGCAGTGAAATAGCGGGGACAGGGCGACGTGGAGGCGATTTGTTTGTGGCCACCCCGAACGGGATTGAGGCGTCTGGCAATAGATAGATAGATAGATAGATAGTTTTCCCTCGTGTATAGATAGAGAAAAAAATGCACCAAAATTGTGGTCCTATAGATTTGAAGAGCTTGATTTTACACATCAGAAAATATATATTTCACTCATATGTCTAACGGTTACTGCAGATTCGACCATCAAAAATATAAAAAAGTCTCTCCTCACTACGAGCGAGACTGGGACGTCCTTGACAAATAAGGGGGAATAGGGAAGTAGGGCGTGTGGGGGGCACTGGGGGGGGGGAGGAAGGGAATGTGTCTGCCACCCACAGTCAATACGGTCTAGAGGGGGGCATGGAAGGTAGTTTGGTTGGGAGGGGACACAGAGGGCAGGATCCAATGGGGCAGAGGGAGGTGAGAAGAAGGCCTGGGAAGGGGATCTCAATACCCGGGAAGGGGGTCGGATCATGCCTCCCACCACTGGATCTCTCTTAGTTGCCATTGGCTATGTATCATTTACATCATAAAAGAGGCAGGGTTACAGCTCTCCAGATTTATATAACCTTGCTACGATCGTGGGACATAGGACTATACGTACCAAGCTCAGAAAACAACGATCGTCGTACATACGGTAGTACTTGGGGTTAAAATGGATCCGGATCCGTGGAAATCTTGTGTGGAATAAATAGGATCCAGATCCCCCCCCAAAATTAATCAATTGTTCCTTGACCCATGGCCCATTCCTCCACAAAATGTTATTGAAATCCATTGAGAACTCTTGGAGATGTTGTGCGGGATTTATACGATCCTGATCCAGAGCCTCCCACAAATTTACAAAATTCTTCCTTTTCCCACGGCCCATCCTTTCACAAAGTTTGGTTGAAATTTTTTAGAGCTTTTGGAGATATTGTGTGGACAAACAAACAAACAGACAAACATAGGTGAATGCATAACCTCCTCCATTACCTTGGTGGAGTTCATACAGTACAGTACCAGCACCACAAAAAAGAGTACCGGCTAAAGTCACTGAATAACCTGATGTTAATGAAATGTTGTGGCATGTAAGAAGAATAACATTGCAAATTATTAATCACATCAAAGTGCTGATGGTAGTTAGGGGTTATTTCTTGCTCCCTCACACAAGAGGTCTATCCTATGTTAAATATACTAGTAATTGGCTGGTGGTAAAGAGAATAAAATAATAAAGTGCCAATATGCTCGAGGAAATGCAAGATCGTAATGAAGCAACATTCAAAAACCTCCTCAACGAAGACGGTGGACACAATGAATGTATTTAATGGATTTGTATTATTTGTACTCGTAAATTAGGTGCTTGACTCTATACTAGCTGAGGCTATACGAGTACATGAGGCATTTAGTCGCAGTGCTAACTTCTATGACTTATAGTAGATCTTTGAGCCTGTGGTTAGTTATTCACCAACTATCATGGGATGAAAGGCCACGTTGATTTAAGAATTCCATATCTGCAAGACCAAATCTTAGCCAAATAGGGTGCCTCATAAAAGTAATGAAGTTGGCTCACAAGGCATTATTATACCTTAGTTTAACCACTACTGGATACTCATCTTCACTGTGCTCTTTCCATTGAGCTTGCTACATGCTTCTATCTTACCGTCAGTTTGTAATCCACTAATGCTCCAGCCAACATTACCGTGACCTGAGTTACCAACATCCTTGAGGTACGGACGCCGCTCAGGACGTAATATTTTCTTTGCTCACGTGGAGGAGTCGTGCGTTATTTTGGTACAAGACCCAAACTATGACAGTCTATGATACTCTCACCATTGCCGTACAGTCCAGCGCCATAAAAAGCAACAACCAACACTTGTGTCGCTACCGGTATATAATTTATAAAACTATAGATCATAAATAGATACATGTAAAGTGTCTCGGTAAATTCAGCAAAATATGACTCAAACATATAAGTAGATATCAATACGACAGCCAAGCTTACATCACGAACTATTTGTTTACATTACACAGTATCTGCATTGAATGATTTATATTATGCAATGGGTATATCTCTGGGTACACTTGAGATGGGATGTCTTGTTTTTCTATTTTCTTTTTCTGGTTACTTGGTCCTGTTTACCCCACTTTTATCCATCCATATGTCGCTCCATAGAGGAGCGTAGGAACCCGGGGCTAGGCAAATTGGTCCTGACATTTAAGATGAGAGTGACCACCCTCACTCATCCCTGAGTGGCATTATGTGAGCAATAAACCCCAACCACCCCTTGGATATATACCTGCACCGGCTCAATCCGATTGGAGCACCTTAATTACCTACTAAACCACCAGGCGCCATAATTTGGTTATATGGTTACCACCCAGAGTAGTAAATGGTTTCCTACTGTACAGGAAACCACTTTGCTTGTCACTCCGTATAGTGACCCATAAGCAGAAGAGGAAAGAATGTAGGAAAAAAAGACAGAAGAGGAAGGATGGAAGAGAGGAAAGAGAAGACACCCTAAGCAGCACTACATCGAGTGAGTAGATGGTTCTCATGATAGTGATGATCCAGTAAGACCGTGTATGTTTCGTGTTACTTTTTGTGGTCTTCTGTCCTTATGTTTATTTTGCTTCTTCATTTATCTTTCCCCTTCTTTCCATTCATCTTTCCTTGGTTCTCTTAGAACTTTTCTTTCCTGGAGGCTTGATAACCCCATTTCTCTTCTTTCTCTGACCGCCTTTGTGTGTGTGCCTGTCATACTTTTTCTCCCATTTCTCCCTCCTTCTTTTCCCTTCGTGTCACAAAAGCAGAGACTCTTCAACGTATTCACTGCGAGGCGTTCCACAATGCAAAGTGCAAGCCAAAGATTGCTTCACTCTTTCCGAGACCCAGGTCGCAATATATTTCCTTTGCGAATTTTGCTTTCGTCCATTATTTTCTTCTGACACTTTATACGAAAAAAAAAAAAAAAGTGAGAATTACTTCAGTAGAGACTCAGGGTCTGGAACTAGTGAAGTGGTTATATGAGTGGACTGCTGACTTTTAATCTTTGTTCGAACCCAGTATTAGGAGGGAATAATAAGGGTTTAAATTTTTTTATTGCCCTCCTTAAGCAAGTTTCTGACGGTTTGTGTGTGTGTGTGTGTGTGTGTGTGTGTGTGTGTGTGTGTGTGTGTGTGTTCCCAAAATATCTCGAGAAGTTGTGCACGAACTTTCACCAAACCTTCGGAAAATAGCAACTATGTGCATTCGCAGAAGTGATTTACTTTGATGAGGATTTGAGCCACCATATATCAAACTGCAGGTGCATTTTGACCAGTATCTCAGCAACGGATAGAGATGTGCTCTTCAGATTTGGTTTGTAGGTAGCTTGTGGCAGGCGATTAGCCGGCCCCCTAATGTTTTTGTTTCATTAAACAAAATTTACTGGTCATCTACAGGACCCATGAATATTATCAATCTTAGGTGATACATCACATTAAGAAGGGAATGTGAACTGAATTGCGTAAGCTGAATGTTGGGAAAACTCTTGTGGATGATTTTCGTGGATTCAGAGGTAAATGAACAGTTCTTGTTGATGGAATGGTCATAAAAATTATTCAAACTCAGGAAGAATTAATACACAAATTAGGAACAACGTGTATCATAGGCTCATGTAGTGACTGTTTGACCAACCACTGTGACTGACGTTATGAGATAAGCGGATGATATAGTGCATGGTGGAAACATTAGTCTGTTAATGGAATGTCACAGATGAAAAGGAGGAAAAGAGTTGTTGAGGGGATATAAGCCTGAGAAACATCACAAATAATAGAATTAGAATAAGAAGTGTGGCCATCTACAAGGACAGACAGAAGAGAAGTTAGAAATGAAGGTACAACAGGAAGGAAAGAAGCAGTAAGTCGGCAGCTTGGAAAGTATAAACTTGTACCGGACTGGATCTAGAGCTTTGAGAAATTAAGCAAACTGCCAACGGTTCAACCTGGAACGGAAAAAGACCATGAATGTGATAGGAATGTTAGAAGATCGTCAGTGGAGTGTCCCGGATCGACACAGTAATGACGGTCAGAAAGGCTATAGGAGGAAAAGTGTCCCAGGATCTTCTTACCAAGGATTAACTCAAAGACTTGGGAAATGCAAAATATCGAATCAATTGGACGATAATTAGGTTGGGAGCGGTCACCGTTCTTTGGGACGGGCTAATTGTGAGCAAGCTGTCAGCTAGAGGTAAAGGTGCAAGCTGACAGGGAAAGGCTGATAGGCACAGTCTACCCTCCACCAGGTCAGATGTGCAGGGCTTGAGAACCGTACTTCTGGAGGGCCACATTCAGAACCGCATACCCCTATAATATGGAGGTCAAAAGAGGGAATGCTGTTCGAGAAATCGAGGAAGGAGACATGGCGAATCAGAGCTAGAATCATCAAGAATGGAGTGAGAGAAGCGTTTTGGCGAAAAGAGACTGCTCGGTGGGAGAAACGGAAATGGAGCAATCAGAGAGAAAAGAGGAGAAGAAGAAGAAGGGTTAAACGTATGTAGCAATATGGTAGAAGGAACTAGAGGAACTGGAATTAGTGACCGAATTTGTATGATTATAATTATCTATTGCCAGACGCCTCAATCCCGTTCGGGGTGGCCATAAACAAATCGCCTCCATGTCGCCCTGTCCCCCACAATTTCACTGCCCTGCTCCCATCTCACATCCCTCTCGCTCATTTACCTCTCCACTCCATCCCTCCATCTCATCCTCGGCCTCGCCCTCCCTCTCCCCCCCCACCTCACTTCTTCAATCTCTCACCCTCCATCCTCTCCACATGGCCAAACCGCCTCAGTGTCTTCCTCCTAACGCTTCCTATCACATCCACATCAACACGACAACGGTCCTTTATATCCTCATTTGTCAGCCTGTCTCTCCATGTGACTCCACAGGCTCCTCTTAAATAACTCATTTTCACTGCTCTCACTCTTGACTTGTGTCCCAACAACGTCTAAGTTTCACTTCCATACGTAAGAGTTGGTATCACAATACTGTCATGTAGTAACTTTTCACTTCCATGCTCACTTCCCTGTTTCTTATCACTGCTTTCAAGGAATCAGCAACCGTTCTTCCTTGTTGTACCCTTTCAAGCACTTCATCCTCCAAACTTCCATCCTCACTCATTACACTACCCCAGTACTTAAACGTACTCACAGCTTTCCATTTCCTAACCATTCAACCTCACTATACATTCACTGACTTCACCTCTCTCAAAGACCATCACTTTACTCTTCCCTACATTCAACTTTTGATTCCGTTTCTTACACACTCTCCCAAACTCATTCACCAAGCCTTGCAGCTCCCCTTCGTCTTCACTCAACAACACAATATCATCTGCAAACAACAGTACAGGGAGTTTCCAAACACAACTCTCTCTCACTAGGGCCACTCCAACATCCACTGCCCTACCTTGTACCTCTTTTATTACCCTATCCATGTACAGATTGAACAACCACGAAGACATGACACATCCCTGTTTCAACCCAACCTTCAAAGAGAAAAATTCACTCAGTTCACCATCCACACACACTGCAGCCTTAGCACTATCATACATACTCTTCAGAGCATTCAACAACTTCCCATCTACTCCATATATTTTTAATACTTTCCACAATCCTTGTCTATCAACAAGGAAGATTGTCAAGGGGTTTTTAAAGATTATGCAATATTAAAGGATAATGTTCAGTAATACTGAGAACAGGACAAAGAATTGTCATGAAAATCAAGCAATGATTACTTTATTCTGGCTTGCTTCGCCGATTCTCTAAGAACGAGAATTTATAAACTTTCTCAACAGTACACAGCAGAGACTAATTCCTCACAATTGCTGTTTATTAGTACTGTTAGCCTCTGGAGAAAGTGACTTCACCCCTGACAATCAATAACTAATGCTACTAATAACAGATTCTTGCTGATGCATTAACTCCTAGATGGCACAACAGATTTTAAGCTTAATACAAGACTGGCCTAAGTACCAGTTATGAATACCAAAGCGTTTATGCAAGCTAGGAGCTATAAGGGAAATAAGCTTGGTATGGAAAATAAAACACAAGTTTACATTACATTAAGCTCGAGAAAACGAACTGTTAAATTTATTGATTACAAAAGAATAAATTTACGTAACATTTCAAAGTGAATTCAAATAAGGAGATCGCACTCACTCGCTCATTCAAAAGCTAACTCTTAAACCTAAGAAAAAACGAAAAGAAATACTGGTCAAAGAGTGGACTAAGCGGATGACTGGGTGTCGGTACTGGAAGGACATCGCACTCGCTGTCTCTCTGGAATTCAATGGCGGCGGCGGGAACTGGGTGTCATTACTAAGGAAGGACACTACCACGCACAACCTGCCTCCACGGCGCACAAATCTTGACTGCCTAAATCGTGGGAAAGAGTGGAGCGTTGTGGCCGCATTACCAATGGCTAGAATGAGCAAAACACGCCCACAACAAATCGCTCAACGGAAGTGCCAATGTCTTGCACAAAGACAATCATTTATGACATTGAAAAATTGTTTTGAAAACACTCCCTACCAGGTGAGCGGTTAACTGAACGATAAACACTGGGATTCTATTAGAGTTCGTGGTTTCCCACTAAATTTAATGTCACGAGCCGACTTATGACATTACACCCCATCAAAATTTGAAATTTTTTTCCAGGAAAAAAAATTCAATATACTTACATATAAATCCTAACTCATTCACACAAGATTCACACTATGATGTGTGTGTGCTATCCTGCTACAGGAGAAAGTCACAGTCGCCAGTGATTGAAAAAAAAAACTCTTATTTACGTTAATAGAAGCAAGCTTGAGGGAAAAACTCCGTGACGACGGTGAAAAATCCTGTACTCAGGTCAAACTGAGCGAAAAGTTCGCCACATTTACATTAACAACTAATTGTTATGTAGCGTAATGTATGTAATACACGGTGTAGGTGTGACAGTTGTGGTGTAACTGTACCTACGTGTAAAATCAATACAAATTTATAGTAAATAATGACGATGAGGCAGAAGAGAAGGGGCTGCAAGCATGCGACAGGGACAACCAGCTGATCCGCACGGCAATGCTGCACCCACCAGCTGCACCTGCGAAAGGAATTAAGGTGGAGCATCAAAACTGTTATTTCTCTCTCTGCCTAGCAATCAGTACTTATGTCATTATTAACCAGGAAACGTAATTCTTGAATTCACAAATTGCTTAGAACCCTTATAGTTTACTGGATAATGCTTATTAACAAGGAAACGTGCTAGTTCTTGAATTACTCAAATCTCTTAGAACGGGCAGTTTACTAGTTAACCTAACATTATTAACCAGGAAACGTGGTCATGAGTGAAAAGACTGGGCGTCTGTGCAGGACATCAAACACTGTGATTCGCTAATGTAACCCAGTTTACTGATTAACCTAACACTACACTTGCGACTAATAACAGGAAGCTGAGAATCGCAATGCAATCTCGGGCAGGTCACGTTTTAACACCCACCATGGGTGTGAACCCTCATGTGGATATTGTGCATTCTCCGGGAATCCTCAGAGAGGCCCACAGCTCGAGACATTCCACAAGGTAATTCATACATAGCCTCGGACTGTCTCTGCGGAGTTCTCAAACTTCCCCCCTAACCTACGATACATAGGTATGTACAGGCCCTGGACATACTGTGTCCTGTGGGGCCAACAGATGAGACGTCAGGTCTATACTTTTAACTGGGAACCAGGCTGGTCCTCGGATTACTTAAATCTCTGAGAATGCCTATCTTACGGAACCCAGCATACAACAGTTGCCCGTATTAATCAGTTAGTAGGTGAGACATCGGGTCTACACCCACATTACCACTGCCCTGTCTCTCAACTGCTTCAGAGATTATGGGTGTGGGTGCAAACGGCACAGGAAGGACATGTCCCTGACTGGTGTTACATGGACACACATTGCATGAACGCACAAAACTGTCTGTCTTGTCCCATCCCTGGCCAGAAAAAGTCAGCTTGGATATGGCCCTGGGTCTTCCTTTTGCCCATGTGACCTCCTGAGCCTGAACAATGACCCCATTCTAACACTGCTTGGCGGTACTTGGCGGGAACAACAAACTGCAGTTGAACCTCGCTCTCGGATGTTCGTGACTCACGGTAGAGCCATCCTTGTTTATGAAGGACCATGGCTTGACCTCCCCGTGAATACTTAATCACTTTGCCCTCCAGCCTCTTACGCAATGAGGTAAGTGTCGGGTCAGACTGTTGTTCTTGGACAACGTCTTGACTACGAATCAAATCTTGCGGCGTTGCGACGGTCAACGAGGTGACACGATTCGGAGCCTTGGCCATGGCTCGTGTTACTGCAACAGCCGAAGTCTGAGTAGCAACATCTATGGCGCAACTGTTTTTGACGCCTGGTATGTTTCTGGCATGACAACAGCAGCTGTCAAGCCAGTGTAGAAAGATGCCACCTGGATACGTGCCTCAGGGAACAATCTCACTGACCCATCAATAAGTCTAACTTGGATCTGCTTACCCGTGTACTCGTTGGGCCGAACTAAACTTTGCTTGACAGAGCAACCTGAGGAACCATTATCTCTCAGTACATTTACAGAAACACCTCCCACAAACCCTGTCTGAACAAGAAAGGCAGTGTTACTGGTGGAAGGGTCTGAGGAGATAGCAGCCAGTCATTGGTGAGACTGCAGAACAAACGATGCAGCAAATGTGGTGCCCTGAGAACTTGATACCTGTGGGGTCGTTCTCACCATCTGAGGAGCTGGAGCATTGACCACCTGTGGAGGAGGGTTCACTGTCACTGGGGAACTAGTGAACTGCGAGGAAGTACCTGTACTGGTGGGGTTGGCACCACTGTATGCTTGTTGTGGCATAAGGGCTGCATTTGCATCCTGCCTCCGATACACTAAAGTCGATTGCCCTGACTGAGGGTTACGTGGTTTGTCCTTGCCCTGCTGCTGCTTGAAATACCGGTACTGCTGCTGGTTAGGGTTCTACTTATCGTACCACTTCCACTCAGGTTTCTGAGTGTTTTGCCCCTGGTCCTTCTTCTGCAGTTTTGGACCTTGGCCATTATTCTGAGAACGGCCTTGTTGCTGGGGTTCAGTCTGAGACGGTTTCCCAGATTTATCAGGTTTCCTGTTACAGGTATACTGCTTGCGAGTTTGATACCCATATGCAGTAAAGAATGCGTCAGCCTTCTTCACCATTTGGCTGGCATCTCTTACCTGGCAGATCTTTCGTTGAGCCATAAGTTCGGTAGGCCACGACTTTTATAGCTGCGTGCACAGCATAAGGTCAATTATCCCCTCACACGTGGAAGGAGTTTCATCTTTCTCCGTCTACTCATCTAAGTAAACAGTAAGCCGGTAAAGAAACTGAACGGCAGTCTCTTTATCCTGTAAATGCGCCCTCATGAACTGACTCTTGGTGTCGTCAACTGTGAGACCGTACGCTTTGACAAGTGCGGCCTTCATCATCTCATACGTGAGATTGTCTCCACGAATTCTGTGGAGAATATCGAGGGCAGGGCCCTCAAACAGGCTAAGAAACTGAAACCGATTAGCTGCATCATCCAGCTGGTACAGTTGAGCCATGTCTTCAAAACGAGCTATGTATAGCTCGATTCGCTCGCCATCTTTGTATGGGG
The DNA here is from genome assembly GCF_032717465.1 of Coenobita brevimanus. Classification (NCBI taxonomy): domain Eukaryota; kingdom Metazoa; phylum Arthropoda; class Malacostraca; order Decapoda; family Coenobitidae; genus Coenobita; species Coenobita brevimanus. Next base: position 21,301,613 of record NC_137046.1, read on the forward strand.
GAAGCTTGATGTGTGGGGTCGCCATAACATGTGCAGGGAGAACGCTCGTGAAGCTTGGACCATCTGCACCAGACATGTCTGAAGCCAAGGAATCTCACTTGAGCTTCAACATTTCAAATTCGTGTTTTTCGCTTGCTTCTCGCTCGGCACGTTCATGTTTTCGATGTTCACGCTCATATTCGCGTTCTCTCTCACGTTGTTTTAACTCGTGTTGACGTTCCCTCTTGCTTTGTTCTAACTCATGTTGAAGTTCTCTCTCTCGTTCCTTACGCTGTTCTCGCTCTTGTTCTAGCTCGAGTTTGCGTTGTTTTTGTTCGAGTTCGAGTTGTTTTTGTTCGTGTTCGCACTGTTCTCGCTCGTGTTCGCGTTGTTTTTGTTCGTAGTCGCGTTGTTGTCGCTCTTGTTCTAACTCGAGTTCACGTTGTTTCTGCTCGTGTTCGCGCTGTTCTCGCTCATGTTCGCGTTGGATTCTACGCTCTTCACAAGCATCTTACGTTCTTGCTCGTAATTAAACCGAGAGAGGACAAACTCCTTAATTTCAGTTGGGTCTGTAAGACCCATATCTTTGGCTTCCTGTACATAGACGCTGGTGGACATATGCTAACTCAATCAAAGTAAACTAGCGACTCAGTACTGACTGCAATTTTTTCAGAGAAAGATGTCAATAATCAAGAATAAAGAATATAGGCACAGGTTATTGATGACCAGTTTTATCTAATTAAACTGGTAAAGAAAGAAAATTAAACAAACAACTGACTGTGAAAACTATTGGGCCTATGTAAATTATAATAATGAATCAATAATCACCAGTAAGGTAGTGCCTATAGACTTCAATGATAAATACCTAAGTATGAACGAGTGAGTATTATCTCGTGAATAGCTTTAGAGCTAGGAGTTAATATGCTGGAATGAGGTCGCCAATTGTCATGGGGTTTTTAAAGATTATGCAATATTAAAGGATAATGTTCAGTAATACTGAGAACAGGACAAAGAATTGTCTTATGAAAATCAAGCAATGATTACTTTATGTGGCTTGCTTCGCCGATTCTCTAAGAACGAGAATTTATAAATTTTCTCAACAGTACACAGCAGAGGCTAATTCCTCACAATTGCTGTTTATTAGTACTGTTAGCCTCTGGAGAAAGTGACTTCACCCCTGACAATCAATAACTAATGCTATTAATAACAGATTCTTGCTGATGCGTTAACTCCTAGATGGCACAACAGATTTTAAGCTTAATACAAGACTGGCCTAAGTACCAGTTATGAATACCAAAGCGTTTATGCAAGCTAGGAGCTATAAGGGAAATAAGCTTAGTATGGAAAATAAAACACGAGTTTACATTACATTAAGCTCGAGAAAAAGAACTGTTAAATTTTTTGATTACAAAAGAATAAATTTACGTTACATTTCAAAGTGAATTCAAATAAGGAGATCGCACTCACTCGCTCACTCAAAAGCTAACTCTTAAACCTAGGAAAAAACGAAAAAAAATACTGGTCAAAGAGTGGACCAAGCGGATGACTGGGCGTCGTTACTGGAAGGACACTGCACTCGCTGTCTATCTGGAATTCAACGGCGGCGGCGGGAACTGGGTGTCGTTACTAAGGAAGGACACTGCCACGCACAACCTGCCTCCACGGCGCACAAATCTTGACTGCCTAAATCGTGGGAAAGAGTGGAGCGTTGTGGCCGCATTACCAACGGCTAGAATGAGCAAAACACGCCCACAACAAATCGCTCAATGGAAGCGCCAATGTCTTGCACAATGACGATCATTTATGACATTGAAAAATTGTTTTGAAAACACTCCCGACCGGGTGAGCGGTTAACGGAACGATAAACACTGGGATTCTACTAGAGTTCGCGGTTTCCCACTAAATTTAATGTCACGAGCCGACTCGTGACAAAGATGCATATGAAAATTACATTCTGTGGTCAGTTGGTGCCTGTACCTTTTGAAAGCTACTTTTCTGATCTGGACAACGTTAGAATAAGCGTGATTCAACTATGTTAAAAGTAAAGAATTACATATTTTCATGCCCGACACTAACATTTGTAATATGCTGAGTACACCCGGATGGCTCTCAGCTATGGAAGCGATGATCATTTCTAGGAAGGCCGAAAAAGTGTTGTCTGCAAATCTCAGTCAGCAGTGCATTGCGTTCCCGCCACTACTTCGTCGGGGCGTCCACATGCAATATTGGAGTGATAGGTCAGGTATTCTTAAAAAATTTTCAGAGAGAGAGAGAGAGAGAGAAGATGCAGAAGGATTACTTTTATGAAAGGCTTAGAGTATGCGTGGTTTCATTCTTTCGGCACCTACGACATGTTAAATAAACAACATATAACAGTACATATTTGACTAGAATTTTTTCTAATAAAAAACAGGGTACGAACACGATAATTAAGGAGTTTATTATCGTCAACACCAGACGTTCATTCCCGTAATAATTACTAGCTTTTATCTGTCTTAGAGCGACGATAGAAGGCTATTTTACGCTGTAATTTCGCTGTAGTCACCCTAAGCATATAATGGCATAGACGCTTGTATTACAACGCAATGAGCAGACAAGAAACTATAAAAAACGTTTCCTAACTTTCATTAATTTGTTTCTGAAAGTTGATAACTGATAGATTCTGTGGCCATCGAATACTGGACCCTCTCCTGCTGGGTCAGCTTGCTACCTTCATTGTCTGCTAATTATAATTATCTGTAACTTATTTTTCAATCGCGGTTCGACTTGTACAATTCCTCTTGTCATGATTTATAGGTACACATATAATAATAACTTCTTATCTAACGATAAACATTAGGTAGGCAAGATTTGCCATTGTATCATGGTAAATTAATTGACTTTACTGCAAATTCAGTTCATTAATTGTAAATGAAATTGTTCGCCAATATATATTAAACCAATATTGTGGCTCCCACAACTGCCATCAGTCCAAGTACACAGCCAGGCCATAATAACCACCTGCTGGCCACCACAACTGCCTCAGTCACGGAACAGAGCCTGGCCATAACCACCACCTGTTACCCTCCACGACACCACAACGTGTACCTTTAATATTATATTAAGTAGCACTTCAGATATAATGTCCTCCGAAGTTTGCTTCGAGCTTGATAATGATGGTAGTAATTAACGTTAACTACATTTCCATCGCTAATAGACTGGCAGTCATGGCAACAGGACGCTGTGAAAGATCTTATTAATTAATTAATTATTTGGAGGAGAGCGGAGGAAGGGGCACAGAGAGGTGTGCTGTGTGGATACAAGGAGACTGGGGAGTGATGTCACCTGCATAGTTAAGTTCAGTTGGGCAATTCAGGAAAATTTGTCAGATATGTGGCTTCGGTCACTGTTGTTCTACAGTTACAAAAGATAAAAGGCTATCAGACGATATTACATTGGTAATAATGTAATGTTGAACCAAGGATAACTATTTGACTTGCCGATGAGTTCTTTGCATGAATCGAAATATCTGCAGATCCGATTAGTGCGGCAGATGTAACCGATCAGTGAAACATATATGTCGTATCTTTGTGAATTACAATGATACATCCTACCACACATCTTCCTCAGTTTCCGCCGTTTCCTTGTCTTCCTATGTTGCCTTTATCTTACTTCATGTGTGTGACTATTGTTACATAGCCTATGATTTCATCATCCTTTGTGTAATTTTAACGCACAGTATGCTGCATGTTTGATCACGAGCGTGTTCTGCCTCAGTCCCCCCCTTCTACCGTTATAGTAGAGTAAGTCGTCCTTTCTGTTGTTCAGAGCGGGATTGTCAACTCTTTGTCCCCATGGCTTCATTTGCGCGTCCTTCTTACAAGTTGTATCAAGCTCTGCTGGCCCCTATATAATGAGCTCAGTCTCTGCATCATTGCCACTTAGATCTACTCCTCATTTTGTTCACATCTCTGTCCTCCCCTGTACAGTTATTGTTGTAAGTGCTCAGGAAGTCTCCAACCATCTAGCAACTGTGTAATTTGAGTATAACTATTGTTGCATTTTCTCTTGTGCTGTGTAGCATAGGGTTAATTCTTAGGCCTAGTGAGTTTTTTTTGTGATTTATGTAAAGGTTCTTTTTCTCAGTCAATTTTGATAATATTTTGTATCTGTAATAATTTATCTTGCATTAACTGAGCATTACCCAGTGTATTTTCATTTTATCAGGGCTGACAGATAAATTTACTCTTGCTAACTTCGTGTTAATAGAGGCTATTGCAGTTAACCATATATTTAACCTGTTTTTGCCATTACATTATCCTTATGAGTCCTGAATGTTTTGTTGTTAGTTTGAGCATTAAACTTTAACTTGTAATTTTACCTAACTCTTTTGTTTTGAACCTGGAACTTTACGGGACAGTAGTGATTTTTAGTATTCTCACTTAAAGCGTACATTATCTTTCCCTGTTCCGTAACATAAATTTGGCGACCTCTTATCAGGATATTCAGGATATTATCATAAGGATATTGCTTGATATTTTGTGACTGTTACTTATTCATGATGTCTACTATTACTACACTTGATGAAGCCAAAGATTTTTTGTCAAATGTGCAAACAGTGTGTGATATAGAAAACAGAACAAAGAATGAACTTAAGCTTGTTGCTCAACAATTGGGAATTGCTGTTCGCTCTCATCATTCTAAAGATCAAATTGTTGACATGATTAATGAAAGCTTGTTTAATGTAACTCCTCCAAATGAGCAAACGCAGATTGAAATAGCTAAGTTACAGCTAGCCCTGCAGGAGGCTCGTGTGAAGGAAGCTGAATTTCAAGCACGTGCTAAGGAGGCTGATGTTAAGGAGGCTGAGTTTCACGCACAAGTTGAACTTGCAAGGATTCAGGCAGACCATGAGTATCGCATGAAACAAGGTGGAACTGGATCATCTAGCTCTGATGATTTTGATGTGGCTAAAAATGTTAAACTTGTCCCTCCTTTTAATGAATCTGATTTAACAAAGTATTTTCAGTTGTTTGAGAGGGTAGCTACAGGTTTTAATTGGCCCAAGGAGTATTGGCCAGTACTCCTTCAAACTGTTCTCACCGGTAAAGCTCAAGTAACTTATGCATCTTTGCCTCAGGATCAATCTGATAATTATGATGTAGTTAAGAGCTTGATTCTTAAGGCCTATGAGCTTGTTCCTGAAGCCTATAGAGTAAAATTTAGGACAACTTACAAGCAAGATAAGCAATCTCATGTTGAGTATGCAAAAATCAAAGAAGATCTGTTAGAGCAGTGGTTAAATTCTAAGAATGTGGATTCTGATTTTGGTAAATTTAAGCAGATGATTTTGCTGGAGGACTTCAAAAGGTGTATTTATAAAGATGTAAGCCTATATCTTGATGAGAGAAGAATAGATAATTTGTCTGATGCTGCAGTTTTAGCTGATGAATATGTTCTCACTCACAAGAGATATTCTAAAGAAAAAGGGAAAGCTGAGAGTAAGTACGTTGCCTCTACTCAGAGTACAGGTAACAGGAAAGAGAATAAAGATGATGTTTCTCAGGAAGTAAATACCAGCTTCACCTCTAGATTTCAGAAAAGTAAATGTACTTATTGTAGTAAGCTTGGTCATACTACGGAGAAATGTTTCAGGAGACAGCGTGATGTGAACAAAAGGAGTCTTTAAATATTCAGTCAATTGGTCTAGTGTCCACCCTTGAGAGTTCCCATAATTCTTTAACTGAGTTAACTGAACCTGCTTTGAGGGGTAACTTAAATTCTCATGATGGAGCTCCTCTTTTGAGCAGTAACGTGGGTTACACTCTCAAGAGTTCATGTGCTAATTTCCTGTCTGATGGTTTTGTCAGTCCTCTGGACAGTAATGACAGGAAACCAGTTCAAATATATCGTGATACAGGTGCTTGCCAATCCCTTATGCTGACCAGTGTTCGAGGCTCTAATGTTAATTCCTCTGATGAAACTGTAATCTTACAAGGCGTAGGGAATAATTACTTCTCTGTCCCTCTGTGCAGAGTGAATTTAGAGTCTGGTTTTGTTAATGGTTCCGTTATGGTTGGGTTGGTTGAGACACTCCCAATGTCAGGTGTAACTTTCTTACTTGGAAATGATATTGGTGGAAGTCAAGTGTGTCCAGCTCCTCAGTTGTCTAGTGAGCCAGTGGCTGCGTCCCAGGATTGTGATGTCCCTGATGTGTTCCCTGCATGTGCTGTCACTAGGGCTAAGTCTAAAGTTACTGGTGATTTAGAGGATAATGATGATGATGATGTTATCCTAGCTGACACTTTTCTTGCTAATTTGGACCACTCACCAGATGAGGCAGTACCCCGTAGTGTTGATAATTTGTCTCGTCAAGAGTTGGTTGAGTTGCAGGTTGCTGACCCTGAGTTGAAAGGTCTAGCTAACTCTGCTTGCAGTGAGGAAGAGTCAGCTGGTGTTTCTACTTGTTATTATATAAAGTCAGGAGTACTTATGAGGAAGTGGAGACCCCCAACAGCATCAGCCGACTGTGAATGGGAGGTTGTACATCAAGTTGTCATCCCTCATGTTTGTAGGCAGGATATCATTAGAGTGGCTCATGATTCCAGTTTGGCAGGACACCTTGGAGTGAGGAAGACTGTGGCACGCATTTTGAAACACTTCTACTGGCCAGGTATCTTCAGGGATGTTTCCTGGTATTGTAGGTCTTGTCACACCTGTCAAGTTGTGGGGAAGTGTAATCAGACCGAAAAGGTTGCACCTCTAGTTCCCATTCCTCCTTTTGAGGCGCCTTTCACCCGTGTGTTGGTGGATATTGTGGGCCCTCTTCCCAAGACTTCTTCAGGATTTTCTTATGTGTTGACCCTGATTGATATGGCTACTCGTTATCCTGAAGCCATTCCACTTAGAAATATCTCAGCAAAGAACGTGGTTAAGGAAATGCTAGGGTTCTTCACAAAGTTTGGTCTGCCCAAGGAGGTACAGTCAGACCGGGGAAGTAATTTCATGTCAAATGTTTTCAAGCAGTCTCTGAAAGAGTTGGGCATCACCCAGATCACGTCTTCAGCTAACCATCCCCAGACCCAAGGAGCGTTGGAGAGATATCATCAAACATTCAAATCGATGCTCAAGAAATACTGTTTGGAACATCAGAAAGACTGGGATAAAGGTCTTCCATTCGTCGTATTTGTCGCAAGAGAATCTCCAAATGAATCACTGGGCTTCTCACCTTTTGAACTACTGTTTGGCCATGAAGTAAGAGGACCCTTTAAGTTACTCAAGGAATGCTGGCTGTCGGAGGAAGATGACGTCAACCTGCTGGAGTATGTGATGAAGTTCAAAGAACGGCTGTCCACTGCTTTACAACTGGCCAGAGAGAATTTAGGAGCTGCTCAGGAGAAGATGAAGACTTGGTATGATAAGAAGTCCAGGTTACGCCACTTTCAGCCAGGAGATCAGGTTTTGATTCTGCTACTGGTTCATGGGCAACCTCTTCAAGCCAAGTTTAGTGGTCCTTATTTCGTGGAGAAGAAACTCAGTGATGTCAACTATGTCATCGCCACACCAGATCGTAGAAAGAACAAGCAACTATGTCACATCAACATGCTAAAGTTATATCACAGGCGGGACGAAAATAATCCAGTCTGCACTGTAGCTGTTCCACCCGAGTCTGCAAGTGAAGCTCTCCCATGCAGTATGAGCCTGAGTGATAGTTTGGGGAAGAATCCTGATATCATGAATGATCTCCAGACTAAGCTTTCTCATCTAGCTCCCGAGGAAAGGCAGGAGTTGTCGGCATTACTGCAGGAGTACCCACAAGTGTTCCGTGCTACTCCAGGAAGAACCACTGTGTTGATGCATGATGTCGATGTTGGAGACGCAAAGCCAATTAAACTGCCTCCTTACCGTGTGAACCCAGTGAAAGTTCCTCTCATCGAGAAGGAGCTTGGCTACCTGTGGACCACAAGATGATTGAGCCCTGTCAGAGCGAGTGGAGTTCTCCTGTCACTCTAGTCCCTAAGCCAGGTGGGTCACAGCGGCTTTGCATCGACTACAGACGTGTTAATCAGATCACCAAAACAGACACTTACCCTCTCCCTCGCGTGGAAGATTGCATAGACAAGATCGGAAAGGCTAGGTACATAAGTAAGTTTGATTTGTTAAAGGGATACTGGCAAGTACCTATGACTGAACGGGCTAGGGAGATCTCATGTTTTGTAACACTAGGAAAGAAAATGTTATTGCAGATTGCTTTTCTAGACTTTAGACAGATTGTTTTAGAGTAATAAGAAATTTCCTTTGTAAATTTCTTTTTCTTTGTGGGGAGGTGTTACATAGCCTATGATTTCATCATCCTTTGTGTAATTTTAACGCACAGTATGCTGCATGTTTGATCACGAGCGTGTTCTGCCTCAGTCCCCCCCTTCTACCGTTATAGTAGAGTAAGTCGTCCTTTCTGTTGTTCAGAGCAGGATTGTCAACTCTTTGTCCCCATGGCTTCATTTGCGCGTCCTTCTTACAAGTTGTATCAAGCTCTGCTGGCCCCTATATAATGAGCTCAGTCTCTGCATCATTGCCACTTAGATCTACTCCTCATTTTGTTCACATCTCTGTCCTCCCCTGTACAGTTATTGTTTTAAGTGCTCAGGAAGTCTCCAACCATCTAGCAACTGTGTAATTTGAGTATAACTGTTGTTGCATTTTTTCTTGTGCTGTGTAGCATAGGGTTAATTCTTAGGCCTAGTGAGGTTTTTTTGTGATTCATGTAAAGGTTCTTTTTGTCAGTCAATTTTGATAATATTTTGTATCTGTAATAATTTATCTTGCATTAACTGAGCATTACCCAGTGTATTTTCATTTTATCAGGGCTGACTTAGATAAATTTACTCTTGCTAAATTCGTGTTAATAGAGGCTATTGCAGTTAACCATATATTTAACTTGTTTTTGCCATTACATTATCCTTATGAGTCCTGAATGTTTTGTTGTTAGTTTGAGCATTAAACTTTAACTTGTAATTTTTGAACCTGGAATTTTACGGGACAGTAGTGATTTTTAGTACTCTCACTTAAAGCGTACATTATCTTTCCCTGTTCCGTAACACTATCTTTACCTTCCAGACAGGTTTGCCCGCCATTTTACACACAAACACACACACACACACACACACACATACACACACAACAGAGAGAGAGAGAGAGAGAGAGAGAGAGAGAGAGAGAGAGAGAGAGAGTGTAATTAGGAAAGTGTAACATCTTACTTGTGCATAATTGTGGAAGGAAACAAGCACTGTTTGAGGCTAACTGATAAATTTTGAAAACGTCGTTTCTTTTTGATGGCTGGAGCTTGACAGTAATTGTACAGAACCAACCGTAGACCAATAAACATCAAGTTCATTTAAAGTGTCAGCACAGTCTATCCACATCAATCAAGTATTTACTGTATATGCTGGCTCCTAATTAAGACAACCATCCAGGAGGTCCAGCTTAGTTTACATGTAAGTTGTGGAGCCAAATGCCCTGAAACTGACATACTGAGCAAACGAAACATCCTGGTGAAAACAGACCAGTTTGTTCTGAGTTCTGGTATGCATATCTTCACATGCAGAAGTATGTGTCCTAAAGAAATGGACCCTTTACGAGTCCGTCCAACATTAGCAAACCACCACAACAAAATGTTTTAGGTACGTGTAAGGATAGACTTGTTGATTCTGGCTTCTGAATACTCATTTGCTCATGTGAATGTATACAAGATTCCATCACTCAAGCTGCAGGCTCAAATGCAGTTGCTAATACAGTTGTCATAAAAAAAACATTGCTAGTACAGTTGTCATAAAAAAAAAAAAAAAAGGATAATCACCACATGATTTAGGTTAGTTAGACTGAAGCTCCTATAAAGCATTATTGCATGCAAAGAACTGTTTCTCAGAAGGGCAATTACAGCAAAAACTGACTCATCATCCATGTCTCTCCTAATAACGAAACTGTCTGCTTAGTTTAGGCTTAGGGCCCCTATATAACAACTGTCGGTATACGGAAATACAAGTATGTTGTATTACGGGGGAAAGTTTCTACCAGTTTTACTATCAGTCAAGCAGGATATTGATTAGAGTGCATCGATGCATGTCCTAAGTTACTAAATTAGAGTACTCGAATGTTGTATGGGTAAGACTGTTGGTTTTGACACTGGAAAAGATGGCAGTGATAGCAATGGTAGATCCTGACAAGCGGGATATAATTTTTCTGAATTATAGATAGATAGTTTCAGATCATATCAGATAAATCTTTGAGAACGGACTGTGAAGGCTATGCCAGGAGTCGGACGCACACAAAAATAAGAAAATAAGCAAATATGTGTCTTTCGCATGCGTATTTATGCTTATTTGTATATGAATGCCTAAACGTCAGTATGAATATATCAACAGATAAAGCAGCTGCTCCTTAGTACTAAGTGGACCACCTCTGAGATTCCCGTCCACGATCTGTTACACCCAGTTTAATGCCGGCCAGGCATGCTGTACAGACTTTAAAAGTCACCATAGTCCTGGAAAAAATTAGCATAAAAATGAATCTCTCTCTCTCTCTCTCTCTCTCTCTCTCTCTCTCTCTCTCTCTCTCTCTCTGCATCGAATCCAGAGAGATACATCATCGCATGACTGCAGGTCTTAAAGTAGGCCTTACCCACTGCACCATAACAGCAGGATTTTGACTTAGATCTACCCATCAGATTATTTCTTTCATCTTAAGGACAAATTGGAGCTGCGGAGGTCTAATAATGACTATTTATATTTCTTCAGGCTTGAAAACTCTCCCATAATTTCTATAAAATCATCTGTTAGCAGCAAGAATATAAAAATTATGACGCAATTGAGCTGAAAAAGTTAAAAGTAAACCTCAACATAATCAGGATCGAAGGAATAGTTAACAGCTGTGTTCAGTCCTTTCAAGTAATACTAAGTGAAGAATTGCTAGCTTAAGGTGAGGTACACAGTGAATTCTAAAGCCACGTAATTCATGCAATTTTAGTTCGTGACAAAATGAATAGAACTAGAATCGGGTGGATGAATTCTAGCACAAAAGACTGCCATTTGGAAGGGTAACAGTTTAGTTTTATCGTTTTTTTACCACTCTATCAATTGAAGAACAGGCATGATATGCAAGATTAACAACGGTACATTTTGTAAACTCTTCACTTCTCATCAAGACTTCTGGAGAATTACTCCTCTAAGGGAATTACCAACTTTGGTTATGAGGAAACTTGGTATGATGTGGCGCTAAGTTGCCTGGCCTTTCTGGTTCGGGACACTCAGACCTGTATCACAATTCTTCATCTGGAGTTATTCGACCAAAGAAACACACCGTCATGGTTGCTGCCTCACTCCCCTAAGTGCTGCCTCACTCCATGGCTGCAGTGCTAATGTCTCATTCAGTGGCTGCTGTACCACTCCACTAGTTGATGCCTCACTCCCTGGCTGCTGTACCGTTTCTCTTGTTGCTGTCTTATTTGCTGTACTACTTCCCTGGCTGCTGTCTCACTCCAGTGGGAGTTGCTTCACTCCCTTGGCTGCTGCCTTACTCCCCTGGCACCCTCACTCCGCTTCCTTATTCCCCTCTTAATCGCACTCCCTGCCTGCTGCCTCACTCCTCTGGCACCCTCACTCCCTTGGCTTCTGTTCTACTCCCTGGATGCTGTCTCACTTCCTTGCCAGGCTCACTCCCCTGCAATCTGCCCTATTCCCCTGATTGCTGCCTTGCTCCCCGGGCTGCTGTCCGACTCACCTTAAGGCAGCATCACTCCTATGACATCCTCACCCTTGGCTGCTGTGCCACTCCCCTGGCTGCAGTCCCACTCCCCTGGCTGCTGTCTCACTCCCCGAGCTGCTGACTCTCTCCCTCCCCTGGCTGTTGGCTCACTGTGCTGGTTGCTGCCGCATTATGTTCCGTGCTGCCCCACTGTGCTTGGTTTTGCCTCACTTTGCTGGGTGCTGCCTTTCTGTGCTGGGTACGTCAACATTGTTCTGGATGCTGCCTCGTTATGCTTTCGGTGCTGGATGCTGCCTCGCTGTGCTGGATGCTGCCTTGTTATGCTCGCTGTGCTGGATGCTGCCTCACTATGCTCGTTGTGCTGGATGCTGCCTCGCTCTGTTGGGTGCTGCCTCAATGTGCTGGGTGCCGCACCGCTGTGCTGGGTACTGCCTCACAGTACTAGGTACTGCCTTATGGTCTAGGTGCTGCCTGACTGTGCTGGGTGCTGCCTTTCTATGCTGGGTGCATATTTGCAGTGCTCACTGTGTTGGTGGCTGCCTCTCTGTGCTCGGCGCTACTTCATTGCCCTGGTTGTTGCCTCACTCCTTTGTCTACAGCCTAATTGTTTCTTGAGATAAGGATATTCATAGTTTACTCTGTGGTTTAGCAGAATCATTACCATAAGATGAATAAGGTACTAGAACAATGTAATATAATATAATGCCTATCTATCCATCTATAACCAGACGCCATAATCCTGTAAGGGGTGGCCTTTTATCTTTTAGTTGTTTTATGGGTATGGGACACTAACTCTCCACCAACCCACTTGTTGACACGTACGGAACACTATGGGTTAGTTATATGATTACCACCCAGCGGTGCAAATGATTTCCTGGCTTACGGGAAACCATTGGAATTGTCACTCAATGTAAACCCAGCTGAAAAGGAAAGAGAAATTAAAAGTGACAGGAAAGCTGGGAGAAATAGCAATAGAGGAGGGCAGGCACAGAAAGAGAATGATAAAGGTGAAGGAAAAGAAGGTAGCAAATCAAATGAGTGGATGATGGTCGCCACCACCTATGACCATAATATATATATATATATATATATATATATATATATATATATATATATATATATATATATATATATATATATATATATATATATATATATATATATATATATATCAGCAGCCATTACAAGTCCACTGCAGAACAAAGGCCTCCCCCAACCTTCTCCATGAATTCCTTGACTGAGCCAATCTTGGCCATGTTTTCCCTGCAAATTTCTCAATCTCATCTCTCCACTTCCTGTCTGGCCTTTTTCTGCTACGCTTACAGTCTCTTTCTGTCCAGTCAGTCAGCCTCTTGCTCCATCGGTTATCCCTTATTCTTGCTACATGGCCTGCCCACCTTCATTTCTGTTCTTTTATTACTTCTATAATATCTTTGGCTTTAGTCTGCTCTCTCATCCAGGTTGATCTTTTCCTGTCTCAAAGATATTCCAAACGTTGACCTTTCTATTGCTCTCTGAGAAAGAATTAATTTATTTTCCATCGATTTTGTCAGTTTCCAGGTCTCACAAAAATACGTCATAGCTGGAATTATACATTCGTTATATACTTTTCGTTTCATAGAAACTGGCATGGTACTTTTCATAATGTCTCTATGTTTACCGAAAGCTTTCCATCCAGTTTTAATGCGTCTTTATACTTCGCTATCATTATCTTTCGTTAATTTTAGTGTTTGTCTCAAGTAATTGTATTCCTCGACTTCTTCAAGAATTTCTCCGCTTATTCTGACGACGCTTTTTGTTATTTGTGGATTAAACATAAGTTTTACTCCGGTTCATCTTTAGCCCTACTTTGAGACTTTCTCTTCACGTCATTTAACATTTCTTGCAATGTTTCTGATGCTTCTGAGATTAGGACAATGTCATCTGCAAATCTTAAATGGTTTAGCTTTTCTCCATCTATGTTCACTCCTTTGTTTTTCCAGTCTAGCTTTCTGCAAATACTTTCTAGGCATGCTGTAAATAATTTTGGTGAAATTGTATCTCCCTGACGCACGCCTTTCTCATTCTTAATTTTCTCTGAGTCCTTATGTAATTCAACTGTAGCTGTTCCCTTTTTATATGTTTTCGAGCAGTTTTGCAATGTTCTCATTCACTCCTTGTTCTCGCAATTAATTTATAATTGCTATGTGCTCCACTGAGTCGAAAGCCTTTTCGTAATCAACAAAACCTAAGGACAGTGGTTTGTTATATTCTGTAGTTTTCTCAATTAGTTGATTCACTGTGTGTAGATGATCAGTAGTCGACCACCCGCTTCGGAATCCTGCCTGTTCACGACCTTGGTTTTCCTCCAAATTTGTAGTTACTCTGTTCATGAGGACTTTAGTGAAGAGCTTGTAAATGACTGATAATAATTTAATGGGTCGATAGTTACCTAGGTCTTTTGAGTCACCTTTTTTGTAATGTAAAATAACTATTGCATTACACCATCTTTTGGGAATTTTCTTCTTTTTTATACATTGTGTAAATAAGTGAACAAGCGTATTTTGTACTTCTACTCCTGCATCCAACAGTAAATCTGCTACTATTCCATCTTCTTCCGAAGCTTTCCCTCTTTTCATATTTTTAAGAGAAATATTTACTTCTTTTGGTACTACCTCATTATTTCACTTGTGTCATCTGAAAAGTTAGCTATTGGTACTACTGCCTTTGATGCATACAGTTTTGTAAAATTCTTCATCTCTCTTCAGCATCTTATCTCAGCATTTAATGACCACCGTTTTTGTCTTTCAGTGATGTCATTTGTTGCTTTCCTAGTGCCATTTTACTTCGGACCTGTTTCAGACTTTTTCCTTTTTTGATGGTTTCTTTGATGTGATCCATGTTTCTCTTTCTTTTTTCTTCTCTTTGTCTCTTGTTGATGAGTGTATTCAATTCCGCTCGTTTTATTTCATTTTTATTTTTAGTTTAATTTCCTTTCTTTTTTCCATAAGCTCGAGTGTCTTTTCTGAATACTTCTTGGCTTTGGTTGTATTAGGTTTTCCTACTTCCTCCGCTGATTCTCTTAGCACTTTTGTTAGTCTGTCATTCGGCTCATCAGTGTCACATTCAACATTACTTTGAGCCTGATATATGTTCCTTATTTCCACCTGAAAGGCTGCTTTGTTTTCGTTTACTCTTATTGGGCATATCTTTTTGTCTTTAATCATCTTCTTTCTTTCACTTTTGAAATTGAATCTGGCTGTGCAACCCACCATTCTAGGGTCACTTCCGATAGTTACTTTATTGGTAACTGTGACATTTGTGATCGTGTTATTCTTATCTGCTATAATGAAGTCGATTACATTCTTTGTTTCTCCATCTGGGCTTCTCCAGGTCCACTTTCTCCCTGTTCTTTTGTGAAAGAATGTGTTCATTATTCTCATGTTATACATTTCATCAAAGTTTACCAGCATTTCTCCTCTTTCATTCCTTTCTCCCACTCCAAATATTCCCATACACGCTTCTCCATTTTTTGATTTCCTAACTTTTGCATTGAAGTCTTCCATGAGTATAGTAGATGTCTTTTCTTTTTCCATAATCTGGGAGATGTCATCATAGAATGTTTCAATTTCTTCATATGAACTCTGAGAAGTTGGTGCATATACTTGTATTACTTTTAGGGTATATTTTGTGCACAGTCTATTTACCACCAGGGCTGCTCTGTCAGATACACTGCTGAATTTAACAATGTTGTCTGCAAGATTTCTGTTAATTAGAAATTCTACACCACTAATTCTTTCATTTTGCCTTCCTCTGTAGTAAAATAGGTGGTTGCTGTCTTCGAGCTAAATTATTTTTTCATATTTTCTGTGGGTCTCTCAAACCTACAATATCCCAACTAATGATTTCCAGTTCAGTCATTAAGTTATCAAGTTTGTAATCTGCGAGGCTTCTTACATTGTATGCATAGATCTTCATGGATTTCAGATTGTTTAATATCCCATTCTCTAACCTGCCAACACAGTGCCTACTCACTTTCAGTGGCACACTACTCGTAAGCACAGGAGGCAGGGCGGTTGGACCTTTAGTAGATGATCCAACAGGAACGCCCGTCAAATCATTTGCAATAGAACTCATGTTTGGTTAGGAGGATTGTGGCAAATAATCTCACCTCCCTGCCGCATAGTTTCTGGTGAGATGTATTTTTTTTTTCTCCACATTCCTTATATTCGGTGGAGCCCTATATATCTATGACGGTACCTCGTATATCTACAAGGAATTCCCCTATCCGCCACCCGGGGACGCGCCAGGTAGCAGTGGGATCCTGCCCCTGGATATATATAGATAGATATGTATAGATAGATAGATAGATATAGATATAGATATATAGTTATATATTTAGATATAGATATAGATATATAGATATATATATATATATTTAGATATAGATATAGATATATAGATATATATATATATGGGAGAGAGAGAGAGGGAGAGAGAAAATTATAGATATTTAGATATAGATATATTTATATATGGGAGAGAGAGAGAGGGAGAGAGAATTATATATATATATATATATATATATATATATATATATATAGAGAGAGAGAGAGAGAGAGAGAGAGAGAGAGAGAGAGAGAGAGAGAGAGAGAATTATATATGCATATATTCGTCCATCTCCCTTCGGATATATCCGTAAACAAAGTTGATCATGTTCACCTTGCTAGGCTTTGATCAGGGCTTCATCAATCCCCTAACTTACCAGGTTAGAACTGAGTTGTAGCATAGGCAGTAGCACACACAATGAATGAAGCCTTCAGCACTCATTTTTTTTAAAGTGTACTTTTTCGCATTTCAGATAAAGATGTTTTCTCACAGTTGCCTCTCTTTTGAATCCTTGGTGTCAGGATTAGCAGAGTGGGTATCCAGGACTCGAAACCTGTGGAAGGAAGCGGATTGGTACTCTATTCCTCTGTACCTTGATCAATCAATCAATCAATCATTTCCTGTGGCACCCCACGGGATGCATAGGGCCTCGATGAACTCTCTCCACCAATATTTGTCTCTTGCCATCTCCAGGTCCCACCAACACTCCTGTCCTGCTTCTTTTTTCATTGTCCTCAACCAGGTTTCCCTCGGCCTACCTCTGCCTCTTCTTCCTCTAGTAGTCCACTCTGGCACATCCTGTATTAAACTGCCTTCTTTTCTGTATATGTGCCCCAGCCACCTCCAGCGAGACACTCTCACATATTCATTAACTGGTTCCACTCTCGTAATATCCCTTATTCTTGCATTTGTAACTTTGTCTTGCCACTTTACCCCAAGAATCCTTCTCAGTATTTTATTCTCAAATCCTAATATTTTCTGATCTGTTGCAATTGTACTGTACCATGACTCATGCCCGTAAATTAAAATTGGTCTAACCATGGCCTTGTAAATTTTCACTTTAGTATGTACCGAAAGCATATTTATTATTCCAAACAGATTTCAACATTCCAACAGCTCGCCAAGCCTGTCTAATCCTCTCCTCAATTTCATTATTTAATGGTCCATTAGATGATACAATCGTTCCCAGATATTTAAAATTTTCCACATTCTTCACCACGTTATTCCCAATTACACAATCGATTTGGTTCTCCACGTTCATATTAATAATTTCAGTCTTTCCACAATTTATTACCAATCCCACTTTTTCTCCTCGTAAATACTTCTGCAAATCAGTACACTATCATCAGCATAGTCCAAATCCATCAGCTTCTTATTTTCTTTCCAGTTAATTCCTGCACCTGTTCTCCTTACAACCTTTCTCATAACATAATCCATAACCAAAAACAGCAATGGCGAAAGAACTCCTCCTTGAATCACTCCTGACCTAACTTGAAATGGATCACTCAACCACCCACCATTACCTTACAAAAAGTACCTTCATGCAGGCTTCTAATAATATTTACAAACTTTTCTGGAATACCATAGAATCTCATAGCTCCATGTGAAACACTATCAAACGCCTTTTCAAAATCCAAGAAACACATACTAAGTGGCATTTTCATCTCAGCTTATTGCATTAAATGCCTTACAATAAAAATCTGATCACGACAACCTCGACCCTTTCTAAATCCCGCTTGTTCTCTTAAAAATATGTCAATTACTGGCTCTATTCTGTTCAACAAGATTTTGGAAAAGACTTTTGCAACTACAGGTGTCAAAGTTATCCCCCTCCAATTGCCACTCACAATTAAATCTCCCTTTTTTGGTATTTTTATAATCACTCCATTTTTCCACTCATCTGGAATTCCACCATTATCCCAAGCCACATTAAAAAGTTTCAAAAGTGCATTCATCAACTTGTCATTTTCCACCTTAAGCATTTCAGGGAATATTCCATCCTCTCCTGGGGCCTTAAAATTCTTTAACCTTTATATATTTTGCTTCCTCTTCCAAGGTTATATCCCCTGTTTCTATCTGCAAATCTCTCTCGGCTGGCAAAATGTCCTCTTCAGCTGGGATTGGTCTATTTAGAACAGATTCAAAGTGCTCTTTCCACCTTCCTTCTATTTCTCTCTCGTACAGATATTTCCTTCCTCTTTTCAGTCCCAGTTAACTCCTTTATGGCCTGATACGCTGCTCTTGTGCTCTGACCGTCATTTTTACTTAATTTAATTTCTGTCTGTTGCCTTTTCATCATATTGCCTCCTCTTATCACGTCTAACAAGTCTTTTTACTTCAGAATGTAAACTCCAGTACTTTGCTCTAAGTACTTCAACTACCTGATCATCATGTTCTTCACTTCCTTTTCTGAATTGCAATCCATGTTTCATCTGACATCCACTTTTTCTTTCTCGCTTTTCCCTTTTTCTTAATAGTAACCTTAGCACTCTCATGCAAAACCTCTTTTACCTCTCTCGACATTTTATTAATATCATTGTCTTCAGATTTCATCAAAGTCTGCAGGACCAGAAACCTGTTCCTACATTCCCACCGAAACTTTTCCTTCCTGTTCTCATCACTCCTCAGCTCATCAAAATCATAATTACCTCCTGTACAATTACCATTAAAGTTTCTCAAGTTTTACTTTAATCTTTGACACAACAAGTTGGTGATCACTACCTATATCTGCCCCCCTCCTTACGCAAACATCTTACAAATAACTACTATGCCTTCTGCTAATTGCAATGTGGTCAATCTGGTTACAATATTTACCACATGATGAAATCCAGGTAGTCATGTATTTTTCTATGCTCAAAGATAGTTCCACCGATTATAAGGTCATTTGCCAAACAAAAGTTTCCAAATCGCACCTCATTTTCGTTTCTTATACCAACACCCTCCTTACCCATACAATCTTCAAAGCCATCTCTACTACTGCCAACAATCGCATTAAAATCACCAGTGCAAACTAACACGTCATGTCTTGCCACTCTATTCACTACATCCTGCAGCTTCTCATAAAAGTCATCCTTCATTTCATCAGCAGCCTCATTTGTTGGAGCGTACCTTACAGCCATACTGATATTATCATGGTCAGATTTTAAACGAGCATAAAGCAAGCGCTCATTAATTGGTTCAAACTCACATACTGCCTTACAAGCATCTCTACTCAGCAGTAAGCCTACTCCTACCAGAAACCAACATAGTATACCATCTCCCAAATTCATTTTATTAACTCCAAGCAACCTCGTTCCTATTCTCAAGGTTCTTTTTGGATGTATAAACTTATTTCCACACCGTGGGATTCTTAGCACCCCCTGCCCACTTAAGGGCTGCACGGAACTGTGGGCCATTGCTTCGTAACCAGAGTACATCAAGATTTCTGAGGCAGAAATATTTTACCTTGATAGGAAGAAAAAAAATCAAGTGTGAAGAGTGAATGTGAGCTATCTGTGAGGAAGGTGTGAAGAGACGAGAAAGAGATGACCTTAATATAAAGACCTAAAGTCCGGGAGCGCTGTAGTGTTGATACTTATTGTATGGCATTTATTAAAAGCACCTTGAAATAGTTTAGCAATGTGCAACAGGTGGAAAGTGAAAGTTGGACTGTGGAGCAGTACATAATTTGAAAGAGAGAGAGAGAGAGAGAGAGAGAGAGAGGAAAACCTTAAGGAAAATTGTCCATGGCCACTAATTTCAGAAAGTATGCGTGTTAATGACAGAGTATTTTATTTTTTGGCATTATGTGTAACACATGTTTGTATATCCATTCTAAATTTCAGTGATTCATTGCTTTAATATATATAAAGCGGTGGCTCAATCGGTAGAGAGGTGACCTGCGGTCCTAACGGACCCAGGTTCAAATCCCCGCTGGGGCAGGGAACAGTTTAAGATTTGAATTTCATGTAAAGCAGTCTTTACCGATCTACCAGAAGACCCGCTGCCATGTCGTAAAACTACCCGCGCTAATACCAATACACCGGTCCTGTATGAGACAGCCCTAGCATGTATTCAATATGGACAGTGGGTGTTATCTCCGAAGTGGTGACATGTAAAGCTGCGGCCAAGTGTAAGTATCCAACTTCTCCCAGCCAAACCGGACACTTGGCATCGTCGCACTCATGGATACGAGAGGTGAAGCAGGGCACGACTTGTCAACCTGAGTCGGATCAGCGAGTATGTGTGTGTGTGTGTGTGTGTGTAATCGCTTTGAACGACTTTAGTCGAGGTTCTGCAAAATGGGAACCTAGAGACAAAATATTTTAATGATACGCCTGAAAACGATAGATATTACATGATTCCATCTGCTACAAAAATGGCATGAGCATTATACGGCACATAAAGATACCGCGTGAATAGTATAGGTGACAATATAATTACGAACATTATATAACAATAATGTTCTATGCCCATCTCTGTCATAAATGAGAAACACTGACTTTTATTACCATCTCGCTAGCTCAAGTAACTGATTCGACTCTGGTTGATGAGTCTTGCCCTGCTTCACCTGTCAAATCCATAGTTGCGACGGTGCCACATGTACGGTTTGGCTGGGAGAGGGTGGATACTTACACTTGGCCGAAGCTGTACTATCACGATCCAAAGTTTCTTTACCCCCCCTGAGTGGAAGAAGGTCGAAGCCAAGGTTGTAGCAAGACCAGATGATCGGACACTGCCAGTATACAAGACTAATAATGGTTCATGATACCGTGATTCATAAATAGGCTCGTGTGTTTCATCCGGGTGATTCTTATTATCCTAAGCTTCAGGTTAGTGAACCCCTCCATCATGAACTGGCCTGTGTTCGATGGCCCGTCATTTCTTCAACCTTGGCTTCGACCTTCCTCCACTCAGGGGGGTAAAGAAACTTTGGATCGTGATAGTACAGGAGTATGATATGTAGGAGGACTACTGGGCCTTGGGAGCAGGCTGTGAAGCCTATGCCCAGAGTCGAGCACATAAAAAAAAAAAAAAAAAAAAGGATGAATTGATCATACTCAAAATTCTTTCGGCCTGTCATTCAGAATAGATTTTATAAATTTTGTACAGCTTTAATGGGTAAACCATTTACGGTACATTGGAAAAGAAAATATTAAGAACAAGAAGGAACATTTAGTGGTGCAACACCCACTTTGTACTGTGACCTTGGCCATCAGTTGCTTGCACTCAAAACTGAATTTCTTCCTTCTTGCTTAACCCTTAACCCTTCCACAAACTTTGATTAAAATCAGATACACAGTTGACTTTGTTAAGTGACTTTCACTTCTGACCTTATCATGTGACCTTGATGTATAGCTGATGGTAAAAAAAAAAAAAAAAAAAAAAAAAAGGATATCTTTATACTTGTCTTAACTTAAACCCATCAACAAAGTTTAGCCAACATCAGCAAAAAAAAAAAAAAAAAAATGTATATTGCCCTCGCAATGTGACCATGACCTTTCATCTACTATTCTCAGAATCAGTCAGCCTCGAGTGATTATCAACTGACACCTAGTTTAGTCCACATTGGATCAAAACTTAGTTATTTTATTCACACAGACAACGTAATCGAAATTTGACAGCCATGTGACCTCAACGTCTGATTGCTCTCAAGAAATCCTTCATTCTTGCTAGACCCTTAGCCCTTCCACTATATTTGGTCCAGTTAAGATGAAAACTGTTTGAGGTGATCTTGTTCTGTGACCTTGGCTTTTGCCTTCTCCTCCGACACTCATCTTTGACCAAACTTTCTGAGAAGAAAATCCTCGTATTCCTAAATTCTCGTCAACCCTTCTATGGCGTTTGGTCATAAACTGACAATGTTTAAGTTGACCTAACTCTGTGACCTTAACCTTTGACAAAATTAAGAGGGTACTTCTTGGTTGATCCTTTAGGTCATAGGCGGATCAAACTGTTTGAGCTACATTCCTAAACACATACTTAAGTCGAACTTTTACCTTCTTCTGTGGCTTTGACCTCGGGCTATTTATAAATTGAGTCCGTCTCACAAGTTTGGTCCAAATTAGAGGAAAGCTTTTAAGCTGGTATTGCTAGGTCGTTGTTTGCCCCAGCCCTGTGGCGTTGCCTTTTGACCATTTTTTTTTTTTTCATGTTGTCACTAGAGTTACATCAAACTTTGCAACGTTTGGTTAAAATAAAACTTTTTGTTTAGCTATACCCCCCCCCCCCACACACACACACACACCATTCAAAGCATAGCACCTGTTGTCGCTCCACGCGTGCGGGAGTAAAAAAAAAAAAAATTGAAAAAGAAATGTACCGTGAGTATGACGGGCTGGAGTACCGTGTGGTGGACAGGGGGCATTATACTGTACACGGTACCGAGCCCTGATATAGAGTGCTTGGCCTCTAAGTTCGTCTCGTGAGTTCTGCAATATCGACGACTGGCTTCCCGTCTGCAACACAGTTCTTCAGTCTTACGCTTTGGGTTCACTGCAGTACGACAGCAGTTAGTCAGCGTGCTGAAGTATAAAACTGTTTTGTATTAAATGCGTTCCCGTTCCGCAAAAATATCGGACATAAAACTTGAATATCCCGTGGCGGCTGGTGGCAACTCAACACAGTCTCACTGTTATGGTGGTCATGACGCCTGACTGGACAGCCGGGAGGGAGAGTGAGTGAATGACAAACTTCTAGAATAACAGTTAAAAGTAACACGGCAAATATGCAGTGTTCATGACTGGCAATAGCAGAGGAATAAAAGGCAGTTGCATTCTCATTTTAACACTGTATAATGAGAGGGGATCTCTTGTGGTAATGCAGCATATTTAAACAAGTTCGATGATGCAGTTTTCGAATTTAGTCTTGCTGCATCCAAATTCAGCTTAGGAAAGGTATCTCCTGCTGAAGGGGTTAATCAAGACAGTATCGAATCTCTTTAGCTCTGAAAGTATTTCTGAAGGTGAATAAATCGGCTGGAGATTGCAAAAATAGATATAACTAGAGGACTCCCTGCCGAGAGGGGAATCACACCAGCCACGAGCTGATACACATCTCGCACTGCTCGGAATATGGCCTTGACCTTGGCTTATTTTCACCAATTTCGAACTCATAGGAGAATTTCATCCTTACTACGCACCTGTAAGATGTTGTTTATCTTGAGCGGTTGTGACGTTATCATGGTAACAGACACACAGACCTACTTTCACCAATTTCAAACTCGTAAGAGATTTTCATCCCTAATACACACCTGTAAGATTTTATGATGATATCTTGAGCGGTTGCTAAGTTATCGTGCTACAGACAGACAAACTGAAAGCAATATTCGTAGATTTTCATCCCTACTACACACTTGTAAAATTTTTTGATAACTTGAGCGGTTGCGAAGTTATTATGGTAACAGACACCCAGACACACATACAGATAAACAGAAAATAATACCAGTTTTGCTGTCGCGGCTGGTGTAAATATACAACACCCGACATGGTGTCTTGTCCTCAAACATCACCAAATGTGTTTTGTGACTAAAATAATACAGAGATGAGCAATGACCATTTATTGTGCCTGAACATATTTGTCAATGGGCATATAAATGACGAGAAGGATGAAAACTCTCTGTACTGCTTAACACGCCTGGGATATAGTGCCGTTCCCCACTGACACTACACACTAATAAATTTATTATGATTAGAATAATTTTTTTTTACCATTAATTGAATCAAGAAAATACTTCATTCGATTTAATTGCTGCAGGATAAAATCTACAAAGTAACTTTAACCGGTGCCACTCGGCATTGTTTTTTACTTACCGTAGTTACGCTGTTCCTCTTCAAAACATTGCCAGAAATATATGATCGCTTAAATCTGGTGTCGTAGGAGCATTTTAGTGGAAAGGAAAAGAATATCCAAACAATGTGGAAGTAGCATTCTCTTTCAAAGTTTCCTATCGCTCCCTTCCTTTCAGCAATGTGTACTTTCATTTGGTAATCCTACAGCAATTCTGTCTTTCTCTCTCATGCCACACATTTTAATCCTGGAAGGGGTGGCCGCAAATGAAACCCATAAAACTGCCCTCCGTCATCAGGATGCCCTCTCTTCAACGCACACACTCTGTACGTAAATCTCTCCACCCCATCCCTCTATATCATCCTCGGTCTCCTTCTCTTTCCCCCCCTTCGCCTCATATACACTTTCCTAAGAAAAAAAAAATCTCATTTTCAGTTATTTTAACAATGACAAACCATCTCAAGACACTTCTAATTCATTTTACGACAACCACACAACACAACAGTGCTTCTTCCTTCCTTATTTCCCTATTCTCTTCACGTAATCACACATGTTTCTTCCAAATAAATTTTCTCCCCTCTAACATTAGATTTGTGTCCTTCCAACAGAGTCCAAAATTCACTGTTATTGCAGTGACTTCCCTTTTACGTCCATGCTCATTTCCTTATTACCCATTTTCCTATTTCTACAACTGCTTTAGTGAATATGCAGCCTTACCTTTCAGGAACGCAGTTGGTGTGATTTACAAGACTCTCAATCGGAAATTTTTTGGTTATGTGGTTGTCTCCCAGCGTGTTAAATAGTTTCTGGGATGCAAAAAAACAGCTCCTCATTTAGTCATCTGAAGGAAGCACTACATCGATTTAGAGGGCAGTGGATGGCCCGCTAATTACAGAAATCACAAAGGAGGATGGGAGATAGCTAGGAAATGTATTCGTTTCTTAATATATTGTGAAAATACTCACTCCAAGTTGTAGTTGCCATTTGCGGTGACTGCCACGAAGATTTAATTACCCGTCCCCGTCCCGGAGGGGCTCGGGAATGAGGATTGTTTTCGCTCGGTTAGTCTGTTTGTCTGTCTGTCCATCTGTCTGTCTGTCTGTTAACTTTACGCGAAAACTACTGGTGCGATTCTGGCTAAAATTACAGGGATGATGGGCTATGACCTTCTCATCGCCTGGCTTAATTCTGGGCCAAACTGGGCCAAGGCCCAGGTTGTGGGCTTCCAAAATGTAAAAAAAAAAAAAAAAAAAAGGGGGAGGGGACGAGTAAAAATCGTGTTTTCTCCATAACTCCTTTCAAACTCGTCATATCGACATGAAATCAAAACCTAATGATGCATTTTTCAAATCTGCATCCTTTAACGTGCCTCATTACATCAGGGGGGGTTACCCACCAGTTAGTGGTACGGGAGTGGGTCAGGCCAATAATTTTAAATGGGCATAAAATCGTCAATTTTCACCAGATTTACACCAGATGTTATATTTGACATCTTTGACTAAATATCCTATTGTGTTTATACGTCAACACTAAAATGATTGCCGGGGATGGGTTTGCTGTGCTTTGGCGCCGCTTCTTATTTTGTCTGTTACTCCCTTCAGTGCTAAGATTTCTATCAGCCGAACATAGTCGTGGAAAAATATAATTCCTACCGTAACTGTCTCCACAAGTGAAAAAGGTATAACAGGATATTTTTCACTTCTTTCACCACCGTAGTTTCTCTTAATTGGCCAAAAGGAGGTAAGTGTCGTGCATCCCTTATGTTTTGTGGTGTTGGTACTTTTCATACATTTGTTTGTGGTTCACATTTGCTTTCCTCAGCTCTATCTGTATCAGCTTTGGTAAAATGGAGCTTGGTTTCACAAACTTACTGTAGAATCAATCCTTTGTCATAATTTACGCAAGAAGGACAACGAAGGTGCCATACAGTATATTCTCATGACTCTTGTCTATCTTGTTTATCAAGTAACAATAAATAAAAGTCACGAAAGAGAGAGAGAGAGAGAGAGAGAGAGAGAGAGAGAGAGAGAGAGAGAGAGAGAGAGAGAGACAGACAGACAGACAGACAGACAGAGACAGAGACAGACAGACAGACAGAGACACAGAGAGACAGACAGAGACAGAGACAGAATGACAAACAGACAGACAGACAGAGACAGAGACAGACAGACAGACAGAGACAGACAGACAGACAGACAGAGACAGAGACAGAGACAGACAGACAGACAGAGACAGACAGAGGCAGAGACAGAGACAGACAGACAGACAGAGACAGACAGAGGCAGAGACAGAGACAGAATGACAGACAGACAGACAGATAGACAGACAGACAGACGGATAGAGGTATGTAGTTTCGCAGAAAGGGAGAGGAAATGGTATGCAGAGTCATTTCATATCTGTGGTTCTTCCTGCCGACAATATTTGTGAATTTCATTCCCGGTCTCTCAGTACATCATTTTCCTGTGGGCAAGGTCCTTTTATCCACGTCATTATAATGACTTACTACCTCCACCAACCCGATGTCAGTCTGTGCACACGATATCTCAAGGTTATTATCTGATTTCAATTAAATTTATTGGATATGAGGGCAGTGGGCCTAAGATTAGATACTGATGTGAATTTGGTTCCGACTGCAGGAAACCATATATTTTACTGGTGGAAGCATGCACTGTCTAAAGTTGCTTACCAGGACAGACTAATACCGCAGAATGTGTCTATGTGAGATCATAAACGTATTCGCCTGGCAGGAAAGACGAATAACAGCAGTAAATCTTACAATTTATTGGCATTGTTAGTGGCATGCGCACTGAAAATTTTTTTTTTTTAGTTTTACATCGTGTGTTTGCTACCTGCTGACGGTTTTCTTCTGGTTGGGATAGATAACTGAGCTGGACGGGATACATATCTCCTTTATTCGCTCATTCAATAAGAGAAGACTTTCGAAGGTTGAATAAAATAGTCTGAAATAGCAAGAAAAATTAAGGAAACACGTTATCTAACTCATTGAGCTTTACAACAGCAAGAAATTGGATTGAACCCAGTGTGGCATGAGATGATCTGTATTTGAGGCCATGACAGAACAAATTTTCGTCTATTCACCAACCGCCAATCCCTCCTTAACACACTCGGGCTGCTATTAATCATTTGTAGCTTAATAAAATCACCTGACGTTAGACGGACCAGAATGCTAAGAGTTGTCACGGTAATTAGAGGGTTAACATTTGCATATCCTTAACTCAGTTGTTGGATGACGTCTGTTCAAGTTTATTTTTTCATAAGGCGATGTTTTTCAACTTAGGAAAGGTAATTCAGACGAAGACAGTTCCTTTTGATGCGAGAAGTCACTACTATGCTGAAGGTAACAAAAAAAAAAAAAATTATCTATATTTGTAAACTGTTTCTTACATTTAGGTGACGAAAAAAAAAAAATCCTTTTGTCTGAACGGCATCAATTGTAACCGTTAGCGGTGCTTGTTTGGTTCACTGATGACGCAGATCATTAATTTGATATCAGTACAGTTTTGAGTTATAATAGGATCCTTTCTTATTCTGCCATCCATGAATAGCTTCCAGTGATAACACACGAAAAGTTGTAAAGAAAAATAAACTGACACAAAAAGGTTCCTTCAGCATTGCCTAAAATCTTGTTTTATCAGCGTCAACAAGAAACACACTCATTTCCTCCCACTATCTGGCTGCCTTTGTCGGGCTTTCAGTTCTCAGTTTTATCTGTTTCTTTTTTCTTGGATACTTTCTCTTCTTGTTGCTACTGCAAAGTTTTTACCACGTCCAGACGAAACGAATGGAGATTGAGAGTAAGAGTGTATAAGAGATGCTTTTTGCCAAAAGCTGCCAAGCAAAGCCAGGGACCTACAAAATATTGGCCCTAAAATGAGAAAACCAAAA
This sequence comes from Coenobita brevimanus, assembly GCF_032717465.1. NCBI lineage: Eukaryota > Metazoa > Arthropoda > Malacostraca > Decapoda > Coenobitidae > Coenobita > Coenobita brevimanus. The sequence continues at coordinate 21,329,372 of NC_137046.1, forward strand.
AGCCACAACAATCATCAGTTCATTTTGAGACGCCCGATCACATACGTATATAAGACGTATATAAGACTAGAGAGAAAGACGCTTGGGGGAAAATGGCTGTTCCACAATTAACTGTGAACTAAGAACTGAAGTGGCATGAAGGTACAACCATAAGAAAAACTATTGTTATCCTTCAGAGCTATGCACTATAACACAACGACGAAGTGTTGTGGAATGACGGGACAGGAAAGTTTGTACCGCAAAACCGTCAAATGTCGGTTATGTGAGACACATATTTGAATTTGTGCTACAGGTAATAAAAGCTATTTAGATCGTTTGGCCTCTGTGCATAGAGACAATACGTTTCATAATCCAGCATCGAATTCATTAAATAAAAATATAACAATGGTGTAGAGTCGGCAACATACATGCAGACGGGCAATGAGTACGTGCACTCATGCCAGACGTATGATGGTAATTCAGCCGATGCAAGTCAAGTTAGCACATTCCAATGTAATAACGATATGTATTGCTTTCTACATATAATAAATGTTGGGTAGAAGGAGAATAATAATACGTGTTCAGTCTCAATGCTTTAATGTTTTGTATACCCAACCTTCTGCTTCCAAAACAACCTCTAGACGTCGACGCATGGATGCCACTAAATGAAGCATCCATGTGAAACATTTAACCACCCATTTAAAGCAAACAAATAAACTCGTGCACTCCTGCAACACTATCATTTTAAAAAAAAGTCGATTCCTATAGATTTAATACACATCAAAACAATTTATTTGTTGTATTCTATAGTTAAGAGTTGAATAGTAGAAAATTAATAAACGTGGCGAGTTTCATTATTAATCGCCGGTGAGGTGCTCAGGGTAACGCAAACAAGTCCTACATATTTCCTGCGATATGGCTCATTCTTGCTCATTATTCTAACTCTTGTAATGGAAATGTGATATGGCAACACTAGATAGGGGAAGGGAGAACAAGAAGGACCTGCCCACATAGTCCAGCTAATGTTCGTTTTGCATCGAACATCCTAGGGGAAAGATAGTTTTTCTTATGACTGTACATATGGACAAATGAAAGGATTTGGTAAAAAGGAAGTTCGTAGTTGATGTAATAAACGAATGAAAATCAAGAAACTGACTGAGATAGTGCAAGACAGTTGGAAGCCGGGAAGGAATAAGAGAGGACGACCAAAAGCAATAGGGAGAGTATATGTGAGAAGATGGAGTGATCAGAGAGGAGTCACATTGCTGAGACCATCTTGTTTTCTGAAAACCTTTGGTTCAGACACCTATCTTTTTTTTTTTTTTATGTGGCATCTGGACATAGAATAATGAGTATTTTTGCTCAGTTACTGTTTGGCAAACTCAAGAGTACTATTATCACTAGACACATACTTCAGCAGGCGTTTCAAAACATCCATACCAAAAGAAGAAATTTTTTCATCACTAATCCTTTTGTTAAAAAAAAAGGCGAGCAACATGCACACCGGCTGCAGTCTTGACATCCGAGCTTTCAGGTTATGGAGCATTGGTGCCTTCATTTCGAAGCTTAACCCCTCGGCTGCTGAGAACTCTGAGCTAAGTCAGCCCTGGTGCGGCTATTTTCCTTTAACATTTGCTATTGTCGGGTTAGTACTTATTCTCATAGCTTTGTTTTGAATTTTGTTCAGTTACTTTACTACAACACTTCCACATCCACTCCACAAGGGTGGGCAGTATTCAGGCTGAGAGCTCACATGACTCCTGTAAATAACAGCTAACTGCTTGTCAGTGAAGAAGTTACAGATTCTGTACAATTTTGTAAGGTTCTTTTTAGTAAGTGATCTGACAGGAGAGAGCCAACTCAGGGTATTGTTAATTAGAAATCCGAGAATTTCAATACTTTTAGAGATTGGAATATTCTTTGCACTTAAAGCACCAGGTACATAGATAACAATATTATCCGTTTTATCCTAAATTTCCAAGTTGTTTTCACGTCACTAACCAGACGAAACTCTATATGCTTAAACCTCCCAAATGCCAGCCTTCTTTACCTGTGAATCGATTTCATCCTACGTATTACCTCATTTAGCTTTGTTACTGTTTTTTTTTTTTTTTTCCGAAGCAGAATTTTCTCTCCCTCAGAAATGTTTTATGAATTTTAGATACAATTGGGAGTCTTTCCCATACAGTTTAGAGTACATTTGAGGAAGATGCGTATGTACTGTTTTCGCATGAAGTAATGCTGTTTTTAAGATTACTCAAGTATAATACTTTTGAACTATTCCTAAAGAGGATGCTTTTACCGTAACAAAACAACTTGAATTTTTTTTTATCTGAAGTTAAAGCCTTAGTGTATAGATTAAAAATAATATCCGTTTTATCAATAAATTTCTAAGTTGTTCACACGTCTCTGATCAAACGAAACTCTATGGGCTTATACCCCACAAATGCCTAAATCTTTACCTGTGAATCGATTTCATCCTACATGTTACCTCATTTAGCCTTGTAACTAATTTTTATTTTATCCGAGACCGAATTTTTTCACTCTCAGAAATGTTTTGCAAGTTTTAGATACAGTTGGGAGTGTTCCCTCCCTAATTTATAGTACATTTGTGGAAGTTGCATATTTAGTGTTTTCGCCTTCAATTATGCGGTTTTTAGGATCATAGGTATAATACTTTTGAATTATTCCTAAAATGCGTACTTTTATCGTAACAAAACTTCATCATTTTTTCTGAATTTATTTATTAAAAAAAAGTCACAAATGACTCCCTTCCGAACGAAAAAATCCAAGCATTCTACAGACGACATTAATACAGTTCATGCAGTATTCCTTCAACCTTTATTTTTTGTAGTTGTCAAGCACTATATGTCCACGGAGATGATGAATATAGTAATTCAATATATATCTCGTTATTGCGATAGTGTTTATACTTTCTCCTGTAAATTAATAGGTGAGATACAAAAGCTTATTAATATTCATTCTGCGAGGTATGACAGTTTTGAGTTATTTTACGTAAGGAAATGTGGCTAATAGTGAAACGTGGACCTTCATAATGTGCAAATTTATATATTTTTTTTACATTCAGTCAGGAGGCTAAGTTCTTCTACTGAATATTAAAAAGAAAACATTCGAAATTTCTCGCTTGTTTCGGTGACCCCCACATCAACGAAACTTTTTGTTCTTAACCACCTCAGATGCCAGCTCTCTTTAAGTGTCAATCGATTTCATCTTATATGTTTTCTAAATGTGATATTCTCACCCTCAGAAACGTCTTCTGGGATTTCAATATAACTCTGGATGCTTCGCAATCAATTTTGATTGTGGAAGTTCCATATTTAGCGATATCGACCAAAAATACGTTCATACAGCCATCATTCCAGTAAAATAGTTTTGATACATGTTCAAAACAGTTTAGAACTACCCCCAAAGCGGATGCTATCACACGTAACTAAATCATAATTGGCACTACCTTTTATCCGCAGAGTCACGGCTAAGATGAATAAAAAAAAAAAAAAAAAAAGGATTCATCGGAAATTGAACATGCAGTTAATATCAACACGACAGACAGCAATTCAGGTCGACGCTCCTGCAACCTGATTTTTTTTTTTCTTTTTTTGAGACCCATCCTGAGCAATAAAACATCGTATATCAGGAATCAAGCAATGTTTATAAACTGAAAATCTCAGTACGGCTATGTATTTACTTTTTCTTAATGGTATGTATCTGATAATCAAATCCTCAACAATCTTCTTGTAGATGATTTATTGCCTTTAGGAGTGATTTTACCTTGGCTAATGTGGATAATGGTATCACACGAATTGTCCTACTCTGAAAATATTCCCTTTTTTAAATTTGATCAAGAGACTCAATATGCCACTTTAAAGCCCTAGTTATACAGATAAAAATGGTATCCGTTTTATCACTAAAATACGTCTCTAATCCGACGAAAATCTGTGGGCTTGAACCCTTCAAATGCCAGCCGTCTTTATCTGTGAATCGGTTTCATCTTACGTTTTATCTCATTTAGTTGTTACTTTTTTTTACTTGTTACCTTTTTTTCCGAGACAAAAATATCTCTGCCCAGATGTGTTTTCTGATTTTTAAATACAATTGGAAGTGTTTTGCAGCTAATTTAAGGAACATTTGTAGAAGATGCATAATAAGTGTTTTGGCCCTAAGTAATGATGTTTTTAAGTTCACTAAAGTATAAGAGTTTTAAATTATTACTAAAGCGGATGTTTTTACAGCAACAAAACAACTTGACCATATTATTTTTTCGCATCTGAAGTTAGGGCCCTAATTATACAGATAAAAATAATATCCGTTTTATCTCTAAATTCCAAAGTTGTTTACACATCTCTAATGAAACTAATCTCTCTGGGCTTTTATCCCTCAAATGCCAGCATTCTTTACCTGTGAATCGATTTCATCCTACGTGTTACCTCATTTAGCCTTGTAACTGATTTTTATTTTTTCCTAGATCGAATTATCTCACTCAGAAATGTTTCTCAATTTTAGCTACAGTTGGGGGTGTTTCCCTCCTGATTTAGAGTACATTTGTGGCGGTGCATATATATTCTTCTCCCCCTCAATTATGCAGTTTTTAGGATCACTTAAGTATAATAGTTTCAAATTATTCCTGAAGCGGATACTTTTACCGTAAAGAAAAACATGACCATTTATTTACCTCGTTACCACAAAAAAAAAAAAAAAGTAAATGACGCTCTTCCTAACGTAAAAATCCAAACAATCTCCAGACGACATTAACACAGTTCATGCAGTATTCCTTCAACCTGCACTTTTTGTTGCTGTCACGCACTATATGTCCACGAAGTTTACGAATATGGTAATTCATTATATATTATTGCGATAGTGTTTATACTTTCTCCTGTAAAATGATAGGTGTGTCAAAACATCAATTATCTCACGAGGTTTGACAGTTTTGAGATATTTTACTTAAGGAAATTTGTCTTATGGTGTAACAATGACCTTCATAATGTACAAATATTCTTTTTTTCTTATTTTTTACATTGTCAGGAGGCTCGATGTAATTTTGAAGGGCTTTTACTGTAGATTAAAAAGAAAATTTTTGAAATTTCTCGCTTGTTTCGGTGACCCTCACGTCAATTGAAACTTTTTGTTCTGAAACACCTCAGATGCCAGCTCTCTTTACGTGTCAATCGATTTCTTGTTATATGTTTTAATAATGTGATCTTCTCACTCCCAGAAATGTCTTCTGAGTTTTGGATATAATTGGGTGTGTTTTGCAGTCAATTTTTTATACATTTATGGAAGTTGCATATTTAGGGATTTCGACCAAAAATACATTTACACAGCCATAACTCCAGTAAAACAGTTTTGAACTACCCCCAAAGCGGATTCTATCAGCCGTAACTAGCTCACAGTTGGCACTACCTTTTATCCGCAGAATCACGGCTAAGATGAATAAAAAAAAAAAAAAATGAAATGGAAATTTAAAATGCCATTAATCTCAACAAGACAGACAGCAATTCAGGTCGACACTCCCTCAGCCTGATCTTTTTAGACCCATCATCAATGAAAAATCACCGTATATCAGTACTCAAGTAATGGTTATAAATTGTAGGCCTATATCTCAGTACGACTTTGTATCTACTTTTTCTTATTATATATATATCTGATAAAGAATACCTCAACAATTTTTTTGTAAACGATTTATTGCCTCTAGGAGTGATTTTACCTTGACAAATATGGATAATATCACACGAATTGTACCACCACGAAAATATTACCCTTTTTATATTTGATCAGGAGGCTCAGGATGCCACTTGAAAGAGCAAGTTATACAGACTAATAGCATCCGGTTTATCTCTAAATCACCGAGTTCTTTCCACGTCTCTAATCAAACGAGACTCGATGGGATTAAACCCTTCAAATGCCAGCCGTCTTTACCTGTAAATCGATTTAATCCTACGTTTTACCTCATTTAGCCTTATTATTATTATTATTTTTTTCGAGTCGGAATTAGCTCAGAAATGTTTTGTGAATTTTAGATACAAAGGGTTTTAAGCTCACATAGAACACATTTGTGGAAGTTGCATAATTAGTGTTTTTACCTTTACTTATGCGTTTTCAGGATCACTCAAAGATTATAGTTTTGAATTATTGAATTATTGAAGTAAAGCAATTACCATTTTTTAATCTGAAGTTACCACTGCAAATGGAAAAAGTCACAAATGTCCAACTTCCTACAGTAAAAATCGAAACAATCTGCGGACGAAATACACACAGTTCACTCAGTGTTCCTTCAACCTGCATTTTTTATAGCTGTCATGCACTATAAACTATGTCTACGGAGATGAGGAAGAATTAATTATATATCTCGGTATTGCGATAGCGTTTATACTTTCTTGTATAAATTTTTAGGTCAGATCATTAATATTCCTTCTTACGAAGTATTACAGTTTTGAGTGAACCTAAAATAATGTGGCTTGTAGTGTAATACGAACATTCATAATGTGCAAATATTCTTAATTACAGTAAGGAGGCTCTATGTAATTTTAAAGTCTACTGCAGATAAAAAAGAATACTCATTCGAATTTTCTTGCTTGACTCGGTGACCCCCACATCAATTGAAACATTATTCTTAAACCCCTCAGATGCCAGCCCTCCTTACATGTCAATCAATCTTTTCATATATTTCCTGAATGAGATTTTTTCACCCTGAGAACTGTCCTCTGAGTTTTGAAAATAATTGGGAGCGTTTCGCAATCAATTTTGAGAATATATCTGAAAGTTGCATATTTTATGATTAAGACCCCCTCCCCCAAAAAATAGTTTATACAGCAATCAACCGAGTAAAATGGTTTTGAACTATCCCCAAAACCAACCTAGATGACAATTTGCATTACCTTTTATAAGTGATGTCACGGTTGAGATGAATAACAAAAAAAAATAATAAAATAAAATTAATCTCAGTTCAGCAGACACAACACTTCAGCTCGACGCACCTACAATCTAATATTTTTTTAGACCCAACACGAACAATGAAACTGCATACATGTATATGAGTAACCAAGAAATGTTTATAATTGTATATCTCAGTACGGCTATTTATTGACTTTCTGATAATATATTTCTAATAACCAATACACGGCAGTTACTTGATTTATTGCCTCTAGGGGTGATTTTACCTTGGTAAATATGGATAATGATATCACACGAACCGTCATATTACGAAAATATTCCATTTTTTATATTTGATCAGGAGGCTCAGGATGCCATTTTAAAGCCTTTGTTATACAGATAAAAATATCCGTTTTATTCCTAAATCTCCGTTTTCATATCTCTACTCAAAAGGAACTGTATGGGCTTAAACCCCCCATGTGCCTGCCTTCTTTACCTGTGAATCGATGTCATCCTACGTAATACCTAATTTAGCCTTCATACTTATTTTCTTTTTCCGAGATAGAATTTTCTTTCCCTGAGAAATGTTTTCTGAATTTTAGATACCATTGTGTGTGTTTCCCAGCAAATTTACGGTACATTTTGGGAAGATGCATATTTAGTATTTTCGACCTAAGTAAAGCTGTTTTCAAGATAACTCAAGTATAATAATTGTGAATTATTTCCAAAGCGGATGCTTTTACCGTAACAAACCAAGTTGACCTTTTTTTTATCTGAAGTTAAAGAACTATTCATGCAGATAAAAATGATATCCGTTTTATCCCTAAATTTCCAAATTATTTACACGTCTCTAATCAAACGAGACTCTATGGGCTTAAACCCCTCAAATACCAGCCTTATTTACCTGTGAATTGATGTCATCCTACGTGTAACGTCATTTAGCCTTGTTACTGATTTTTTCGTAGGCGGAATTATCTAAACTCAAAAGTGTTTAGATACAATTAGGAGTGTTTTACGGCTAATTTTGAGTACGTATGTGGAAGATGCATATTTGGTGTTTTCGCCCTGAATGATGCGGTTGTTAGGATCACTGCAGTATAATAGTTCTGAATTATTCCTAAAGTGGATACTTTTACCGTAACAAACCTTGACCATTTTTTCATCTCGTTACCACAAAAAAAAAGTAAAAAATGACCCTCTTCTAACGTAAAAAAAAAAAAAAAAAAATCCGGACGACATTAATATAGTTCATTCAACCTGCATTTTTTGCAGTTGTCATGCACTATGTCAACGGAGATGAGGATATGGTAATTCATTATATATCTCTTTACTGATAGTTTATACTTTCTCGTGTAAATTGATAGGTGAGAGTCAAATGCTCATCAATATTCCTTCTCACGAAGTATGACACGAGAGATTTTACCTAAGGAAATGTGGGTTATGGTGTAACACGGACCTTCATAATGTCCAAATATTTTTTTTTTTTTTTTACATTTAGTTAGGAAGCTCGATATACTTTTAAAATGCTTCTACTGTAGATTAAAAAAATATTCGAAATTTCTCGCTTGTTTCGTTGACCCCCACATCAATTGAAACTTTCTTTATTCTTAAACACCTCCAATGCCAGCTCTCTTTAAGTGTCCATCGATTTCTTGTTATATGTTTCCTTAATGCGATTTTCTCACCCTCAGACATATCTTCTGAGTTTTGTATATAATTTGGGTGTCTCGCAATCAATTTTGTGGACATTTATGCAAGTTTCATATTTCGCGATTTCGACCAAAAGTAAGTTTATACAGCCATCACTCCAGTAAAATAGTTTTGAACTACCCCCAAAGCGGATGTTATCAGCCGTAACTAGTTCGCAATTGGCACTACCATTTATACGCAGAGTCACGGCTGATGATTTTTTTAAAAAGCCGAAAGACTCATCGGAAATTGAAAATGTAGTTAATCTCTTAACGCCAGGCAGCAATTCAGGCAGACGCTCCTACAACCTCATTTTATTTAGACCCATCATGAGCAACAAAACAGCGTATTTCAGAAACCAAGTAATGTTTATAAATTGAATATATCAATACGGCTGTGTAATTACTTTCTTAATAATATATATATCTGATAATGAAAACCTCAACAATTTTCTTGTAACGATTTATTGCCTTATGGTGCTTTTACCTTGGCAAATATGGATAATGATATCACACGAATTATCCTAATGCGAAAATATACTATTTTTTTTATTTGATCAGGAGGCTCAAAATGACACTTTAAAGCCCTAGTTATACAGATAAAAATAGTAGCGTTTCATCTCTACATTACCGAGTTGTTTCCACGACTCTAATAAAAAAAACTCTATGGGCTTAACTCGTCAAATGCCAGACTTCTTTACCTGTGAATCGATTTCATCCTACGTTTTACCTCATTCAGCCTTGTTACTTTTTCTCCTAGACGGAATTATCTTAGGTCAGAAATGTTTTCTGAATTTTACAGACAGTTGGGAGTGTTTTAGAGCTAATTTTGAGTACATTTGTGAAATATTTTGGTGTTCTTGCCTTCATTTATGCCTTTTTAGGTTCACTCAGTTATAATAGTTTTGAATTATTTCTAAATAAAATAACTTTCACCATTTATCAGAAGTTGCTACTACAATTGTAAAAAGTCACAAATGCTTCCCTTACGTAAAAATCCAAACACTCTCATGACGAAATTAACACAGTTCTTTCAGTGTTCCTTCATCCTGCATTTTTTTTGTAGCTGTCATGCACTATATGTTTACGAAGATAGGAAGAATGTTATAAATTGTAATTAACTATATATCTCGGTATTGCGACAGTGTTTATACTTTCCTATAAGTTTTTAGAGAGTCAAAAATTCATTAATATTCCTTCTCACGAGGTATTAGTGTCTTGAGAGATTGAACCTAAAGAAATGTGGCTTATATTGTATACTCTTTTTACATTCAGTTAGGAGGCTCGATGTAATTATAAAGGGCTTTTACTGCAGATAAAAAAGAATAGTCATTCGAAGTTTCTCGCTTGTCTCGGGAACCCCCACATCAAATGAAACAGATGCCAGCTCGACGTGTCAATCGATTTTTTTGTTATATGATTCCTACATGCGATCTTTTAACTCTGAGAAATGTCTTCCGAGTTTTGAAAATAGTTGGGAGCGTTTCGCAATCAATTTTGAGTACATATGTGCAAGTTGCATATTTTGCGATTAGTACAAAAGAAAAAAAATTTATACAGCAATCAACCCAGTAAAAATGTTTTGAATTATCCCCAAAACCAATGCTGTCAACCGTACTTAGTTGACAGTTTGCATTACCTTTTATATGTGACGTCATGGATAAGATAAAAAAAAAAAAAAAAAGCCAATAGGCTCACTGGAATTTAAAAATCCGGTTAACCTCAGTTCGGCAGACACAACAGTTCTGCTCGACGAACCTAAAACTTATTTTTTTTTTTTTTTTAGAACCATCCTAAACAATGAAACTGCGTATATGAGTAACCACGTAATGTTTATAAATTGTATATCTCAGAACGGCTATGTATTTACTTTTTTCTAATAGCATATATATGATAATCAATACCACGCCAGTTTCCTCGTAAATGATTTATTGCCTTTAGGGGTGATTTTACCTTGGTAAATATGGAAATGATATCATGCAAACTGTCCTACTGCGAAAATATTCCATTGTTTATATTTGATCAGCAGGCTCAAGATGTTATTTTAAAACCCTAGATATACAGATAAAAATAATATCTTTTATCTTTAAATTTCCAAACTGTTTACACGTCTTTAATCAAACTAGACTCTATGGTCTTAATCTCATCAAATGCCAGCCTTCTTTATCTCTGAATCGGATTCATCCAACGTTTTCCCTCATTTAGCCTTGTTACTTTTATTTCCGATACGGAATTATCTCAACTTAGAAATGTTTTCAGAATTTTAGGTACAATTGGAAGTGTTTTACAGCTAATTTTGAGTACATTTGTGGAAGTTGCCTATTTAGTGTTTTTGCCTTCAATTTTGCTTTTTTAGGATCATTCAGTTATAATGGTTTTGAATTATTCCTAAATAAAATAACTTTTACCATTTTTTATCAAATTACCAAAACAAATGAAAAAAGTAACAAATGCCCTACTTCCTGACGTAAAGATCCAATATCCAGACGAAATTAATAGTTCATTCAGGGTTTCTTCATACTGCATTTTTTTTAGCTGTCATGGACTATAATTATGTCTACGGAGATGAGGTTGTTATAAATGGTAATTAATTATGTATCTACGTATTGCGATAGCGTTTCTATTTTTAGAGTAGAGTCAATAGATCATTAGTATTACTTCTCACGACGTATTAAAGTCTTAAGAGATTTTACCTAAAGAAATGTGGCTTATGGTGTAGATTTTTTTTTTTTCCATTCAGTTAAGAGGCTCAACATATCTTTAAAGGGCTTCTACTGCAGATAGGAAAGAATACTCATTCAAAGTTTCTCGCTTGTTTCAATGACATCCCCACCAATTGAAACTTATTGTTCTTAAAAACCTCAGACGCCAGCTCTCTTTACGACTCCTTATGTTTCCTTATTGCGATTTTCGCACCCTGAAAAATTTCCTCAGTTTTGAAAATTTATTTTATTTAGACCCATCATGAGCAATAAAACAGCGTATATGATGAATCAAGATGTTTATAAATTGTATATCTCAGTACGGCTAAGTATTTACTTTTTCCTAATAATATGTATCTGATAAACAGTACCTCATCACTTTTCTTGTAAACGATTTATTGCCTTACGGGTGATTTTACCTTGGCAAATATATAATGAAAATTGTCCTGCCGCGAAAATATTCATTTTTTATATTTGATCAGGAGGCTCAAGATGCCACTTTAAAGCCGAAGTTATGCAGATATAAATAGTATCCGTTTTATCTCTAAAATACTGAGTTGTTTCCACGTCTCCAAACAAGAATCAATGGGATTAAACCTCTCAAATGCCAGCCGTCTTTACCTGTTGATCGATTTCATCCTACGTTTTACTTCATTTAGCCTTATTACTTTTTTTTTTTCGAGTCGGGATTATCTCAGCTCAGAAATTTTTTTTTTTTTAAGATAAGTGGGAGTTTTTTACAGATCATTTAGAATACGTTTCTGGAAGTTGCAAATTTAGAGTCTTTGAATTCAGTTATGCGTTTTTTGGATCGCTCAAGGATTATAGTTTTGAATTATTTCTAAGTAAACTTCTAACATTTTTTTTTTTATCTCAAGTTACCACTACAAATGAAACGAAGTAAAAAATGCCACCCTTCCTAACGTAAAAGCCCAAACAATCAGCAGACGATATTAAAACAGTTCACTCAGTGTTCCTTCAACCTGCTCTTTTTGTAGCTGTCACGCACTATAAGTCTACGGATATGAGGAAGAATATTCAATCATATCCTGTGGCACCCCACGGGATGCATAGGGGCTCACTGAACTCTCTTCACCAATATTTGTCTCTTGCCATCTCCTTAAGGTCCTGCTACTTTTTTCTTCGTCCTCAACCAGGTTTCCCTCGAAGAAGAGGTAGCTCTTCTTCCTCTAGCAGTCAGCTCTGGCACATCATGTATCAAACTACTTTCTTTTCTGTATATGTGCCCCAGCCACTTCCAGCAAGACACTCACATATTCATTAACTGGTTCCTCGTAATATCCCTTACTCTTGCATTTGTAACTCTGTCTTGCCACTTTACCCCAAGAATTCTTCTCAGTATTCTATTCTCAAATCCTAATACTTTCTGATCTGTTGCAATTGTACTGTACCATGACTCATGCCCGTAAATTAAAATTGGTCTAACCATGGACTTGTAAATTTTCACCTTAGTATGTACCGAAAGAATATTATTATTCCAAACAGATTTCAACATTCCAACAGCTCGCCAAGCCTGTCTCATCCTCTCCTCAATTTCATTGTTTAATGATCCATTAGATGATACAATCGTTCCCAGATATTTAAAGTTTCTTCACCACATTATTCCCAATTACACAATCGATTTGGTTCTCCACGTTCATATTAATAATTTTAGTCTTTCCACAATTTGTTAGCAATCCCACTTTTTCTCCTTCCTCCACCAGACAATCAAGCACCCTCTGCATCTCGTAAATACTTCCGCAAATCAGTACAATATCATCAGCATAGTCCAAATCCATCAGCTTATTTTCTTTCCAGTTAATTCCTGCACCTGTTCTCCTTACAACCTTTTTCATAACATAATCCATAACCAAAACAAACAACAATGGTGAAAGAACTCCTTAAATCACTCCTGACCTAACAGATCCACCCACCATTACCTTACAAAATGTACCTTCATGCAGGCTTCTAATAATATTTACAAACTTTTCTGGTATACCATAGAATCCCATAATTTTCAACATAGCTCCACGTGAAACACTATCAAACGCCTTTTTAAAATCCACAAAACACATACTAAGTGGTATTTTCATCTCATTAGCTTGTTGCAGTAGATGCCTTACAATAAAAATCTAAATCCCGTTTGTTCTTTTAAGATTTTATCAATTACTGGCTCTATTCTGTTCAACAAGATTTTGGAAAAGACTTTTGCAATTACAGGTGTCAAAGTTATCCCCCTCCAATTGCCACACACAATTAAATCTCCCTTTTTTGGTATTTTTATAATCACTCCATTTTTGCACTTCTGGAATTCCACCATTATCCCAAACCACATTAAAAAGTTTCAAAAGCGCATTCATTAACTCGCCTTTTTCCACCTTTACCATTTCAGGGAATATTCCATCCTCTCCTGGGGCTTTAAAATTCTTTAACTCCTTTCTATATTTTGCTTCCTCTTCCAAGGTTATATCCCCTGTTTCTATCTGCAAATCTCTCTCGGCTGGCAAAATGTCCTCTTCAGCTGGGATTGGTCTATTTAGAACAGATTCAAAGTGCTCTTTCCACTTTCCTTCTATATTCAAATCTTTAGTCATCAAATTACCATTTCTATCTTGTACAGGTATTTCCTTCCTTCCCTTTTCAGTCGCAGTTAACTCCTTTATGGCCTGATACGCTGCTCTTGTGCTCTGACCTCATTTTTACTTAATCTAATTTGTCTCCGTAGCCTTTTCATCATATAGCCTCCTCTTATGACTTCTAACAAGTCTTTAATTTTTATTTCGGAATCTAAACTCCAGTACTTTGCTCTAAGTACTTCAACTACCTGGCCATCATGTTGTTCTTCACTTTTTAACTTAGCCTCTTTCCTTTTCTGAATTGCATTCATAATCTCTGTATTGAGATAGCATTTATATTTTCTCGTATAAATTTTTTGGTCAAAAGCTAATTAATATTCCTTCTCACGAAGTATTACACTTTTGAGTGACTGAACCTAATGAAATGTTGCTTGTGGTTTAATACGAACCTTCATAATATGCAAATGATCTTTTTCTTTACATTCAGTCAGGAGAATCTATGTAATTTTAAAATTCCTCTGCTGCAGGTAAAAAGGAATACTCATTCGAAGTTTCTCGCTTGTTTCAGTGACCGCTACATCAAATCAAACATTGTTCTTAAACACAGATGCCAGCTTTCTTTACCTGTAAATTTCTTGTTACATGTTTCTTGAATGTGATTTTTCACCTTCAGAAATATCTTCTAAGTTTTAGAAATAACTGGAAGTGTTCCGCAATCAATTCTGAGTACATTTCTGGAAATTACATATTCAGCGATTTAGAAAAAAAAAAAATTATAGAGCCATCACCCCAGCAAAATAGTTTTCAACTGCACCCAGACTGGATGCTATCACCCGTAACTAGTTCCCAATTAGCACTATCTGTTATACGTGAAGTCACGGCCCAGACAAAAAAAGAAAAAAGCTGACTCATCTGAAATTAAAAATCCACTTAATCTGAATACGGCACAGTTCAGGTGAAAGCTCCTGCAACCTGATTTTTAAAAACACATCATGAACAATAAACCTGCTTTTATATATATATATATATATATATATATATATATATATATATATATATATATATATATATATATATATATATATGTTTATCTTTGATCAGGAGGCTCAAGATGCCATTTTAAAACCTTAGTTATACAGATAAAAATAATATCAGCTTTATCCCTAAATCTCCAGGTTGTTTTCCCGTCTTTACTTAAACGGAAGTCTATGGACTTAATCCCCCCATACTTCTGCCTTCTTTACCTGTGAATCGACGTCATCTTACATATTACGTAATTTAGCCTTCATACTGATTTTCTTTTCCGAGACAATTTTCTCTCCCTCAAAAATGTTTTGTGAATTTTAGATACAATTGGGAGTGTTTCTCAGCTGATTTACAGTACATTTCTGGAAGATGCATATTTACTGTTTCCGACCTAAGCAATGCTGTTCTTACGATAATTCAAGTATAATACTTTTGAATTATTCCTAAAGCGAATGGTTTTACCGTAACAAAACGACCATAATTTTTTTAAATCTGAAGTTAAAGCCCTTGTTATACAGATGAAAATAATATTCTTTTTATCTCTAAATTTCCAGATTGTTTACACGTCTCTAATCAAACGAGACTCTATGGGCTTAAACCCTTCAAATGCCAGCCTTCTTTACCTCTGACGCGATGCCATCCTACATGTTACGTCATTTAGCCTTGTTACTGATTTTTTCTCCTAGACAAAATTTTCTCAGTAATGTTCTCTGAATTTAAGATATAATTTGGACTTCTTCCCTCCTAGTTTAGAGTACATTTATGGAAGTTCATATTTAGTGTGTTCGCCCTCAATTCTGCGGTTTTTAGGATCATTTTAGTAGAGTTTTTCATCTCATGTTACGAGTACAAAAAATAAAGTAAGAAATGACTGTCTTCCTTAAGTAAAAAAACACCAATCTCCGGACGCCATTAATACAGTTCATACAGTATTCCTTAAACCTATATTTTGTAGCTGTAAAGCACTATATGTCAACAGATATGAGGAATATGGTAATTCATTATGTATCTCGTTACTGAGATAGTGTTTATACTTTGTCATGTGAACTGATCCGTGAGAATCAAAAGCACATCATTATTCCTTCTCACGAGGTATGACAATTTTGAGAGGTTTTACCTAAGGAAATATGTCATGGTGTAACACGGACCTTCATCATGTGCAAATATTCCTTTTATTTATTTTTCACATTCAGTCATGAGGCTTGGTGTAAATTTAAAGTGCTTCCACTATAGATTAAAAAGAAAACATTCAAAATTTCTCTCCTGTCGGTGACCTCCCCACCATTGAAACTTTTTGTTCTTAGACACCACAGATGCCAGCTCTCTTTACGTGTCCATCGATTTCTTGTATATTTCCTAAGTGCGAATTTCTCACCCTCAGTTTTGTCTTCTGTTTTGTAGATAATTGGGGGTGTTTCGCAATTTTGAGTAGATTTGTGGAAGTTGCATATTTAGGGATTTCGACCAAAAATACATTAATACAGCCATAAAGCCAGTAAAAATGAATGACATCGGAAATTTAAAATACGGTTAATATCAACACGACAAAGCAAATCAGATCGAAACTCCATCAACCTGATCTTTTTAGACCTCTCATGAACAATAAAAAAAGAGTATATCAGTACTCAAGTAATGTTTATAAATTGTATATCTCAGTACGGCTATGTATTTACTTTTTCTTAGTAATATATATATATTTTTTTTGTGTCCGACTAGGCAAAGGCTTTCAAGGCCTATAACTCGGGGGCAGTAGCTTATCCCAAGGCCCAGTAGTCCTCCTACACCTCCACATGTCACCATTTCGGCGCTAATACCCACCGTCCATATTGAATACATGCTAGGGATGTCTCATACAGGACTGGTGTATGGTATTAGCGGGGGTACTTTTATGACATGTCGGCGGGTCATCTGGTAGATCAGGAAAGTCTGCTTTTTTATGAAATTCAAATCCTCAAACTGTTCCTTGCCCCAGCCGGGATTCGAACCTGGGTCCATCAAGACTGCAAGCCGCCTCTCTACAGATTCAGCCACCGCCTCCCCCATCTGATAATCAATACCTCAAAAAAATTTTTGTAAACGATTTTTTGCCATTAGCATTGATTTTACCTAGGCAAATATGGAAAATGATATCATATCAATTGTCCTACAGCGAAAATAATCCCTTCTTTATATTTGATTAGGAGGCTCAAGATGCCACTTTAATGCCGACGTTATACAGATATAAATAATATCCATTTTATCTCTAAAACACCGAGTTGTTTCCATGCCTCTAACCAAATGAGACTCTATGGGCTTAAACCCCTCAAATGCCAGACGTCTTTACCTGTAAATTCATTTTATCCTAAGTTTTACCTCATTTAGCCTTATTACTTTTTTTCCGAGTCGGAATGATAGTTCAGAAACGTTTTCTGAATTTTAGATACGAGGGAGTGTTTTACTGCTAATTTTGGGTACGTTTGATGAAGTTCCATTTTTAGTGTTTTTGCCTTCAGTTTTGCGCTTTTAGGATCACTCAGTTATAATAGTTTTGAATTGTTTCTAAATAAAATAACCTGCAATTTTTTTTTTTTTTTCAGAAGTTACCACTACAAATGAAAAAAGTCACAAATGCCCCACTTCCTAACGTAAAAATCCAAACAATATCCAGACTAAATAACATAGTTCAGTGTTCCTTTAACCTGCATTTTTTTGTAGCTGCCTTGCACTATACGTCTATTGAGATGAGGAAGAATGTTATAAATAGTAATTGATTATACATTTCGGTATTTTGATTGCGTTTATACTTTCTTGAATAAATTTTTAGGTGAGTCAAAAGCTCATTAATATTCCTTCTCACAAGGTATTAAATTCTTAAGAGATGGCACCTGAAGAAATGTTGCTTATGGTTTATATTCTTTTTCTTTATATTCATTTAGGAGACTCTATGTAATTTTAAAGTGCTTCTGCTGCAGAAAAAAAAATACTGATTCTATGTTTCTCTTTTGGTTCGGTGACATCCACATCAATTGAAACTTATTGACCTTAAACACCTCTTTACGTGTCAATCGATTTATTATTGTTTCAAAAATGCGATTTTTCCACACTGAAAAATGACTCGAGTTTTGGAAGTAGTTGGGAGTGTTTCGCAATCAATTTTGAGTACGTTTCTGGAAGTTACATATTTAGCAATTTCTAAAAAAAAAAAATTGTACAGCAATCACACCAGGAGAATAGTTTTGAAATACCCTCAAAGCCAATGCCGTAACTAGTTGACAACTTGCACTACCTTTTATAAGTGATAAGGTTAAGATGAATATATATATATATATATATATATATATATATATATATATATATATATATATAGAGAGAGAGAGAGAGAGAGAGAGAGAGAGAGAGAGAGAGAGAGAGAGAGAGAGTTTTCCCAGCTAATTTAGAGTACATTTCTGAAAGATGCATATTTAGTGTTTGCGCTCTAAGTAATGCCGCTTTTAAGATCACTCAAGTATAATAATTTTGAATTATCCCGATACCGGATGCTTTTCCCATAATAAAACAACTTGACCATCTATCTTCATCTGATGTTACCACTACAAATTAAAAAAGTCACAAGTGACCCTCTTAGTAACGTAAAAATCCAAACATTTTCCAGACGACATTAATATAGTTCATTCAGTGTTCCTTCAACCTTCTATAGGTCTACGGAGATGAGGAATATGGTAATTCATTATATCAATCGATATTGCGATTGTTTATCAGTTTTGAAGGGCTTTACCTAAATAAATGTGTCGTATGGTGTAATACAAACCTTCATAATGTGCAAATATTCATCAATCAGGAGGCTCGAACGAATTTTAAAGGGACTACTGTAGATAAAAAGGAATACTCATTCGAAGTTTCTCGCTTGTTTCGTTGACCCCCATATCAATTCAAAGGTATTGTTCATAAACACGTTACATTCCAGCTGTTTTACGTGTCAATCGATTACTTGTTATATATATATATATATATATATATATATATATATATATATATATATATATATATATATATATATATATATATATATATGTGTGTGTGTGTGTGTGTGTGTGTGTGTGTGTCAGGACTCCATATTATAAATACAATTAATTATAGAAAACATGATAGGTAGACAGATAGATAGAAGCAGCAAGTCATGATGAAAAGGTAGTGTTTGCGAGAACCAAGCAATGCTTACACACTCTAACTCAAGGAATGCTTTATAGGCGCAAGAAAGCGCCTAGTGACCATATACACACACACACACACATACACACAGGTTTCTAGAACATTTCAACAACAGTGTCACACGCGTGACACGACCCCTGCTACACCAGAATTTAGGAAGCAGAGCTCAGAAGGAGGTTAGCTATAGAACCGACAGGTAGTAGGGAGAAGGAGCCTAGCAACATGGGCGAGAGGGTGGAAGAGAGAGAGAGAGAGAGAGAGAGACAGGGAGGTTAGCTCGCGGGACTCTATACTTCACTCGTGTGTGAGACTTTGTTAATATTTCCAAGACAAATAGAAATAGTCCCATACTAATATTTACCTCTCCTGTCATTGCATGACAAAAAGGGAACCAAGATTTTCTACTTACAAAACCCCGCACGTATAACAACCGCTCGTCCACAAGTCTATTATCTGTATAACGAATCTACAGTGACTTTCTACAAGCACTTACAAAGTTATTGTAAGATATGGCGGCAGCGAACATACGAACCTCGTCTACGAATCTACAATGAATTCCTACAAAATACAAGCTACAAGCCTACGAGTCTACAAGTCTACAAGCCTATGAGTCTACAAGCCTACAAGTCAACGAGTGTACTGTGATTCTGCGTTATCAAGATTGAAAACAAAAAATACCTGTCACAACCAACAACTCACAATCAGCTTCTGACAGTATTCTCTGCAACCAGCCCCCTCCGTGTCCCCGATCATCATTCTGATTTAGAGGTGAAGAGGTCACAGGACGCCTTGCCAGTAGTTTAACAAAATATTGATACAATCTTCCAATTTCTACGACTTACCAACGAACTACAACAATCTACGATCAACTACAAGTAACAACTCTACGAGTCGTTTGTATAATCTTCTACATGCACCTACAAGTAGCGGTAGTCTTCATCCCACAACGAGTAAATCACAAGAGGAAAGGACCGAGAATACATCGAGAAAGAAAAACCAAACAAACGAAGACAGACACGACTCACAACTCACAACCACCAGACCTCACCTCA
This sequence comes from Coenobita brevimanus, assembly GCF_032717465.1. Classification (NCBI taxonomy): domain Eukaryota; kingdom Metazoa; phylum Arthropoda; class Malacostraca; order Decapoda; family Coenobitidae; genus Coenobita; species Coenobita brevimanus. Next base: position 21,349,471 of record NC_137046.1, read on the forward strand.
TCTCTGCTACATCCACCCAACCTCCACCGCTGACGCAGGAGTGCGAGGTCAAGACGACGAAGCAAATACCAAGCCCATATTCACAACTCATCTTCACTCTAATTACTCATCGCTACTCATTCACTCACCACAGCTACCAGTGTGGGAAGTCGACGTCATCATGCGTGCTTGCTGAAAAGACAACACGTCGATCAACCCGTGAAGGACAATGCTATCACCACTAATTTCCACCACGGTAAAAATTAGTGAGTTAGTTACTTCATTTATACAATACACAGTGATAGACAAAACATTTTGCACAAACATATAAAACCTACTGTATAATTACAACTTAAATACATATACCTACTTCAATTATCTTCATAATTCAATCATTAAATACTTGCACCAACAATAAATATTATACACTGTATATATTTATTCGTTTATTATACCATTTATTTACTACCAACGAGTGTTACCATTTATACCTACATAAAATACGTGTTTCATACATACAGCTATACATCATGACCTACAAAGTAATAAAGAAAATATACCATCACAGTTACTCAGTGAGCAATTAAAAGAACTGTATTAAACATTTATTAATTAAAGCTACCTTGTGGAAACAGATAAATTAAGTTACAAGGGAAACCAGAAAAAAAAAAAATGGCCAACACAAATGACGTTAGCAAGAATGAACATCTTCAACACAATCGTGAAGACAAAGATTTCCACACAGTGCTACACATATATTGGCCACGATAGGTACAAGTGAACAAGTCAGTGTATATAGTTAATACTGTATATAGTGTATATATATATATATATATATATATATATATATATATATATATATATATATATATATATATATATATATATATATTATAAAATAAAATATGGGGCTATATAATATCATTTTCAGTAATATCTGTGCAATATAAACTAAACCTTAAAAAAGGGTCCCAAGGAAATTAGCCAGCAATTATGCAACCTCGAACTACACCGAAAAAGCGTAGACAAGCGAAGAAAAAAGTATAGAAAATCCATACCAAAAAAAAAATGCGATCACATAAACAAATGAAAATAAGCGTGTGTTACTACAAATGCCAAAATACCACATAAACTCCTTCTATAAGTGAAACAAAAAGCAAATTAGTGTTCCCAACAAGCAAGTGGCATGGCACATCATCACATAAACTCCTTCTGTAAGTGAATCAAAAAGCAAATTGTTGTCTCCACAAGCTAGTGGCATGGCACATCATCGACCGCAGCATGACCGGATTCAGTGTCAGGACTGCAATTATTATCATTATGTAACTACAAAGGATATGTAACTACAAGCAATATGTAACAATTATGTTATACTATCTTTTCTACGAGACGGAATTTCCTGTCTCAGAAATATAATCGGAACTTTAGATACAAATGGGTGTTTCCCAGCTAATTTAGAGTACATTTGTGGAAGTTGCACATATTATGTTTTCGTCTTAAATTGTGCGGTTTTAGGATCACGCAAATATAATACTTTTAAATTGTTTCTAACGCAGATACTTTTACGGTAACAAAACGACAATTTTTTTTTTTTAATCCTAACTAACCACTAAAAAAAAAAAAAAAAATGACACTTCCTAAAGTGAAAATTCAAACAGTCTCCAGAGGACGTTAATTCAATTTATGCAGTATTCCTTCAACCTGCATTTTTTTTTAGCTGTCATGCACTATGTCCTCGGAAATGAGGAGTATGATCATTCATTATATACCTCTGTCAAGGCGACATCGAAAGGCCCATGATGGTCCGTTTATGTGCTGTTCTAGTCTAACGCATCTCACGCAGCGGCCTCCACATGGCGAGATATGGGTAATGCTAACAACCCCTGACCAAATATCGTTCACGCCAAGTGGAGTTCCGTGTTCTGTTTTGAAAGAACTTAAATACATCGATGTTTGTTCACTTCAAATGTTAAGCGTTTCGAATATGCATGGTTGAACTATTTGTTGAATAAATTGATAGATGAAAGTCAAAAGCTCATCAGTATTCCTTTTCAAGAGGTATCACAGTTTTAAGAGATTTTACCTAACTAAATGTTGGGTGAAGTCACGGCTAAAATGAATAATAAACAATAGACTGATCGGAAATTAAAAATCCAGTTAATCTATAAACAGCAGGAGCAACAGTTCAGGTCAAGGCTCATACAACCTGATTTTTTTTTAGATCCATCATGTACAATAAGACTGCGTATATCAGAAACCTAGTAATGTTTAGAGCTTGTACAGTCGACAGCAGAAGTTCGTCCCTCTCAGCGTGCGTGATACGAGCCTGTTGATCTGGGAACACTGTCTGAGATAGAGTTGTCAGGTATGGTTTAAATGGCTAACATTAAAGAAATGTGTTCGGAGATAAGTTAAGAACACATTCCCTAATGATAACATTGAACTGCAGCAGGTGGGATAATAACGTTATTGTGAAATGTATGACACTGGTGAATGAAGATTCTTCGTTAAGGACACAGACGCACAGGATTATCTGGACTGACATGTTACCAGCAAGTAGTATATAAAATATAATAAAACGTTTGCAGTCCTAAAGGTGAGGTTGCAAGAAAACATTGATTATGTCAGTTACACACTCAACAAACCAGAAACTGACAGGCGTGTTTCGCGAGTATACGGTTTTGTTTTACAAGTTAAATCACTTCCCTTCCTGACCTCTCTCCCCACCCGTTTCTCCTCTTCCCAGTCACGCTCTGCCATCATCCACATCTTGTCGCTAATGCTGAAAATCGAATGCCTGTAGGTAGAGTGCGGAAATATAGTGTTAAATGAGCTTCTTCAACCTCATCGCTATGAAGTGCTATCCATGACTTGAATATAAATGTTAATAATATGAATAAATCGTCACTGTGGTGAAGGGGTTGGGGGTGTTGAGGGAGAGAAACAAGGGGTACTGGTAGAGGGGGGGGGAAGGGAGGGGGGAGGAGTGATGGAGACAGTGGATGGGGGAGAGGGGACTGCGAGGGGGTGGAGAGGGAGTGTACTGTAGTTGAAGCACTGTATTAACGATGATTATGTGTTATATAAATGATGACGAGTAATGCCTCCTAACCACCACAGTGACGATTTATTCATATTATTAACATTCATATTCAAGTCATGGATATCACTTCACAGCGATGAGGTTGAAGAAGCTCATTTAACTTTTATATTTCCACACTACCTACAAGCATTCAATTTTCAGCATTAGCGACAAGATGTGGATGATGGCAGAGCGTGACTGGGAAGAGGAGAAACGGGTGGGGAGAGAGGTCAGGAGGGGAAGTGATTTAACTTGTAAAACAAAACCGTATACTCGCGAAACACGCCTGTCAGTTTCTGTGTTTGTTTAGTGTGTAACTGACGTAATCAATGTTTTCTTGCAACCTCACCTTTAGGACTGCAAAACGTTCTATAATATTTCATGTCAGTCCAAATAATCCTGTGCGTCTGTGTCCTTAACGAAGAATCTTTATTCACCAGTCATACATTTCACAATAACGTTATTATCCCACCTGCTGCAGTTCAATGTTATCATTAGGGAATGTGTTCTTAACTTATCTCCGAACACATTTCTTTAATGTTAGCCATTTAAGCCATACCTGACAACTCTATCTCTGACAGTGTTCCCAGATCAACAGGCTCGTATCACGCACGCTGAGAGGGACGAACTTCTGCTGTCGACTGTACATCTAAATGCGATTAATATAATATAACAATCCGATTAATATAACTGAATCAATACCTAAACAATTTTCTTGAAAATTGTTAGAAGTGAGAAGTGCTCTTTGACCCATGGGGCCCTCTCGCACTTGCTCCTGCGGAGGGCTCTCGAGCTGCACTCTAGCTATCTCGTGCTTCGCACTCGTTTCCTCGCGCTTCGCGCGCGCGTTGCCATCCGAGTCACTTTTGTCCTGTTCTAGTCTATCGGTGTCACTATCGGCCATCAAGGCGACATCGAAGGGTCCATGATGATCCGTTTATGTGCTCTTCTGGTACAACGGATCAAAAACTCTACGGTGAACGAAACCCTAATTTCACACACTCCGTGGCCCCTCCTTTTTTTTTTTTTTTTTTTTTTTTTGGTCAAACTTTGATCGCTCATTATAGTAAAAGTTTTTCAATCGTGATGGAACCAAGTTTTTTTCACAGCAAATTCTTTGTGATTTTTTTTCCAATTTTTGTGCGATTCGAATGTGTAGTTTCGGCTGACCAAAACACACACACACACACACACACACACACACTCACACCTGGGTACTTCTGTGGTTTATTAACTTTTTCTTTGGCAAATATATAGGAAACCGTCCTACTGGGAAAACAATTCATTTTTAAACTTGGATCTGTAGGCTCACAGTGCCCTGAGTTCTCAAAATTTCCAGTCGGTTTGCACTTGTCTAATCAAACGAAACCTTAAACCCCTCAAATGGAAGCCTTCTTTACCTGTGAATCGAATTCAACTGTTACCTCATTTAGCCTTGATACTGATTTCTTCGAGACAGAATTTTCACACTCTCAGGAATGTGTTCTGAATTTTATATTCAATAGGGACTGTTTCTCAGCTAATTTACGGCACATTTGTGGAAGTTGCACATCTAGGGTTTTTTTTTTTTCAATTATGCGGTTCTTAGGATCACTCAAGTATAATATTTTTGAACCATTCCTAAAGCAGACACTTTCCGTAACAAACCTTGACTATATGTTTTTGTTATTAAAAAAAAAGAAAAAGACAAATGACCACCTTCCTAACACAAAAATTCTAACAGTCTCCAGAGGACATTACAGGTAATATGAACTGAATTAGTTCAAACAGTATTCCTTCACCCTGCATTTTTTGTAGCTGTCATGTACAGATCCGGACAGAAATTCGTGATACAGGGTAATCTGCCACTAGAGGTCAGGTTAATCGCACACGTCTACACCCCCTAACTGCCCCTCCTTACCCCCACCAAAACACTGATTTGTTAGGCGGATGGATCGGAGATATTAAGCTTCGCTCACTCGCAAGTCTTGCCGCTTGTAATGTTACTTTCATTTATCTTACTATTAGGTGTATAATCCTTTCATAGATCCATCTTCAGTTCCATGAAGTGATTGTATCGAAGTTTTGGCAGATTTCAATACCATGACCTTAATGTATAGAGTCTGGTTTCCAAATAGTTATCCAACGTGTTCTATCCGATAAACTAAAATCCAAGTAACAGTTAAGAGTTATGTGGCCAGATAAGTCCCTCTCTTGCCTTGTCATGTGGACAGCCACATATGCACTCACCTACTTATCCACCTACCCACTCAACCCATCCAACACAACCCACCGACGTCACCCCTGCCACCCACCCAGCCCATCGATCCATTCTATCCACCCTACTAACCCACGAATGCCACACATGAAGTTTACCCAACAATGCCACTTGACTCATTTACTCATTCACTTCTCCACCCTGAACCCATCCAGCCACCCAACCCAACCACCCACTTAGATCACCCAGACCACGCAATCGTCTCAGCTACCAATGGTCCCCACTCACCCTGGCGACACACTTTACCCACACATCCCGACAACCTATCTTGCCCACCGACCTCTACCACTCACCCTCTCCCACTCACAAATTCCACCCACCCATCCCACTCTCGAATTCCAGCCACCCTGGTCACCCAACAATGCCATCCATCTCGTCCATCCACACAACTCTCCCACCTCACCCTAAACACTCGCCACCCACCTCACCCTGCATGTCCACCCATCCTGTCCATCTACTCCTCCCACCGACCCACCCGCCCATCTACCCATCTTACCCAACCTCATTTACTCCCCTATCCCATTCACCCATTTGAACCCGACACCCATCAAACCCAAACCTAACTTACCGACCCCTCCTCGACCACCTACCCACCAAGCCCACCAAACTATTCACTAACCCAATTGCCCCTACAACCCACCCAAAATCACTCCACACACCACACCCAACAACTGTCTCCCCCTCCCTCTCCAACATTATCACTGTCCACCCACCCTGGCGATGCACCGAACAACCACACCCACCAACTCAACTTCAACTCCAACCACTCAACCAACTGACTCAGAGAGAATCAAAACATGCATAAACAGACAGACAGACAGACACACACACACAGGGAGAGAGTATTTTACAATTTCACTCACTAATCAGCCTCAGTGGTTGTTTATCCCCGAGGAAGATTGGCCCCACGTCTTACTAATTACTGTTTGATGGTTGACTGTATAATCATTGAACAGTATGAATAGCATGTATATTGAAACTAGCATAGTTATATTTAATATTATACCAAAGTATTCGCTCATTAAAACTACTGCCAATTGGATGGCATATCATGGAATTCTAATGAAAATACATCCATATTATAGCTGAACTAAAGGGTTTATATCGGAGATACGAGTCAGTGTTCTGTGCAAGCTGCTATTAGAACAGTACTAGACACTTCCACATCTCATCCGTCCCCTTCACCATCCCCAAATCCTCCCTCCCTCCCTCCTTTCCCACCCTTCCGCATCTGTGTGTGTGTGTGTGTGTGTGTGTTTATGCGTGTTTTGGTTGTGTATTACTGAGTCAGTCTCCCTCTCTCTCTCTCTCTGTCTCTCTGTATGCGCCAGTGTGTGTGTGTTTATGAGTGTTTTGTTTGTGTCTTACTGAGTCTCTCTCTCTCTCTCTCTCTCTCTCTCTCTCTCTCTCTCTCTCTCTCTGTATGCGCCAGTGTGTGTGTGTGTGTGTGTGTGTGTGTGTGTGTGTGTGTTTGTGTGTGTGTGTGTTTATGCGTGTGTTTCTCTCTCTCTCTCTCTCTCTCTCTCTCTCTCTCTCTCTCTCTCTCTCTCTGTATGCGCCAGTGCGTGTGTGTGTTGTGTGTGTGTTTGTCGGTCTGTCTGTTTATGCCTGTTTTCTCTCTCTCTCTCTCTCTCTCTCTCTCTCTCTCTCTCTCTCTCACTGCGCGCGCGCGCTTGTGTGTGTATGTGTGTGTGTGTGTGTGTGTGTGTGTGTGTGTGTGTTTGTCTGTCTGCCTGTCTGTTTATGTGTGTTTTGTCTCTCTCTCTCTCTCTCTCTCTCTCTCTCTCTCTCTCTCTCTCTCTCTCTGTATGTGTGTGTGTGTGTGTGTCTGTGTGTGTGTGTCTGTGTGTGAGTCAGTTGCTTGGGTGGGTGGAGTTGATGAGGTTGAGTTGGTGGGTGTGGTATTTCGGTGCATCGCCAGGGTGGGAGCAATGGTGGAGAGGGTGGGGGGGAGACAGTTGTTGGGTGTGGTGTGTGGAGTGATTTTGGAAGGGTTGTAGGGGTAATTGGGTAAATGAGTGGATGCGTTTGGAGGGGTAAGTGGGTAGGTGGCTGCATATGTGAGTGGTCGGGCAGGGGTCAGTAAGTTAGGTTTGGATAAGTTTGATGGGTACGTCGGGTTCAAATAGGTGAATGGGGTGGCGGAATGAATGGGGTTGGGTAAGAAGGGTGGATGGGCTGGTAGGTCGATGGGAGGAGTGGAGGGACAGGATGGGTGGATGGGAAGGGTGAGGTGGGTGGGGAGTGCTCAGGGAGTGGTGGGAGGGTTGTGTGGATGGATGAGATGGATGGCATTGTTGGGTGAACAGGGTGGGTGGAATTCGTGAGTGGGAAGGGTTGGTGGAATTCTTGAGTGGTGAGGGTGGGTGGTAAGGGTCGGTGGGCAAGATAGGTTGTCGGGATGTGTGGGCAAGGTGAGTCTCCAGGGTGAGTGGTCACCGTTGGTCGCCAGGGTGGTTGAGACGATTGCTGGTCGGAAGTGGGTGGTTGGGTTGGGTGGCTGGATGGGTTCAGGGTGAAGTGAATGAGTAAAGGAGTTGAGTGGCATTGTTGGATGAACTTCATGTGTGGCATTCGTGGGTTAGCAGGGTGGATAGCAGGGATCGATGTGCTGGGTGCGTGGCAGGGATGAGGTCGGTGGGTTGTGTTGGATGGGTTGAGTGGGTAGGTGGATAAGTAGGTGAGTGTATATATGGCTATCCAGATGACAAGGCAAGAGAGGGGCTTATCTGGCCATTTAACTTTTAACTGTTACTTGGATTTTAGTTTATCGGATAGAACACGTTGGATAACTACTTGGAAACCAAACTCTATACATTAAGGTCATGGTATTGAAATCTGCCAAAACTTCAATATAATCACTTCTCATGGCACTGAAGATTGATCTATGAAATGATAAAACACGTATTAGTAAGATAAATGAAAGTAACATTACATGCAGCAAGACGTGAGAGTGAGCGAAGCTTCATTATCTCCGATCCATTCGCCTAACAAATCAGTGTTTTGGTGGGGGTAAGGAGGGGTAGTCAGGTGGGGGGGGGTAGACGTGTGCAATTAAACTGACCTCTCGTGGCAGATTATCCTGTATCACGAATTTCTGTCCGGAGGTGTACCATATGTCCACGGAGATGAGGAATATAATAATTCATTATATAAATACAGTTTTATACTTTCTCCTATAAATTTGTAGGTGTCAAAGTTTATAAATATTCCTTTCCACTAGGTATTCCAGTTTTGAGAGATTTTACCTAAGGAATTGTGGCTTATGGAGTAAGACAAATCTTTATAATGTGCACTTTTTTTTCTTTTTACTTTCAATGAGGAGGCTCGATGTAATTTTAAAGTGCTTGTACTGCAGATAAAAAAGAATTGTCAAAGTTTCTTATTATTCTTAAACAACTCAGATGCCAGCTCTCTTTACGTGTAAATCGATTTCTTGTTGTTCCCTAAATGTGATTTTCTTTCTTCCAGAAATGTCTTCTGAGTTTTGGAAATAACTGAAATTGTTTCGGAATCACTTTTGAGTACATTTGTTGAACTTGCATAATTTGCAATTTCTATCAAAACTAAGTTTGTACAGCCATCACTCAGGTAAAATAGTATTGAACTAGTCCCAAAGTGGATGCTAACAGCCGAAACTAATTCCAAATTATACGTAATGTCACGGTGGAGTAATTTTTAAAAAAGTCTATAGTCCCATTGGAAAGTAAAAATACACAATCTCAGTTCGACACATATAATAGTTGTACACACTACACTTCCTATTCAAAATTCAACAAAAATGGAGTCTCTTCATCAAGACTCGGAGTCCCCACGGGGGGGGGGGACCATAAATGCCCCCACCATCCGCCCCTCTCCCGATGACGACTCGAGGTGCCTGGAACCACTGTCTGACTCTCTTCTTCATTTCTGCAACATTCGCGGCCTTTCCTCTAACTTTCGCTCTGTTGAGCACCACCTCTCCTCTAAACCTCACCTTTTTCTAACGGAGACTCAGCTGTCTGAGGCAACTGACAGCAAACCCTTTTCTGTATCCTCCTACTTTCTCTATACTCATTTCAAAGCCAAAGGTGGCTGTTGTGTACATGTACGCAACGACTTATCTTGCTCTCGTGTTCCTGAACTCGATTCTTCTGAATTCTCTACACTCTGGCTTCGGCTTTCCTGTCATTCTCTGACTAAATATATGTACTGTTTACTTATCCCCTAGTTCTACTATCAAAAATTCTTCGACTATCTTACTTCTACGATGGAACACATTCTATCCATTTCTCCTTTCTCTGAAATCTCCATTCTAGGAGATTTCAATGTTCACCACCACCTTTGGCTCTCCTCTCCTTTCACGGATCCACCTGGTGAACAAGCCTACATCTTTTCCACCCTTAATGACCTAGAGCAGCTTGTACAGCACCCTACCCGTATCCCTGACGGCCTTGGATAGAGCTCCAACATACTTGACCTCTTCCTCACAACGAATCCTTCTGCTTACTCTGTTAATCTTTTCTCTCCGTTGGGCTCCGATCACAACTTTATTACCTTAACCTGTCCTATTACTCCGGTACGGCCTGTGGACCCTCCAGGGAAACGTTGTCTGTGGCATTTTGGAGCCGCGGACTGGGAGGCCCTCAGGCAGTACTTCTTTGATTTTCCCTGGAATGATTATTGCTTCCATGGCCTGAAGCCATCTGAGTGTGCCTTGCACATTGCAGAGGTTATTCTCTCGGGCATGGAAGCATACATTCTCATATCCTCTGACTAACGCAAGAAAGCCTTGGTTTATTAACGCTTGTTCTAATGGTGTCCGCAACAAGGAGAGGGCCTACAAAATGTACCGGAGCCAACCCACCCCTGAATCACATCTTTACGTTTCTGCCCGGAATCGTGCTAAGTCTGTTCTTCGCTCTACTAAAAATAATTTCATCCATACTAAATGCTCTCAACTCTCCAACTCGAATTCTTCCCGCTCCTTCTGGCACCTTGCCAAAAATCTTTCTAACAATTTTACCTCATCATCCTTCCCTCCTCTTTTCTACTCTGATGGCTCTGTAGCTATTTCTTCTACTGATAAAGCAGATCTCTTCGCACAGACTTTTTCCTCCAATTCCACCTTAGACGTTTCCGGTACTGTTCCTCCATCACTTCCCCCCTCTGACTTCCTCATGGCTGACATTAAAATTTCTTTAGTTGATGTATTTTCTGCCATCACTGGCCTCAGTACTAACAAGACATATGGGCCTGATGGGGTCCCTCCTGTTGTTCTCAAGAACTGTGCTTCTGTGCTTACACCCTGCCTAGATAAACTCTTTCGCCTTTGTCTATCAACTTGTACCTTTCCTTCTTGCTGGAAGTTTGCTCTCATTCAGCCAGTCCCAAAGAAGGGTGACCACTCCCAACCCTCCAATTATCGTCTAATTGGTTTAACGTCCTGTATTTCAAAAGTTTTCAAGTCAATTCTCAATAGAAAAATTTTAAGACCTTTCCTATCACAACATTCTTTCCGATCGTCAGTATGGGTTCCGTCAGGGACGCTCCACTGGCGATCTCACCTACCTGTCAGACTCCTGGTCATCCTCCTTTCGGCACTTTGGCGAAAGCTTTACCATTGCACTTGATATCTCAAAGGCTTTCGATCGAGTCTGGCATAAATCTTTAATTTCCAAACTGCTCTCCTACGGTTTCTATCCTTCTATCTGTGCCTTCATCGCTAGCTTCCTTTCTGGTCGTTCTATAGCCGCTGTTGTAGACGGCCATCGTTCTTCTAGATCTATCAAGTGGTGTTCCTCAGGGCTCTGTCCTATCACCATCTCTCTTCCTTTTCTTCATCAATGATCTTCTAAGCTGTACATCTAACCTTATCCACTCATACGCTCATGACCCCTCCCTTCACCTTTCCATTCGGTTCCCGCAACGTCCTTCTCAACAGTTACTTCAACAAACAAGGGATGAGGCTATGGCACACCTAATGTCTGACTTGGCTCGTATCTCTGACTGGGGTAAAAATAATATGGTTGTCTTTAATGCATCTAAGACTCAGTTCTTACACCTATCAACCGGACAAAATCTTCCACAGTTATACCCACTAATGTTTAATAATATTCAGCTTAATCCTGCATCATCCTTGAACATGCTTGGGGTTGCATTTACTCGGGACTTATCTTGGAAAGATCATATTACATCTCTTGTAAAATCTGCTTCCAAGAGATTGGGTGTGCTAAGCCGACTCCGCTCTTTCTTTACCCCTGCACAATTGTTGACTATACAGGGGTTTTATCCGCCCCTGTGTGGAGTACAACTCTCATGTGTGGGGAGGCTCCCCACATACAGCTCTTCTCAATAGGGTGGAGTCAAAGGCTTTTGTCTCATTAACTCTCCTCTTACTGACTCCCTTCAACCTGTCTCTTCGCCGCACTGTTGCATCTTTATATCTTTTCTATCGCTACTTTAATGGTCACTACTCCTCTGAACTGTCTGCTTGCATTCCTCCACCTCTATGACGGGCGCGTAGCACCCGTCTGGCAGCAAACTCTCATCCCTTTTCTGTCCAACTCTCTAATGCAAGAGTTAACTGTTACTCCCAGTCTTTCATTTATGCAACAGGTCAGCTCTGGAACTGTCTCCCTCTGTATTTCCTGCTGCCTATGATCTCTAGTCTTTCAAACGCAGTGTGTCCATGCATCTCAAAATGATCGGATCTTGAATTTGGCTCTCTGTTACTGCAGGCTCATGGCCTTTGGTTCCTTCTTCCTCGAAAAAAAAAAAAAAAAAGCAGCTCGACGCACCTGCAACCTCGTTTTTTAAAGACCCTACATGAATAATGAAACTGTGTATATGAGGAAGCAAGTAATATTTATCATTTCTATACCCCAGTTCGGCTATGAATTTCAATTTTCCTAATAATATATATCTGATAATCAATACCTTATCATTTATTACATTTCATGGTGATTTTTCCTTGGTAAATATGGGTTATTATATCACACGAACTGTCAAACAGCGAAAATTGTCCGTTTTTATATTTGATCAGGGGTATTAAGAAGCCATCTCATCCGTTTTATCACTAAATTTCCAAGTTGTTTCCACGTTTCTAATCAAACGAAACTTTATGGCCTTAAACCCCTCAAATGCCACCCCTTCTAACCTGTGAATCGAGGTAAAAATCTCACTATTAGTGATTTTTTTTTTTTCCGAGACGGAATTGTATGACCTCAGAAATGTTTTCTGAATTTTAGAATAATTGGAGTGTTTTAAGGCTAATTTAGAGGACGTTTGTGGAAGTTTCGTATTCAGTGTTTTCTGTCCCAATTCGTTTGTTTTAAGGATAACTCAAGTATAAGTTTCGAATAATTTCTAAAGGAGACGATTTTACGGTAACGAAAAAACTTTTACCCTTTTTTTTTTTTTAATGTGAAGTTAAAACTACAAATAAAAGTCACAAATGACCCACTTCCTAACGTAAAAGTCCAAACAATCTCCATTGAGATTAGTAGATTTCAATGTTCATTCAAACTGCATTTTTTGTGGCTGTCATGCATTATATGTCTACAGAGATAAGGAAAAATTGAATAACAAATTATATATCTCCATATATCGATAGACTTTATACATTCTCGAATAAATTTTTAGGTGAGGGTCAAAAGCTCATTACTATTCCTTCTCACGAGGTATCATTTTTGAGACATTGTACTTAAGAGATGTGGTTTATGACGTAAAGCGAACCTTCATAAACTGCTTTTTTTCTTTACATACAGTCGGATCAATACAATTTTAATGTGCTTCTACCGAAGATAAAACAGAAAACTCATTTAAAGTTTCTCGCTTGTTTTGAGGACCCCAACATCAATGCACTTATTGTTCTTAAACACCTCAGATGACAGCTCTCTATGTGTTAATTGATATGTTATATGTGTCCTAAATGTGATTTTTCCATCCTCAGAAATGTCTTCTGAGTTTTGGAAAAATGGGAAATTTCGAAATAAATTTTGACCATGTGGAAGTTTCAAATTTCGCGATGTCGCCCAAAATTAAAAATACCGAAATCACTAGTAAAATATTGTTGGACTACTCCCAGAGTGGATGATATCAGCCGTAATTAGTTCCCAATTGGCACTACCTTTCCTACGCGAATCCGAGGGTAAAATGAATATTAATAAAAATGACAATAGACTGATAAGAAATTAAAAATCCAGTTAATATCAACACGACAGGATCAGCAGTTCAGGTCAATGCTCCTGCAACCTGATTTTTCTAGACCGATCATTTTTTGTAGCTGTCATGCGCTATATGTCTAAGGAGATGATTAATATTATTAATGATAATGAATTATATAACGATTCTGCGATTGCACTTAAACTTTCTCGAATAATTTTTTTTGGTGAAAGTAAAAAACTCATCAATACTTCTCACAAGGTGTCACAGTTTAGAGAAATTGTATATACCTAAAAAAAAAAAAATATGACCCGGCGTAATACGACTTTTCATAATATGCAACTCTTTGTTTTTTCTTAGCATTCAGTCAGGGGCATCGATGAAATTTTCATGTGATTCTACTGAAGATGAAAGAGAATACTCATCGGGTCTCGCTTCTTTCGGTAATCCTACTGTCAATTAAAACTTATTTTTATAAAACACCTGTGAATCGATTTCGCGTTATTTCTTTTACACTTAACTGTTATTTTTCATCCCCAGGAAAATCTTCTGGAAGTGTTTCGCAATATAGAGTACATTTGTGGAAGTTTCATATTTAGCGATTTCGACAAACAAAAATTATACCTCTATCTCTCCAGAAAAGTAGTTTTGAACCATGCCAAACGCCAATGCGGACACCCATAACTGGTTCTCAGTTTGCACTACCTATTATAAGTGATGTCACGATTAAGGTGAACATAAAATAAAAGCCACTAGACTCATTGGAAATTAAAAATACTCAGTTCGGCAGACACAACAGTTCAGGTTGCAACCTGATTTCTTTAAGATTTCATGAACAATGAAACTGTGTATATGGGGAAGCAAATAAAGTTTATGAATTCTATATTTCAGTACGGTTATGTAATTACTTTTTCCTAATAATATAAGTTTGATAATCAATAGCTTAACAATTTTCTTATGAAGGATTTATTTATTGGTATATAAAGGAATTATCACAGGAACCGTCATACAGCGAAATTATTTAATATGCCACTTAAAAGCCTCAAAATAATATCCGGTTTATCCCTAAATTTTGTTTTCATGTCTAATCAAACGAAACTCTATGCATGCTACGTATTACCTCATTTAGCCTTATTGATTTTTTTTTTTCCCGAAACAATTTTGTCGTCCTCAGGAACGTATTCTGAGTTATAGAAACAATTGTGAGTGATTCCTAGCTAAATCAGAGTACATGTGGAAGATGAATATTTAGTGTTTTCGCCCTAAGTATTGATGTTTTTACAATCACAACCGCAATACCGCAAAAAAAAAAAAAAAAAAAAAAATTTGAAGGTACCATTGCAAATTAGACAAGTGGCAAATGACCATCTTCGTAACGTTAAAATACAGAGAACTCCCAGACGACATTAATACAGTTCATTCAGTCGTTCAACGTGCGATATATCTACTGAGATGAGGAACATGGTAATTCATTATATAAACCGGTATTGCGATAGTGTTTATACTTTCTCGTATAAAGTTATACGTGAAAGTCAAAAGCTCATAAAAATTCCTTTCAAACATGTATCACAGTTTTGAGAGATTTTACCTAAGGAAAATTGACTTATGGTGTAACTAAAACTTAATAATGCGCAAGTATCTTTTTTTTTTTTTTTTTCAGTGAGGAGGCTCGATGTAATTTTGAAGTGCTTCAATTGTAGAGAAAAAAGAATACTTATTCGAAGTTTCTCGCTTCTCTCGGTGACACCCGCATGAATTGAAACTTATTTTTATTAGAGACCTCTGTTGCCAGTTCTCTTTACATGTTCAAGCGATTTCTTGTTATGTTTCGTAATTGCGATTTTTTTCCCCTTAGAAATGTCTTCTGGGTTTTGAAAATATTTCCAAGTGATTCAACATTTGAGCGTTAGCGATTTCGACGAAAAATAAAATAAACGAAAAAGTTTATATAACAATCACTCCAGGAAAGTAGTTTTGAACTACAACGAAAGCTATGCTGCCATCCGTAACTAGTTCACAATTTAAACTACCTTTTATAATTGATGTCACGAAGAGATTCATTGGAAATTAAAAATCCTGATAATCTCATTCTGGTAGTCACAACAGCTCATCTCGACGCACCTCCAACCTGATTTCTTTAAGACCGTTCATGAACAATGAAACTTTTTATATAAGAAAGTAATGTTTATGAATTCTATATCTGATAAGCAATACTTTATCAATTTTCTTGTTTAAGATTTATTGCCTTTCATAGAGATTATACAATGATAAATATTCGAAATGATACCACACGAACCGTCATACAGCGAAAATATTCCACTTTTTTATGTGACCAGGATCCTAAAGATACCACTTAAAAGCCTTAGTTATAAAGATAAAAATATTTTCCGGTTATTCCAAAATTTCCAGGATGTTTTCACGTTTAATCAATCGAAATTCTATTGGCCTAAACGACAGAAATGACCCCCTTCTTTACCTGTCAATCGATTTAATGGAACGTATCCCCTCATTTAGCCTTGTTATTGATTTTTTTTTTCCAAGACGGAATTTTGTCTGCCTCAGAAACGTTTTCTGAATTTTAGGAAAAATTGGGAGTGATTACTAGCTAATTCAGAGTACATTTCTGGAAGATAAATATTCAAGTTTGAATTATTCCTAAAACGGATGCTTTTACCGGAACAAAACAACGTGACCAACCTTTTTTAATCTGAAATTACAACCACAAATGAAAAAAGTTAAAAAAAGACCCTCTTCCAAACGTAAAAATAGACAATTTCCAGACGACATTAATACAGTTCATTCAGTGTTCCTGCTATTTATCAATGGAGACGAGGAATATCGTAATTCATTATCTGCGATAGTTTTCATACATTCCCGTATAAATTTATAGGTGATTCAAAATCTCATATTCCTTTCCAAAAGGTATCAGTTTTGAGAAATTTTCCCTAAGGAAATGTGGCTTATGGTGTAAGACGAACCTTCATAATGTGCGTGTTCTTTTTTTTTCTTTTTTATTTTCAATGAGGAGGCTTGATGTAATTTTAAAGTGTTCCTACTGCACATAAAAAAGAGTACTCGTTCGAAGTTCTTCGCTCTTTTTGGTGATCCCGAAATCAGTTCAAATTTATTGTTCTTATATACGTCAGATGCCAGCTCGCTTTACGTGTAAAGAGGATTCTTCTTATGTTTCCTAATTTTTTTTTTTTTTTTTAAATCCAGAAAAATGCCTACTGAGTTTTCGAAATTATTACAAGTGTTTCGCAATCAATTTTGAGTACTTATGTTGTAGAAACATATTTAGCGATTTCGACCAAAAGTAATTTGATACAGCCATCGCTCCAGTATAATAGTTTTCAACAACCCCCACAGTGGATGCTATCAGCCGTAACTAGGTCCCAATCGGCATTACATTTTATACATAAAGACACGACCAAGATGAATAAAAAAATAAAAAGCCATTAGACACATCGAATATTTGAAATACAGTAAATCTTAGCACAGTATGGACAATAGGGCTGGCCGATGGTCTTGGAACCTATTTTTTTTTTTTTTTTAGAACCATTAATAATAAAAAAAATGAAAACTGTTTCAATGAGGAAAGAAGCAATATTAATAAACTGTATATCTAACTACGGCTATGTATTTACTTTATCCGAGTAATATAACACTATATATCTGCTAATCAGTACCTAAATAATTCTTAAAAACGATTTAATGCCTTTCTCAGTGATATTATTTTTCAAATATGGATAACAATATAACAGGAACTGTCATTCTGGGAAAATAATCCATTTCTTAAATTTGATTAGGAGGCTCATGATGCAACTTTAAAGCCCTAGTTATACATATAAAAATACCAATCGTTTTATCTCTAAATTTCCAAGTTGTTTCCGCGTCTCTAATCAAACGAAACCCCTCAAATGCCAGCCTTCTTTACCTGTGAATCGAATTCATCCTAGCTGTTACCTCATTTAGCATTGTTATTGTTTTCTTTTCTACAAGAAGGAATTTTCTCACTCTAAGAAATATTCTCTGAACTTTATAAACAATTAGGTGTGTCTCCCAGCTAATTTAGAGTACATATCTGGAAGTTGCATATATTATATATATCTTAAATTGTTCGGATTTTAGGATTTCGCAAATCTAATAGTTTTGAATTGTTCCTAACGCAGATCCTTTTACCGTAACAAAACTTGACCATTATTTTTATCCCAAATCACCACTACGAAAAAAAAAAAAATAAGAAGGAAAAAGTAGCAAATAACACTTCCTAACGTGAAAATCCAAGCAGTCTCCAGAGGACATTAATACAAGACATCCAGTATTCCTTCAACCTGCATTTTTTGTAGCTGTCATGCACTATATGGCCACGGAAATGAGGAATATGATCATTCATTATATATCTCGGTAATGCAATAGTGTTTATAATTTCTTCTAAAAACTGATAGTTTGTCAAATGCTCATCAATATTCCTTCTCACAAGGTATCACAGTTTTGAGGGATTTTGCCTAACTAAATGTGGTTTGAAGACACGGCTAATATGAATTTTAAAAAAAAGGGGGTGGCAAAAGATTGATCGGTAATTAACAATCCAGTTAATATGAACGCAGCAGGACCCATCATGAACAATAAAACTGCGTATATCAGAAATCAAATAATGTTTAGAAATTGTATATCTAAATACGGCTATGTATTTTCTTTATCCGAATAATATATCTGATAATCAGTACATAAACAATTTTCATGAAAATAATTTATTCTTTTTGAAGTGACAAGTCCGAGTGCCACTAGCACTTGCTTTTGCTAAGGATTCTTGCTCTGCTCGCTCACTTTCCAGTGCTTCGCACACTTTTCCTCGTGTTTTTCAGTCCTACGCTCGCGCTCTGCGCGCGCGTTCCGATCATTTCAGGTAATCCGAATCACCTTTTATGTGCTGTTCTAGTCTAACGCAACTCACGGAGCGTCCTCCACATGGCGAGATGTGGGTAATGCTAACAGCTCTGGATCAAATGCCGTTCAAACCAAGTGGAATTCGGTGTTCTGTTTTGAAAGAACTTAACTACACCGATGCTGGTACCCATACGTCCATACTGTTGTCCAATATACGTTTCATCGAATGAACGTGTGTGCACTCGAGTTGCGATAAAACATGTTGAATCACCGTATTCGACATTTGTGATGGCTTTCGGTGGTCTTAGGTGGAATCATCAATCATCAATCGAGATAAGACCAAGTTTTTCAACATCAGCGAGTTTTCTGCGATTTTTATGCCAATTTTGGTGCACCAAGACGCCTCCGTACCAAGGAAAGACGCCTACACCTCCTTTGGAATTGGAACCCATGTTGTTCGAACGCAAGTCCGAGATATTAACCACTCGGCCACGGAAACTGATCGGGCGCCGGTAGTGGCTTTTTTTGGTCCAAATTTGATCGCTCATTAATTATAGTAAAGGTTTTTCAATCGTGATGGTACCAAGTTTATTCACAACACCGAATTTTCGGTGATTTTTGTGCCAATTTTGGTGCCACTTGAATATATAGTCTCGGAGGTCAAAAATACTGACACAGACACATGGATAGTGATATTGTATATTAGATTTTACCTTCGCATATATCGATTATAATATAATGCAAACCGTCATACTGGGAAAACTGTCCATTTCTTAACTGATCGGGAGGCTCACGGTGCACAGATAATATCGTTTAATCTCAAAACTCCCAAGTTGTTTACACTTCTCAAATCAAACGAAAGTCAATGAGCATTTGATGAGTCAAATGCCAGCCTTCAATCAAACGAAACGCTATTGGCTTAAACCCCTCAAATGCCAGCCTTCTTTACCTGTGAATCGAATTCAGCTGTTACCTCATTTAACATTGATATTGATTTCTTTTCTCTGCGGCGGAATTTTCACACTAAGAAATGGGCTCTGAATAAGGAGAACAGTTTTGTGGAAGTTGCACATTTAGGATTTTCTTCGATTATTCGGTTTTTAAGATAACTCAAGTATAATAATTTTGAACCATTGCTAAAGAGGAAAGTTTTACCGTACCTAAACTTAACAATATTTTTTTATCTTAAATCATTATTTAAAAAAAAAAAAAAAAAAGGACAAATGACCCTCTTCCTAATGCAAAAACCCAATCTTCAGAGGGCATTACAGGTAATATGAACTGTATTAGTTCAAATAGTATTCTTTCACCCTGCATTTTTTGTAGCTGTCATGTATCATATGTCCACGGAGATGAAGAATATAATAATTATGTAAATCGGTATAGCTGTAGTTTTATACTTTCCTAAAAGTTTATAGGTGAGAGTCAAGGCTCTCAAATATTCCTTTCCAAAAAGGTATCAGTTTTGAGAGATTTTACCTAAGGAATTGTGACTTATGGTCTGGCTTATGTGCATTTTTTTTTTTTTTTCATTGAGGAGGCTCGACGTAATTTTAAATTGCTTCCACTGCAGATAAAGTTTCTCGCTTGTTTCTTTTACCCCCAAATCAATTAAAACATTATTCTTAAACACCTCTTTATATGTAAATCGATTTCTTGTTATGTTTCCTAGACCTGATTTTCTTAGTTTCAGAAATGTCTTCTGAGTTTTGGAAATAACTGAAATTGCTTCGGAATCACTTTTGATTACATTTGTGGAACTTGCATATTTTGCGATTTCGACCAAAAATAATTTTGTATAGCTCAAGTAAAATAGTATGCTATCAGCCGCAACTAATTCCCAATTATACGTAATGTCACTGCCGAGTAATTTAAAAAAAAAAAAAAAAAGTACCATCGGAAAAAAAAAAAAAATAGTTCGACACATACAACAGTTCAGCTCGACACACCTGCAACTTGGTTTTTTAAAGACCCATCATGAACAATAAAACTGTTTATGAAGAAGCAATTAATGTTTACAAATTCTATACCTCAGTTCGGCTATGAATTTTATTTTTCATAATAATATGTGATAATCAATACCGTATCAATTTTGTTTTAAACGATTTATTATTTCATGGTAATTTTTCCTTGGTAAATATGGGTTATATCAAACGAATTGTCATAGTGCAAAAATAATCTTTTTATTTTTATATGATTGGGAGGATTAAGAAGCCAACTTAAATCCCTAGTTATACTGATTAATATGGTATCCGTTTTATTTCTAAAATTCTGAGTTGTTTCCACGTCTCTAATCAAAAGAAAATCTATGGGCTCAAACCCCATAGAATCGAGGTAAAACCTCACGGCCCTATTTTTTTTTTTTTTTTTCCCCGAGACAGAATTATGACCACAAAATTTCCAAGTTGTTTCCACGTTTCTAATCAAACGAAACTTTATGGCCTTAAACCCCTCAAATGCCACCCCTTCTAACCTGTGAATCGAGGTAAAAATCTCACTATTAGTGATTTTTTTTTTTTCCGAGACGGAATTGTATGACCTCAGAAATGTTTTCTGAATTTTAGAATAATTGGAGTGTTTTAAGGCTAATTTAGAGGACGTTTGTGGAAGTTTCGTATTCAGTGTTTTCTGTCCCAATTCGTTTGTTTTAAGGATAACTCAAGTATAAGTTTCGAATAATTTCTAAAGGAGACGATTTTACGGTAACGAAAAAACTTTTACCCTTTTTTTTTTTTTTAATGTGAAGTTAAAACTACAAATAAAAGTCACAAATGACCCACTTCCTAACGTAAAAGTCCAAACAATCTCCATTGAGATTAGTAGATTTCAATGTTCATTCAAACTGCATTTTTTGTGGCTGTCATGCATTATATGTCTACAGAGATAAGGAAAAATTGAATAACAAATTATATATCTCCATATATCGATAGACTTTATACATTCTCGAATAAATTTTTAGGTGAGGGTCAAAAGCTCATTACTATTCCTTCTCACGAGGTATCATTTTTGAGACATTGTACTTAAGAGATGTGGTTTATGACGTAAAGCGAACCTTCATAAACTGCTTTTTTTTTTTCTTTACATACAGTCGGATCAATACAATTTTAATGTGCTTCTACCGAAGATAAAACAGAAAACTCATTTAAAGTTTCTCGCTTGTTTTGAGGACCCCAACATCAATGCACTTATTGTTCTTAAACACCTCAGATGACAGCTCTCTATGTGTTAATTGATATGTTATATGTGTCCTAAATGTGATTTTTCCATCCTCAGAAATGTCTTCTGAGTTTTGGAAAAATGGGAAATTTCGAAATAAATTTTGACCATGTGGAAGTTTCAAATTTCGCGATGTCGCCCAAAATTAAAAATACCGAAATCACTAGTAAAATATTGTTGGACTACTCCCAGAGTGGATGATATCAGCCGTAATTAGTTCCCAATTGGCACTACCTTTCCTACGCGAATCCGAGGGTAAAATGAATATTAATAAAAATGACAATAGACTGATAAGAAATTAAAAATCCAGTTAATATCAACACGACAGGATCAGCAGTTCAGGTCAATGCTCCTGCAACCTGATTTTTCTAGACCGATCATTTTTTGTAGCTGTCATGCGCTATATGTCTAAGGAGATGATTAATATTATTAATGATAATGAATTATATAACGATTCTGCGATTGCACTTAAACTTTCTCGAATAATTTTTTTTGGTGAAAGTAAAAAACTCATCAATACTTCTCACAAGGTGTCACAGTTTAGAGAAATTGTATATACCTAAAAAAAAAATATGACCCGGCGTAATACGACTTTTCATAATATGCAACTCTTTGTTTTTTCTTAGCATTCAGTCAGGGGCATCGATGAAATTTTCATGTGATTCTACTGAAGATGAAAGAGAATACTCATCGGGTCTCGCTTCTTTCGGTAATCCTACTGTCAATTAAAACTTATTTTTATAAAACACCTGTGAATCGATTTCGCGTTATTTCTTTTACACTTAACTGTTATTTTTCATCCCCAGGAAAATCTTCTGGAAGTGTTTCGCAATATAGAGTACATTTGTGGAAGTTTCATATTTAGCGATTTCGACAAACAAAAATTATACCTCTATCTCTCCAGAAAAGTAGTTTTGAACCATGCCAAACGCCAATGCGGACACCCATAACTGGTTCTCAGTTTGCACTACCTATTATAAGTGATGTCACGATTAAGGTGAACATAAAATAAAAGCCACTAGACTCATTGGAAATTAAAAATACTCAGTTCGGCAGACACAACAGTTCAGGTTGCAACCTGATTTCTTTAAGATTTCATGAACAATGAAACTGTGTATATGGGGAAGCAAATAAAGTTTATGAATTCTATATTTCAGTACGGTTATGTAATTACTTTTTCCTAATAATATAAGTTTGATAATCAATAGCTTAACAATTTTCTTATGAAGGATTTATTTATTGGTATATAAAGGAATTATCACAGGAACCGTCATACAGCGAAATTATTTAATATGCCACTTAAAAGCCTCAAAATAATATCCGGTTTATCCCTAAATTTTGTTTTCATGTCTAATCAAACGAAACTCTATGCATGCTACGTATTACCTCATTTAGCCTTATTGATTTTTTTTTTTCCCGAAACAATTTTGTCGTCCTCAGGAACGTATTCTGAGTTATAGAAACAATTGTGAGTGATTCCTAGCTAAATCAGAGTACATGTGGAAGATGAATATTTAGTGTTTTCGCCCTAAGTATTGATGTTTTTACAATCACAACCGCAATACCGCAAAAAAAAAAAAAAAAAAAAAAAAAATTTGAAGGTACCATTGCAAATTAGACAAGTGGCAAATGACCATCTTCGTAACGTTAAAATACAGAGAACTCCCAGACGACATTAATACAGTTCATTCAGTCGTTCAACGTGCGATATATCTACTGAGATGAGGAACATGGTAATTCATTATATAAACCGGTATTGCGATAGTGTTTATACTTTCTCGTATAAAGTTATACGTGAAAGTCAAAAGCTCATAAAAATTCCTTTCAAACATGTATCACAGTTTTGAGAGATTTTACCTAAGGAAAATTGACTTATGGTGTAACTAAAACTTAATAATGCGCAAGTATCTTTTTTTTTTTTTTTTTTTCAGTGAGGAGGCTCGATGTAATTTTGAAGTGCTTCAATTGTAGAGAAAAAAGAATACTTATTCGAAGTTTCTCGCTTCTCTCGGTGACACCCGCATGAATTGAAACTTATTTTTATTAGAGACCTCTGTTGCCAGTTCTCTTTACATGTTCAAGCGATTTCTTGTTATGTTTCGTAATTGCGATTTTTTTCCCCTTAGAAATGTCTTCTGGGTTTTGAAAATATTTCCAAGTGATTCAACATTTGAGCGTTAGCGATTTCGACGAAAAATAAAATAAACGAAAAAGTTTATATAACAATCACTCCAGGAAAGTAGTTTTGAACTACAACGAAAGCTATGCTGCCATCCGTAACTAGTTCACAATTTAAACTACCTTTTATAATTGATGTCACGAAGAGATTCATTGGAAATTAAAAATCCTGATAATCTCATTCTGGTAGTCACAACAGCTCATCTCGACGCACCTCCAACCTGATTTCTTTAAGACCGTTCATGAACAATGAAACTTTTTATATAAGAAAGTAATGTTTATGAATTCTATATCTGATAAGCAATACTTTATCAATTTTCTTGTTTAAGATTTATTGCCTTTCATAGAGATTATACAATGATAAATATTCGAAATGATACCACACGAACCGTCATACAGCGAAAATATTCCACTTTTTTATGTGACCAGGATCCTAAAGATACCACTTAAAAGCCTTAGTTATAAAGATAAAAATATTTTCCGGTTATTCCAAAATTTCCAGGATGTTTTCACGTTTAATCAATCGAAATTCTATTGGCCTAAACGACAGAAATGACCCCCTTCTTTACCTGTCAATCGATTTAATGGAACGTATCCCCTCATTTAGCCTTGTTATTGATTTTTTTTTTTCCAAGACGGAATTTTGTCTGCCTCAGAAACGTTTTCTGAATTTTAGGAAAAATTGGGAGTGATTACTAGCTAATTCAGAGTACATTTCTGGAAGATAAATATTCAAGTTTGAATTATTCCTAAAACGGATGCTTTTACCGGAACAAAACAACGTGACCAACCTTTTTTAATCTGAAATTACAACCACAAATGAAAAAAGTTAAAAAAAAGACCCTCTTCCAAACGTAAAAATAGACAATTTCCAGACGACATTAATACAGTTCATTCAGTGTTCCTGCTATTTATCAATGGAGACGAGGAATATCGTAATTCATTATCTGCGATAGTTTTCATACATTCCCGTATAAATTTATAGGTGATTCAAAATCTCATATTCCTTTCCAAAAGGTATCAGTTTTGAGAAATTTTCCCTAAGGAAATGTGGCTTATGGTGTAAGACGAACTTTCATAATGTGCGTGTTCTTTTTTTTTCTTTTTTATTTTCAATGAGGAGGCTTGATGTAATTTTAAAGTGTTCCTACTGCACATAAAAAAGAGTACTCGTTCGAAGTTCTTCGCTCTTTTTGGTGATCCCGAAATCAGTTCAAATTTATTGTTCTTATATACGTCAGATGCCAGCTCGCTTTACGTGTAAAGAGGATTCTTCTTATGTTTCCTAATTTTTTTTTTTTTTTTTAAATCCAGAAAAATGCCTACTGAGTTTTCGAAATTATTACAAGTGTTTCGCAATCAATTTTGAGTACTTATGTTGTAGAAACATATTTAGCGATTTCGACCAAAAGTAATTTGATACAGCCATCGCTCCAGTATAATAGTTTTCAACAACCCCCACAGTGGATGCTATCAGCCGTAACTAGGTCCCAATCGGCATTACATTTTATACATAAAGACACGACCAAGATGAATAAAAATAAAAAGCCATTAGACACATCGAATATTTGAAATACAGTAAATCTTAGCACAGTATGGACAATAGGGCTGGCCGATGGTCTTGGAACCTATTTTTTTTTTTTTTTTAGAACCATTAATAATAAAAAAAATGAAAACTGTTTCAATGAGGAAAGAAGCAATATTAATAAACTGTATATCTAACTACGGCTATGTATTTACTTTATCCGAGTAATATAACACTATATATCTGCTAATCAGTACCTAAATAATTCTTAAAAACGATTTAATGCCTTTCTCAGTGATATTATTTTTCAAATATGGATAACAATATAACAGGAACTGTCATTCTGGGAAAATAATCCATTTCTTAAATTTGATTAGGAGGCTCATGATGCAACTTTAAAGCCCTAGTTATACATATAAAAATACCAATCGTTTTATCTCTAAATTTCCAAGTTGTTTCCGCGTCTCTAATCAAACGAAACCCCTCAAATGCCAGCCTTCTTTACCTGTGAATCGAATTCATCCTAGCTGTTACCTCATTTAGCATTGTTATTGTTTTCTTTTCTACAAGAAGGAATTTTCTCACTCTAAGAAATATTCTCTGAACTTTATAAACAATTAGGTGTGTCTCCCAGCTAATTTAGAGTACATATCTGGAAGTTGCATATATTATATATATCTTAAATTGTTCGGATTTTAGGATTTCGCAAATCTAATAGTTTTGAATTGTTCCTAACGCAGATCCTTTTACCGTAACAAAACTTGACCATTATTTTTATCCCAAATCACCACTACGAAAAAAAAAAAAAAAAAATAAGAAGGAAAAAGTAGCAAATAACACTTCCTAACGTGAAAATCCAAGCAGTCTCCAGAGGACATTAATACAAGACATCCAGTATTCCTTCAACCTGCATTTTTTGTAGCTGTCATGCACTATATGGCCACGGAAATGAGGAATATGATCATTCATTATATATCTCGGTAATGCAATAGTGTTTATAATTTCTTCTAAAAACTGATAGTTTGTCAAATGCTCATCAATATTCCTTCTCACGAGGTATCACAGTTTTGAGGGATTTTGCCTAACTAAATGTGGTTTGAAGACACGGCTAATATGAATTTAAAAAAAAAAAGGGGGTGGCAAAAGATTGATCGGTAATTAACAATCCAGTTAATATGAACGCAGCAGGACCCATCATGAACAATAAAACTGCGTATATCAGAAATCAAATAATGTTTAGAAATTGTATATCTAAATACGGCTATGTATTTTCTTTATCCGAATAATATATCTGATAATCAGTACATAAACAATTTTCATGAAAATAATTTATTCTTTTTGAAGTGACAAGTCCGAGTGCCACTAGCACTTGCTTTTGCTAAGGATTCTTGCTCTGCTCGCTCACTTTCCAGTGCTTCCCACACTTTTCCTCGTGTTTTTCAGTCCTACGCTCGCGCTCTGCGCGCGCGTTCCGATCATTTCAGGTAATCCGAATCACCTTTTATGTGCTGTTCTAGTCTAACGCAACTCACGGAGCGTCCTCCACATGGCGAGATGTGGGTAATGCTAACAGCTCTGGATCAAATGCCGTTCAAACCAAGTGGAATTCGGTGTTCTGTTTTGAAAGAACTTAACTACACCGATGCTGGTACCCATACGTCCATACTGTTGTCCAATATACGTTTCATCGAATGAACGTGTGTGCACTCGAGTTGCGATAAAACATGTTGAATCACCGTATTCGACATTTGTGATGGCTTTCGGTGGTCTTAGGTGGAATCATCAATCATCAATCGAGATAAGACCAAGTTTTTCAACATCAGCGAGTTTTCTGCGATTTTTATGCCAATTTTGGTGCACCAAGACGCCTCCGTACCAAGGAAAGACGCCTACACCTCCTTTGGAATTGGAACCCATGTTGTTCGAACGCAAGTCCGAGATATTAACCACTCGGCCACGGAAACTGATCGGGCGCCGGTAGTGGCTTTTTTGGTCCAAATTTGATCGCTCATTAATTATAGTAAAGGTTTTTCAATCGTGATGGTACCAAGTTTATTCACAACACCGAATTTTCGGTGATTTTTGTGCCAATTTTGGTGCCACTTGAATATATAGTCTCGGAGGTCAAAAATACTGACACAGACACATGGATAGTGATATTGTATATTAGATTTTACCTTCGCATATATCGATTATAATATAATGCAAACCGTCATACTGGGAAAACTGTCCATTTCTTAACTGATCGGGAGGCTCACGGTGCACAGATAATATCGTTTAATCTCAAAACTCCCAAGTTGTTTACACTTCTCAAATCAAACGAAAGTCAATGAGCATTTGATGAGTCAAATGCCAGCCTTCAATCAAACGAAACGCTATTGGCTTAAACCCTCAAATGCCAGCCTTCTTTACCTGTGAATCGAATTCAGCTGTTACCTCATTTAACATTGATATTGATTTCTTTTCTCTGCGGCGGAATTTTCACACTAAGAAATGGGTTCTGAATAAGGAGAACAGTTTTGTGGAAGTTGCACATTTAGGATTTTCTTCGATTATTCGGTTTTTAAGATAACTCAAGTATAATAATTTTGAACCATTGCTAAAGAGGAAAGTTTTACCGTACCTAAACTTAACAATATTTTTTATCTTAAATCATTATTTAAAAAAAAAAAAAAAAAAGGACAAATGACCCTCTTCCTAATGCAAAAACCCAATCTTCAGAGGGCATTACAGGTAATATGAACTGTATTAGTTCAAATAGTATTCTTTCACCCTGCATTTTTTGTAGCTGTCATGTATCATATGTCCACGGAGATGAAGAATATAATAATTATGTAAATCGGTATAGCTGTAGTTTTATACTTTCCTAAAAGTTTATAGGTGAGAGTCAAGGCTCTCAAATATTCCTTTCCAAAAAGGTATCAGTTTTGAGAGATTTTACCTAAGGAATTGTGACTTATGGTCTGGCTTATGTGCATTTTTTTTTTTTTTTTCATTGAGGAGGCTCGACGTAATTTTAAATTGCTTCCACTGCAGATAAAGTTTCTCGCTTGTTTCGGTTACCCCCAAATCAATTAAAACATTATTCTTAAACACCTCTTTATATGTAAATCGATTTCTTGTTATGTTTCCTAGACCTGATTTTCTTAGTTTCAGAAATGTCTTCTGAGTTTTGGAAATAACTGAAATTGCTTCGGAATCACTTTTGATTACATTTGTGGAACTTGCATATTTTGCGATTTCGACCAAAAATAATTTTGTATAGCTCAAGTAAAATAGTATGCTATCAGCCGCAACTAATTCCCAATTATACGTAATGTCACTGCCGAGTAATTAAAAAAAAAAAAAAAAGTACCATCGGAAAAAAAAAAAAAAAATAGTTCGACACATACAACAGTTCAGCTCGACACACCTGCAACTTGGTTTTTTAAAGACCCATCATGAACAATAAAACTGTTTATGAAGAAGCAATTAATGTTTACAAATTCTATACCTCAGTTCGGCTATGAATTTTATTTTTCATAATAATATGTGATAATCAATACCGTATCAATTTTCTTTTAAACGATTTATTATTTCATGGTAATTTTTCCTTGGTAAATATGGGTTATATCAAACGAATTGTCATAGTGCAAAAATAATCTTTTTATTTTTATATGATTGGGAGGATTAAGAAGCCAACTTAAATCCCTAGTTATACTGATTAATATGGTATCCGTTTTATTTCTAAAATTCTGAGTTGTTTCCACGTCTCTAATCAAAAGAAAATCTATGGGCTCAAACCCCATAGAATCGAGGTAAAACCTCACGGCCCTATTTTTTTTTTTTTTTCCCCCGAGACAGAATTATGACCACAAAATTTCCAAGTTGTTTCCACGTTTCTAATCAAACGAAACTTTATGGCCTTAAACCCCTCAAATGCCACCCCTTCTAACCTGTGAATCGAGGTAAAAATCTCACTATTAGTGATTTTTTTTTTTTCCGAGACGGAATTGTATGACCTCAGAAATGTTTTCTGAATTTTAGAATAATTGGAGTGTTTTAAGGCTAATTTAGAGGACGTTTGTGGAAGTTTCGTATTCAGTGTTTTCTGTCCCAATTCGTTTGTTTTAAGGATAACTCAAGTATAAGTTTCGAATAATTTCTAAAGGAGACGATTTTACGGTAACGAAAAAACTTTTACCCTTTTTTTTTTTTAATGTGAAGTTAAAACTACAAATAAAAGTCACAAATGACCCACTTCCTAACGTAAAAGTCCAAACAATCTCCATTGAGATTAGTAGATTTCAATGTTCATTCAAACTGCATTTTTTGTGGCTGTCATGCATTATATGTCTACAGAGATAAGGAAAAATTGAATAACAAATTATATATCTCCATATATCGATAGACTTTATACATTCTCGAATAAATTTTTAGGTGAGGGTCAAAAGCTCATTACTATTCCTTCTCACGAGGTATCATTTTTGAGACATTGTACTTAAGAGATGTGGTTTATGACGTAAAGCGAACCTTCATAAACTGCTTTTTTTTTTTCTTTACATACAGTCGGATCAATACAATTTTAATGTGCTTCTACCGAAGATAAAACAGAAAACTCATTTAAAGTTTCTCGCTTGTTTTGAGGACCCCAACATCAATGCACTTATTGTTCTTAAACACCTCAGATGACAGCTCTCTATGTGTTAATTGATATGTTATATGTGTCCTAAATGTGATTTTTCCATCCTCAGAAATGTCTTCTGAGTTTTGGAAAAAATGGGAAATTTCGAAATAAATTTTGACCATGTGGAAGTTTCAAATTTCGCGATGTCGCCCAAAATTAAAAATACCGAAATCACTAGTAAAATATTGTTGGACTACTCCCAGAGTGGATGATATCAGCCGTAATTAGTTCCCAATTGGCACTACCTTTCCTACGCGAATCCGAGGGTAAAATGAATATTAATAAAAATGACAATAGACTGATAAGAAATTAAAAATCCAGTTAATATCAACACGACAGGATCAGCAGTTCAGGTCAATGCTCCTGCAACCTGATTTTTCTAGACCGATCATTTTTTGTAGCTGTCATGCGCTATATGTCTAAGGAGATGATTAATATTATTAATGATAATGAATTATATAACGATTCTGCGATTGCACTTAAACTTTCTCGAATAATTTTTTTTGGTGAAAGTAAAAAACTCATCAATACTTCTCACAAGGTGTCACAGTTTAGAGAAATTGTATATACCTAAAAAAAATATATGACCCGGCGTAATACGACTTTTCATAATATGCAACTCTTTGTTTTTTCTTAGCATTCAGTCAGGGGCATCGATGAAATTTTCATGTGATTCTACTGAAGATGAAAGAGAATACTCATCGGGTCTCGCTTCTTTCGGTAATCCTACTGTCAATTAAAACTTATTTTTATAAAACACCTGTGAATCGATTTCGCGTTATTTCTTTTACACTTAACTGTTATTTTTCATCCCCAGGAAAATCTTCTGGAAGTGTTTCGCAATATAGAGTACATTTGTGGAAGTTTCATATTTAGCGATTTCGACAAAGAAAAATTATACCTCTATCTCTCCAGAAAAGTAGTTTTGAACCATGCCAAACGCCAATGCGGACACCCATAACTGGTTCTCAGTTTGCACTACCTATTATAAGTGATGTCACGATTAAGGTGAACATAAAATAAAAGCCACTAGACTCATTGGAAATTAAAAATACTCAGTTCGGCAGACACAACAGTTCAGGTTGCAACCTGATTTCTTTAAGATTTCATGAACAATGAAACTGTGTATATGGGGAAGCAAATAAAGTTTATGAATTCTATATTTCAGTACGGTTATGTAATTACTTTTTCCTAATAATATAAGTTTGATAATCAATAGCTTAACAATTTTCTTGTGAAGGATTTATTTATTGGTATATAAAGGAATTATCACAGGAACCGTCATACAGCGAAATTATTTAATATGCCACTTAAAAGCCTCAAAATAATATCCGGTTTATCCCTAAATTTTGTTTTCATGTCTAATCAAACGAAACTCTATGCATGCTACGTATTACCTCATTTAGCCTTATTGATTTTTTTTTTTCCCGAAACAATTTTGTCGTCCTCAGGAACGTATTCTGAGTTATAGAAACAATTGTGAGTGATTCCTAGCTAAATCAGAGTACATGTGGAAGATGAATATTTAGTGTTTTCGCCCTAAGTATTGATGTTTTTACAATCACAACCGCAATACCGCAAAAAAAAAAAAAAAAAAAAAATTGAAGGTACCATTGCAAATTAGACAAGTGGCAAATGACCATCTTCGTAACGTTAAAATACAGAGAACTCCCAGACGACATTAATACAGTTCATTCAGTCGTTCAACGTGCGATATATCTACTGAGATGAGGAACATGGTAATTCATTATATAAACCGGTATTGCGATAGTGTTTATACTTTCTCGTATAAAGTTATACGTGAAAGTCAAAAGCTCATAAAAATTCCTTTCAAACATGTATCACAGTTTTGAGAGATTTTACCTAAGGAAAATTGACTTATGGTGTAACTAAAACTTAATAATGCGCAAGTATCTTTTTTTTTTTTCAGTGAGGAGGCTCGATGTAATTTTTGAAGTGCTTCAATTGTAGAGAAAAAGAATACTTATTCGAAGTTTCTCGCTTCTCTCGGTGACACCCGCATGAATTGAAACTTATTTTTATTAGAGACCTCTGTTGCCAGTTCTCTTTACATGTTCAAGCGATTTCTTGTTATGTTTCGTAATTGCGATTTTTTCCCCTTAGAAATGTCTTCTGGGTTTTGAAAATATTTCCAAGTGATTCAACATTTGAGCGTTAGCGATTTCGACGAAAAATAAAATAAACGAAAAAGTTTATATAACAATCACTCCAGGAAAGTAGTTTTGAACTACAACGAAAGCTATGCTGCCATCCGTAACTAGTTCACAATTTAAACTACCTTTTATAATTGATGTCACGAAGAGATTCATTGGAAATTAAAAATCCTGATAATCTCATTCTGGTAGTCACAACAGCTCATCTCGACGCACCTCCAACCTGATTTCTTTAAGACCGTTCATGAACAATGAAACTTTTATATAAGAAAGTAATGTTTATGAATTCTATATCTGATAAGCAATACTTTATCAATTTTCTTGTTTAAGATTTATTGCCTTTCATAGAGATTATACAATGATAAATATTCGAAATGATACCACACGAACCGTCATACAGCGAAAATATTCCACTTTTTTATGTGACCAGGATCCTAAAGATACCACTTAAAAGCCTTAGTTATAAAGATAAAAATATTTTCCGGTTATTCCAAAATTTCCAGGATGTTTTCACGTTTAATCAATCGAAATTCTATTGGCCTAAACGACAGAAATGACCCCCTTCTTTACCTGTCAATCGATTTAATGGAACGTATCCCCTCATTTAGCCTTGTTATTGATTTTTTTTTTTTCCAAGACGGAATTTTGTCTGCCTCAGAAACGTTTTCTGAATTTTAGGAAAAATTGGGAGTGATTACTAGCTAATTCAGAGTACATTTCTGGAAGATAAATATTCAAGTTTGAATTATTCCTAAAACGGGTGCTTTTACCGGAACAAAACAACGTGACCAACCTTTTTTAATCTGAAATTACAACCACAAATGAAAAAAGTTAAAAAAAAGACCCTCTTCCAAACGTAAAAATAGACAATTTCCAGACGACATTAATACAGTTCATTCAGTGTTCCTGCTATTTATCAATGGAGACGAGGAATATCGTAATTCATTATCTGCGATAGTTTTCATACATTCCCGTATAAATTTATAGGTGATTCAAAATCTCATATTCCTTTCCAAAAGGTATCAGTTTTGAGAAATTTTCCCTAAGGAAATGTGGCTTATGGTGTAAGACGAACCTTCATAATGTGCGTGTTCTTTTTTTTTCTTTTTTATTTTCAATGAGGAGGCTTGATGTAATTTTAAAGTGTTCCTACTGCACATAAAAAAGAGTACTCGTTCGAAGTTCTTCGCTCTTTTTGGTGATCCCGAAATCAGTTCAAATTTATTGTTCTTATATACGTCAGATGCCAGCTCGCTTTACGTGTAAAGAGGATTCTTCTTATGTTTCCTAATTTTTTTTTTTTTTTTTAATCCACAAAAATGCCTACTGAGTTTTCGAAATTATTACAAGTGTTTCGCAATCAATTTTGAGTACTTATGTTGTAGAAACATATTTAGCGATTTCGACCAAAAGTAATTTGATACAGCCATCGCTCCAGTATAATAGTTTTCAACAACCCCCACAGTGGATGCTATCAGCCGTAACTAGGTCCCAATCGGCATTACATTTTATACATAAAGACACGACCAAGATGAATAAAAAAATAAAAAGCCATTAGACACATCGAATATTTGAAATACAGTAAATCTTAGCACAGTATGGACAATAGGGCTGGCCGATGGTCTTGGAACCTATTTTTTTTTTTAGAACCATTAATAATAAAAAATGAAAACTGTTTCAATGAGGAAAGAAGCAATAGTAATAAACTGTATATCTAACTACGGCTATGTATTTACTTTATCCGAGTAATATAACACTATATATCTGCTAATCAGTACCTAAATAATTCTTAAAAACGATTTAATGCCTTTCTCAGTGATATTATTTTTCAAATATGGATAACAATATAACAGGAACTGTCATTCTGGGAAAATAATCCATTTCTTAAATTTGATTAGGAGGCTCATGATGCAACTTTAAAGCCCTAGTTATACATATAAAAATACCAATCGTTTTATCTCTAAATTTCCAAGTTGTTTCCGCGTCTCTAATCAAACGAAACCCCTCAAATGCCAGCCTTCTTTACCTGTGAATCGAATTCATCCTAGCTGTTACCTCATTTAGCATTGTTATTGTTTTCTTTTCTACAAGAAGGAATTTTCTCACTCTAAGAAATATTCTCTGAACTTTATAAACAATTAGGTGTGTCTCCCAGCTAATTTAGAGTACATATCTGGAAGTTGCATATATTATATATATCTTAAATTGTTCGGATTTTAGGATTTCGCAAATCTAATAGTTTTGAATTGTTCCTAACGCAGATCCTTTTACCGTAACAAAACTTGACCATTATTTTTATCCCAAATCACCACTACGAAAAAAAAAAAAATAAATAAGAAGGAAAAAGTAGCAAATAACACTTCCTAACGTGAAAATCCAAGCAGTCTCCAGAGGACATTAATACAAGACATCCAGTATTCCTTCAACCTGCATTTTTTGTAGCTGTCATGCACTATATGGCCACGGAAATGAGGAATATGATCATTCATTATATATCTCGGTAATGCAATAGTGTTTATAATTTCTTCTAAAAACTGATAGTTTGTCAAATGCTCATCAATATTCCTTCTCACAAGGTATCACAGTTTTGAGGGATTTTGCCTAACTAAATGTGGTTTGAAGACACGGCTAATATGAATTTTAAAAAAAGGGGGTGGCAAAAGATTGATCGGTAATTAACAATCCAGTTAATATGAACGCAGCAGGACCCATCATGAACAATAAAACTGCGTATATCAGAAATCAAATAATGTTTAGAAATTGTATATCTAAATACGGCTATGTATTTTCTTTATCCGAATAATATATCTGATAATCAGTACATAAACAATTTTCATGAAAATAATTTATTCTTTTTGAAGTGACAAGTCCGAGTGCCACTAGCACTTGCTTTTGCTAAGGATTCTTGCTCTGCTCGCTCACTTTCCAGTGCTTCGCACACTTTTCCTCGTGTTTTTCAGTCCTACGCTCGCGCTCTGCGCGCGCGTTCCGATCATTTCAGGTAATCCGAATCACC
This sequence comes from Coenobita brevimanus, assembly GCF_032717465.1. Taxonomy (NCBI): domain Eukaryota; kingdom Metazoa; phylum Arthropoda; class Malacostraca; order Decapoda; family Coenobitidae; genus Coenobita; species Coenobita brevimanus. Next base: position 21,384,599 of record NC_137046.1, read on the forward strand.
TTTTATGTGCTGTTCTAGTCTAACGCAACTCACGGAGCGTCCTCCACATGGCGAGATGTGGGTAATGCTAACAGCTCTGGATCAAATGCCGTTCAAACCAAGTGGAATTCGGTGTTCTGTTTTGAAAGAACTTAACTACACCGATGCTGGTACCCATACGTCCATACTGTTGTCCAATATACGTTTCATCGAATGAACGTGTGTGCACTCGAGTTGCGATAAAACATGTTGAATCACCGTATTCGACATTTGTGATGGCTTTCGGTGGTCTTAGGTGGAATCATCAATCATCAATCGAGATAAGACCAAGTTTTTCAACATCAGCGAGTTTTCTGCGATTTTTATGCCAATTTTGGTGCACCAAGACGCCTCCGTACCAAGGAAAGACGCCTACACCTCCTTTGGAATTGGAACCCATGTTGTTCGAACGCAAGTCCGAGATATTAACCACTCGGCCACGGAAACTGATCGGGCGCCGGTAGTGGCTTTTTTTGGTCCAAATTTGATCGCTCATTAATTATAGTAAAAGTTTTTCAATCGTGATGGTACCAAGTTTATTCACAACACCGAATTTTCGGTGATTTTTTGTGCCAATTTTGGTGCCACTTGAATATATAGTCTCGGAGGTCAAAAATACTGACACAGACACATGGATAGTGATATTGTATATTAGATTTTACCTTCGCATATATCGATTATAATATAATGCAAACCGTCATACTGGGAAAACTGTCCATTTCTTAACTGATCGGGAGGCTCACGGTGCACAGATAATATCGTTTAATCTCAAAACTCCCAAGTTGTTTACACTTCTCAAATCAAACGAAAGTCAATGAGCATTTGATGAGTCAAATGCCAGCCTTCAATCAAACGAAACGCTATTGGCTTAAACCCCTCAAATGCCAGCCTTCTTTACCTGTGAATCGAATTCAGCTGTTACCTCATTTAACATTGATATTGATTTCTTTTCTCTGCGGCGGAATTTTCACACTAAGAAATGGGTTCTGAATAAGGAGAACAGTTTTGTGGAAGTTGCACATTTAGGATTTTCTTCGATTATTCGGTTTTTAAGATAACTCAAGTATAATAATTTTGAACCATTGCTAAAGAGGAAAGTTTTACCGTACCTAAACTTAACAATATTTTTTTATCTTAAATCATTATTTAAAAAAAAAAAAAAAAAGGACAAATGACCCTCTTCCTAATGCAAAAACCCAATCTTCAGAGGGCATTACAGGTAATATGAACTGTATTAGTTCAAATAGTATTCTTTCACCCTGCATTTTTTGTAGCTGTCATGTATCATATGTCCACGGAGATGAGGAATATAATAATTATGTAAATCGGTATAGCTGTAGTTTTATACTTTCCTAAAAGTTTATAGGTGAGAGTCAAGGCTCTCAAATATTCCTTTCCAAAAAGGTATCAGTTTTGAGAGATTTTACCTAAGGAATTGTGACTTATGGTCTGGCTTATGTGCATTTTTTTTTTTTTTCATTGAGGAGGCTCGACGTAATTTTAAATTGCTTCCACTGCAGATAAAGTTTCTCGCTTGTTTCGGTTACCCCCAAATCAATTAAAACATTATTCTTAAACACCTCTTTATATGTAAATCGATTTCTTGTTATGTTTCCTAGACCTGATTTTCTTAGTTTCAGAAATGTCTTCTGAGTTTTGGAAATAACTGAAATTGCTTCGGAATCACTTTTGATTACATTTGTGGAACTTGCATATTTTGCGATTTCGACCAAAAATAATTTTATAGCTCAAGTAAAATAGTATGCTATCAGCCGCAACTAATTCCCAATTATACGTAATGTCACTGCCGAGTAATTAAAAAAAAAAAAAGTACCATCGGAAAAAAAAAAAAAAATAGTTCGACACATACAACAGTTCAGCTCGACACACCTGCAACTTGGTTTTTTAAAGACCCATCATGAACAATAAAACTGTTTATGAAGAAGCAATTAATGTTTACAAATTCTATACCTCAGTTCGGCTATGAATTTTATTTTTCATAATAATATGTGATAATCAATACCGTATCAATTTTCTTTTAAACGATTTATTATTTCATGGTAATTTTTCCTTGGTAAATATGGGTTATATCAAACGAATTGTCATAGTGCAAAAATAATCTTTTTATTTTTATATGATTGGGAGGATTAAGAAGCCAACTTAAATCCCTAGTTATACTGATTAATATGGTATCCGTTTTATTTCTAAAATTCTGAGTTGTTTCCACGTCTCTAATCAAAAGAAAATCTATGGGCTCAAACCCCATAGAATCGAGGTAAAACCTCACGGCCCTATTTTTTTTTTTTTTCCCCCGAGACAGAATTATGACCACAAAATTTCCAAGTTGTTTCCACGTTTCTAATCAAACGAAACTTTATGGCCTTAAACCCCTCAAATGCCACCCCTTCTAACCTGTGAATCGAGGTAAAAATCTCACTATTAGTGATTTTTTTTTCGAGACGGAATTGTATGACCTCAGAAATGTTTTCTGAATTTTAGAATAATTGGAGTGTTTTAAGGCTAATTTAGAGGACGTTTGTGGAAGTTTCGTATTCAGTGTTTTCTGTCCCAATTCGTTTGTTTTAAGGATAACTCAAGTATAAGTTTCGAATAATTTCTAAAGCAGACGATTTTACGGTAACGAAAAAACTTTTACTCTTTTTTTTTTTAATGTGAAGTTAAAACTACAAATAAAAGTCACAAATGACCCACTTCCTAACGTAAAAGTCCAAACAATCTCCATTGAGATTAGTAGATTTCAATGTTCATTCAAACTGCATTTTTTGTGGCTGTCATGCATTATATGTCTACAGAGATAAGGAAAAATTGAATAACAAATTATATATCTCCATATATCGATAGACTTTATACATTCTCGAATAAATTTTTAGGTGAGGGTCAAAAGCTCATTACTATTCCTTCTCACGAGGTATCATTTTTGAGACATTGTACTTAAGAGATGTGGTTTATGACGTAAAGCGAACCTTCATAAACTGCTTTTTTTTTTCTTTACATACATTCGGATCAATACAATTTTAATGTGCTTCTACCGAAGATAAAACAGAAAACTCATTCAAAGTTTCTCGCTTGTTTTGAGGACCCCAACATCAATGCACTTATTGTTCTTAAACACCTCAGATGACAGCTCTCTATGTGTTAATTGATATGTTATATGTGTCCTAAATGTGATTTTTCCATCCTCAGAAATGTCTTCTGAGTTTTGGAAAAATGGGAAATTTCGAAATAAATTTTGACCATGTGGAAGTTTCAAATTTCGCGATGTCGCCCAAAATTAAAAATACCGAAATCACTAGTAAAATATTGTTGGACTACTCCCAGAGTGGATGATATCAGCCGTAATTAGTTCCCAATTGGCACTACCTTTCCTACGCGAATCCGAGGGTAAAATGAATATTAATAAAAATGACAATAGACTGATAAGAAATTAAAAATCCAGTTAATATCAACACGACAGGATCAGCAGTTCAGGTCAATGCTCCTGCAACCTGATTTTTCTAGACCGATCATTTTTTGTAGCTGTCATGCGCTATATGTCTAAGGAGATGATTAATATTATTAATGATAATGAATTATATAACGATTCTGCGATTGCACTTAAACTTTCTCGAATAATTTTTTTTGGTGAAAGTAAAAAACTCATCAATACTTCTCACAAGGTGTCACAGTTTAGAGAAATTGTATATACCTAAAAAAAAATATGACCCGGCGTAATACGACTTTTCATAATATGCAACTCTTTGTTTTTTCTTAGCATTCAGTCAGGGGCATCGATGAAATTTTCATGTGATTCTACTGAAGATGAAAGAGAATACTCATCGGGTCTCGCTTCTTTCGGTAATCCTACTGTCAATTAAAACTTATTTTTATAAAACACCTGTGAATCGATTTCGCGTTATTTGTTTTACACTTAACTGTTATTTTTCATCCCCAGGAAAATCTTCTGGAAGTGTTTCGCAATATAGAGTACATTTGTGGAAGTTTCATATTTAGCGATTTCGACAAACAAAAATTATACCTCTATCTCTCCAGTAAAGTAGTTTTGAACCATGCTAAACGCCAATGCGGACACCCATAACTGGTTCTCAGTTTGCACTACCTATTATAAGTGATGTCACGATTAAGGTGAACATAAAATAAAAGCCACTAGACTCATTGGAAATTAAAAATACTCAGTTCGGCAGACACAAGTTTCAGTTCAGGTTGCAACCTGATTTCTTTAAGATTTCATGAACAATGAAACTGTGTATATGGGGAAGCAAATAAAGTTTATGAATTCTATATTTCAGTACGGTTATGTAATTACTTTTTCCTAATAATATAAGTTTGATAATCAATAGCTTAACAATTTTCTTGTGAAGGATTTATTTATTGGTATATAAAGGAATTATCACAGGAACCGTCATACAGCGAAATTATTTAATATGCCACTTAAAAGCCTCAAAATAATATCCGGTTTATCCCTAAATTTTGTTTTCATGTCTAATCAAACGAAACTCTATGCATGCTACGTATTACCTCATTTAGCCTTATTGATTTTTTTTTTCCCGAAACAATTTTGTCGTCCTCAGGAACGTATTCTGAGTTATAGAAACAATTGTGAGTGATTCCTAGCTAAATCAGAGTACATGTGGAAGATGAATATTTAGTGTTTTCGCCCTAAGTATTGATGTTTTTACAATCACAACCGCAATACCGCAAAAAAAAAAAAAAAAAAAAAAATTTGAAGGTACCATTGCAAATTAGACAAGTGGCAAATGACCATCTTCGTAACGTTAAAATACAGAGAACTCCCAGACGACATTAATACAGTTCATTCAGTCGTTCAACGTGCGATATATCTACTGAGATGAGGAACATGGTAATTCATTATATAAACCGGTATTGCGATAGTGTTTATACTTTCTCGTATAAAGTTATACGTGAAAGTCAAAAGCTCATAAAAATTCCTTTCAAACATGTATCACAGTTTTGAGAGATTTTACCTAAGGAAAATTGACTTATGGTGTAACTAAAACTTAATGCGCAAGTATCTTTTTTTTTTTTTTCAGTGAGGAGGCTCGATGTAATTTTGAAGTGCTTCAATTGTAGAGAAAAAAGAATACTTATTCGAAGTTTCTCGCTTCTCTCGGTGACACCCGCATGAATTGAAACTTATTTTTATTAGAGACCTCTGTTGCCAGTTCTCTTTACATGTTCAAGCGATTTCTTGTTATGTTTCGTAATTGCGATTTTTTTCCCCTTAGAAATGTCTTCTGGGTTTTGAAAATATTTCCAAGTGATTCAACATTTGAGCGTTAGCGATTTCGACGAAAAATAAAATAAACGAAAAAGTTTATATAACAATCACTCCAGGAAAGTAGTTTTGAACTACAACGAAAGCTATGCTGCCATCCGTAACTAGTTCACAATTTAAACTACCTTTTATAATTGATGTCACGAAGAGATTCATTGGAAATTAAAAATCCTGATAATCTCATTCTGGTAGTCACAACAGCTCATCTCGACGCACCTCCAACCTGATTTCTTTAAGACCGTTCATGAACAATGAAACTTTTTATATAAGAAAGTAATGTTTATGAATTCTATATCTGATAAGCAATACTTTATCAATTTTCTTGTTTAAGATTTATTGCCTTTCATAGAGATTATACAATGATAAATATTCGAAATGATACCACACGAACCGTCATACAGCGAAAATATTCCACTTTTTTTATGTGACCAGGATCCTAAAGATACCACTTAAAAGCCTTAGTTATAAAGATAAAAATATTTTCCGGTTATTCCAAAATTTCCAGGATGTTTCCACGTTTAATCAATCGAAATTCTATTGGCCTAAACGACAGAAATGACCCCCTTCTTTACCTGTCAATCGATTTAATGGAACGTATCCCCTCATTTAGCCTTGTTATTGATTTTTTTTTTTCCAAGACGGAATTTTGTCTGCCTCAGAAACGTTTTCTGAATTTTAGGAAAAATTGGGAGTGATTACTAGCTAATTCAGAGTACATTTCTGGAAGATAAATATTCAAGTTTGAATTATTCCTAAAACGGATGCTTTTACCGGAACAAAACAACGTGACCAACCTTTTTTAATCTGAAATTACAACCACAAATGAAAAAAGTTAAAAAAAAGACCCTCTTCCAAACGTAAAAATAGACAATTTCCAGACGACATTAATACAGTTCATTCAGTGTTCCTGCTATTTATCAATGGAGACGAGGAATATCGTAATTCATTATCTGCGATAGTTTTCATACATTCCCGTATAAATTTATAGGTGATTCAAAATCTCATATTCCTTTCCAAAAGGTATCAGTTTTGAGAAATTTTCCCTAAGGAAATGTGGCTTATGGTGTAAGACGAACCTTCATAATGTGCGTGTTCTTTTTTTTTCTTTTTTATTTTCAATGAGGAGGCTTGATGTAATTTTAAAGTGTTCCTACTGCACATAAAAAAGAGTACTCGTTCGAAGTTCTTCGCTCTTTTTGGTGATCCCGAAATCAGTTCAAATTTATTGTTCTTATATACGTCAGATGCCAGCTCGCTTTACGTGTAAAGAGGATTCTTCTTATGTTTCCTAATTTTTTTTTTTTTTTTAATCCACAAAAATGCCTACTGAGTTTTCGAAATTATTACAAGTGTTTCGCAATCAATTTTGAGTACTTATGTTGTAGAAACATATTTAGCGATTTCGACCAAAAGTAATTTGATACAGCCATCGCTCCAGTATAATAGTTTTCAACAACCCCCACAGTGGATGCTATCAGCCGTAACTAGGTCCCAATCGGCATTACATTTTATACATAAAGACACGACCAAGATGAATAAAAAAATAAAAAGCCATTAGACACATCGAATATTTGAAATACAGTAAATCTTAGCACAGTATGGACAATAGGGCTGGCCGATGGTCTTGGAACCTATTTTTTTTTTTTTTTTAGAACCATTAATAATAAAAAAATGAAAACTGTTTCAATGAGGAAAGAAGCAATAGTAATAAACTGTATATCTAACTACGGCTATGTATTTACTTTATCCGAGTAATATAACACTATATATCTGCTAATCAGTACCTAAATAATTCTTAAAAACGATTTAATGCCTTTCTCAGTGATATTATTTTTCAAATATGGATAACAATATAACAGGAACTGTCATTCTGGGAAAATAATCCATTTCTTAAATTTGATTAGGAGGCTCATGATGCAACTTTAAAGCCCTAGTTATACATATAAAAATACCAATCGTTTTATCTCTAAATTTCCAAGTTGTTTCCGCGTCTCTAATCAAACGAAACCCCTCAAATGCCAGCCTTCTTTACCTGTGAATCGAATTCATCCTAGCTGTTACCTCATTTAGCATTGTTATTGTTTTCTTTTCTACAAGAAGGAATTTTCTCACTCTAAGAAATATTCTCTGAACTTTATAAACAATTAGGTGTGTCTCCCAGCTAATTTAGAGTACATATCTGGAAGTTGCATATATTATATATATCTTAAATTGTTCGGATTTTAGGATTTCGCAAATCTAATAGTTTTGAATTGTTCCTAACGCAGATCCTTTTACCGTAACAAAACTTGACCATTATTTTTATCCCAAATCACCACTACGAAAAAAAAAAAATAAGAAGGAAAAAGTAGCAAATAACACTTCCTAACGTGAAAATCCAAGCAGTCTCCAGAGGACATTAATACAAGACATCCAGTATTCCTTCAACCTGCATTTTTTGTAGCTGTCATGCACTATATGGCCACGGAAATGAGGAATATGATCATTCATTATATATCTCGGTAATGCAATAGTGTTTATAATTTCTTCTAAAAACTGATAGTTTGTCAAATGCTCATCAATATTCCTTCTCACAAGGTATCACAGTTTTGAGGGATTTTGCCTAACTAAATGTGGTTTGAAGACACGGCTAATATGAATTTTAAAATAAAGGGGGTGGCAAAAGATTGATCGGTAATTAACAATCCAGTTAATATGAACGCAGCAGGACCCATCATGAACAATAAAACTGCGTATATCAGAAATCAAATAATGTTTAGAAATTGTATATCTAAATACGGCTATGTATTTTCTTTATCCGAATAATATATCTGATAATCAGTACATAAACAATTTTCATGAAAATAATTTATTCTTTTTGAAGTGACAAGTCCGAGTGCCACTAGCACTTGCTTTTGCTAAGGATTCTTGCTCTGCTCGCTCACTTTCCAGTGCTTCGCACACTTTTCCTCGTGTTTTTCAGTCCTACGCTCGCGCTCTGCGCGGCGCGTTCCGATCATTTCAGGTAATCCGAATCACCTTTTATGTGCTGTTCTAGTCTAACGCAACTCACGGAGCGTCCTCCACATGGCGAGATGTGGGTAATGCTAACAGCTCTGGATCAAATGCCGTTCAAACCAAGTGGAATTCGGTGTTCTGTTTTGAAAGAACTTAACTACACCGATGCTGGTACCCATACGTCCATACTGTTGTCCAATATACGTTTCATCGAATGAACGTGTGTGCACTCGAGTTGCGATAAAACATGTTGAATCACCGTATTCGACATTTGTGATGGCTTTCGGTGGTCTTAGGTGGAATCATCAATCATCAATCGAGATAAGACCAAGTTTTTCAACATCAGCGAGTTTTCTGCGATTTTTATGCCAATTTTGGTGCACCAAGACGCCTCCGTACCAAGGAAAGACGCCTACACCTCCTTTGGAATTGGAACCCATGTTGTTCGAACGCAAGTCCGAGATATTAACCACTCGGCCACGGAAACTGATCGGGCGCCGGTAGTGGCTTTTTTTGGTCCAAATTTGATCGCTCATTAATTATAGTAAAAGTTTTTCAATCGTGATGGTACCAAGTTTATTCACAACACCGAATTTTCGGTGATTTTTGTGCCAATTTTGGTGCCACTTGAATATATAGTCTCGGAGGTCAAAAATACTGACACAGACACATGGATAGTGATATTGTATATTAGATTTTACCTTCGCATATATCGATTATAATATAATGCAAACCGTCATACTGGGAAAACTGTCCATTTCTTAACTGATCGGGAGGCTCACGGTGCACAGATAATATCGTTTAATCTCAAAACTCCCAAGTTGTTTACACTTCTCAAATCAAACGAAAGTCAATGAGCATTTGATGAGTCAAATGCCAGCCTTCAATCAAACGAAACGCTATTGGCTTAAACCCCTCAAATGCCAGCCTTCTTTACCTGTGAATCGAATTCAGCTGTTACCTCATTTAACATTGATATTGATTTCTTTTCTCTGCGGCGGAATTTTCACACTAAGAAATGGGTTCTGAATAAGGAGAACAGTTTTGTGGAAGTTGCACATTTAGGATTTTCTTCGATTATTCGGTTTTTAAGATAACTCAAGTATAATAATTTTGAACCATTGCTAAAGAGGAAAGTTTTACCGTACCTAAACTTAACAATATTTTTTTATCTTAAATCATTATTTAAAAAAAAAAAAAAAAAGGACAAATGACCCTCTTCCTAATGCAAAAACCCAATCTTCAGAGGGCATTACAGGTAATATGAACTGTATTAGTTCAAATAGTATTCTTTCACCCTGCATTTTTTGTAGCTGTCATGTATCATATGTCCACGGAGATGAGGAATATAATAATTATGTAAATCGGTATAGCTATAGTTTTATACTTTCCTAAAAGTTTATAGGTGAGAGTCAAGGCTCTCAAATATTCCTTTCCAAAAAGGTATCAGTTTTGAGAGATTTTACCTAAGGAATTGTGACTTATGGTCTGGCTTATGTGCATTTTTTTTTTTTTTCATTGAGGAGGCTCGACGTAATTTTAAATTGCTTCCACTGCAGATAAAGTTTCTCGCTTGTTTCGGTTACCCCCAAATCAATTAAAACATTATTCTTAAACACCTCTTTATATGTAAATCGATTTCTTGTTATGTTTCCTAGACCTGATTTTCTTAGTTTCAGAAATGTCTTCTGAGTTTTGGAAATAACTGAAATTGCTTCGGAATCACTTTTGATTACCTTTGTGGAACTTGCATATTTTGCGATTTCGACCAAAAATAATTTTGTATAGCTCAAGTAAAATAGTATGCTATCAGCCGCAACTAATTCCCAATTATACGTAATGTCACTGCCGAGTAATTAAAAAAAAAAAAAAAGTACCATCGGAAAAAAAAAAAAAAATAGTTCGACACATACAACAGTTCAGCTCGACACACCTGCAACTTGGTTTTTTAAAGACCCATCATGAACAATAAAACTGTGTATATGAAGAAGCAATTAATGTTTACAAATTCTATACCTCAGTTCGGCTATGAATATTATTTTTCATAATATATATGTGATAATCAATACCGTATCAATTTTCTTTTAAACGATTTATTACATTTCATGGTAATTTTTCCTTGGTAAATATGGGTTATTATATCAAACGAATTGTCATAGTGCAAAAATAATCTTTTTATTTTTATATGATTGGGAGGATTAAGAAGCCAACTTAAATCCCTAGTTATACTGATTAACATGGTATCCGTTTTATTTCTAAAATTCTGAGTTGTTTCCGTCTCTAATCAAAAGAAAATCTATGGGCTCAAACCCCATAGAATCGAGGTAAAACCTCACGGCCCTATTTTTTTTTTTTTTTTTTTTCCCCGAGACAGAATTATGACCACAAAATTTCCAAGTTGTTTCCACGTTTCTAATCAAACGAAACTTTATGGCCTTAAACCCCTCAAATGCCACCCCTTCTAACCTGTGAATCGAGGTAAAAATCTCACTATTAGTGATTTTTTTTTTTCCGAGACGGAATTGTATGACCTCAGAAATGTTTTCTGAATTTTAGAATAATTGGAGTGTTTTAAGGCTAATTTAGAGGACGTTTGTGGAAGTTTCGTATTCAGTGTTTTCTGTCCCAATTCGTTTGTTTTAAGGATAACTCAAGTATAAGTTTCGAATAATTTCTAAAGCAGACGATTTTACGGTAACGAAAAAACTTTTACCCTTTTTTTTTTTAATGTGAAGTTAAAACTACAAATAAAAGTCACAAATGACCCACTTCCTAACGTAAAAGTCCAAACAATCTCCATTGAGATTAGTAGATTTCAATGTTCATTCAAACTGCATTTTTTGTGGCTGTCATGCATTATATGTCTACAGAGATAAGGAAAAATTGAATAACAAATTATATATCTCCATATATCGATAGACTTTATACATTCTCGAATAAATTTTTAGGTGAGGGTCAAAAGCTCATTACTATTCCTTCTCACGAGGTATCATTTTTGAGACATTGTACTTAAGAGATGTGGTTTATGACGTAAAGCGAACCTTCATAAACTGCTTTTTTTTTTCTTTACATACAGTCGGATCAATACAATTTTAATGTGCTTCTACCGAAGATAAAACAGAAAACTCATTCAAAGTTTCTCGCTTGTTTTGAGGACCCCAACATCAATGCACTTATTGTTCTTAAACACCTCAGATGACAGCTCTCTATGTGTTAATTGATATGTTATATGTGTCCTAAATGTGATTTTTCCATCCTCAGAAATGTCTTCTGAGTTTTGGAAAAATGGGAAATTTCGAAATAAATTTTGACCATGTGGAAGTTTCAAATTTCGCGATGTCGCCCAAAATTAAAAATACCGAAATCACTAGTAAAATATTGTTGGACTACTCCCAGAGTGGATGATATCAGCCGTAATTAGTTCCCAATTGGCACTACCTTTCCTACGCGAATCCGAGGGTAAAATGAATATTAATAAAAATGACAATAGACTGATAAGAAATTAAAAATCCAGTTAATATCAACACGACAGGATCAGCAGTTCAGGTCAATGCTCCTGCAACCTGATTTTTCTAAACCGATCATTTTTTGTAGCTGTCATGCGCTATATGTCTAAGGAGATGATTAATATTATTAATGATAATGAATTATATAACGATTCTGCGATTGCACTTAAACTTTCTCGAATAATTTTTTTGGTGAAAGTAAAAAACTCATCAATACTTCTCACAAGGTGTCACAGTTTAGAGAAATTGTATATACCTAAAAAAAAAAATATGACCCGGCGTAATACGACTTTTCATAATATGCAACTCTTTGTTTTTTCTTAGCATTCAGTCAGGGGCATCGATGAAATTTTCATGTGATTCTACTGAAGATGAAAGAGAATACTCATCGGGTCTCGCTTCTTTCGGTAATCCTACTGTCAATTAAAACTTATTTTTATAAAACACCTGTGAATCGATTTCGCGTTATTTGTTTTACACTTAACTGTTATTTTTCATCCCCAGGAAAATCTTCTGGAAGTGTTTCGCAATATAGAGTACATTTGTGGAAGTTTCATATTTAGCGATTTCGACAAACAAAAATTATACCTCTATTTCTCCAGTAAAGTAGTTTTGAACCATGCCAAACGCCAAAGCGGACACCCATAACTGGTTCTCAGTTTGCACTACCTATTATAAGTGATGTCACGATTAAGGTGAACATAAAATAAAAGCCACTAGACTCATTGGAAATTAAAAATACTCAGTTCGGCAGACACAACAGTTCAGGTTGCAACCTGATTTCTTTAAGATTTCATGAACAATGAAACTGTGTATATGGGGAAGCAAATAAAGTTTATGAATTCTATATTTCAGTACGGTTATGTAATTACTTTTTCCTAATAATATAAGTTTGATAATCAATAGCTTAACAATTTTCTTGTGAAGGATTTATTTATTGGTATATAAAGGAATTATCACAGGAACCGTCATACAGCGAAATTATTTAATATGCCACTTAAAAGCCTCAAAATAATATCCGGTTTATCCCTAAATTTTGTTTTCATGTCTAATCAAACGAAACTCTATGCATGCTACGTATTACCTCATTTAGCCTTATTGATTTTTTTTTTTCCCGAAACAATTTTGTCGTCCTCAGGAACGTATTCTGAGTTATAGAAACAATTGTGAGTGATTCCTAGCTAAATCAGAGTACATGTGGAAGATGAATATTTAGTGTTTTCGCCCTAAGTATTGATGTTTTTACAATCACAACCGCAATACCGCCAAAAAAAAAAAAAAAAATTTGAAGGTACCATTGCAAATTAGACAAGTGGCAAATGACCATCTTCGTAACGTTAAAATACAGAGAACTCCCAGACGACATTAATACAGTTCATTCAGTCGTTCAACGTGCGATATATCTACTGAGATGAGGAACATGGTAATTCATTATATAAACCGGTATTGCGATAGTGTTTATACTTTCTCGTATAAAGTTATACGTGAAAGTCAAAAGCTCATAAAAATTCCTTTCAAACATGTATCACAGTTTTGAGAGATTTTACCTAAGGAAAATTGACTTATGGTGTAACTAAAACTTAATAATGCGCAAGTATCTTTTTTTTTTTTTTTTCAGTGAGGAGGCTCGATGTAATTTTGAAGTGCTTCAATTGTAGAGAAAAAAGAATACTTATTCGAAGTTTCTCGCTTCTCTCGGTGACACCCGCATGAATTGAAACTTATTTTTATTAGAGACCTCTGTTGCCAGTTCTCTTTACATGTTCAAGCGATTTCTTGTTATGTTTCGTAATTGCGATTTTTTTCCCCTTAGAAATGTCTTCTGGGTTTTGAAAATATTTCCAAGTGATTCAACATTTGAGCGTTAGCGATTTCGACGAAAAATAAAATAAACGAAAAAGTTTATATAACAATCACTCCAGGAAAGTAGTTTTGAACTACAACGAAAGCTATGCTGCCATCCGTAACTAGTTCACAATTTAAACTACCTTTTATAATTGATGTCACGAAGAGATTCATTGGAAATTAAAAATCCTGATAATCTCATTCTGGTAGTCACAACAGCTCATCTCGACGCACCTCCAACCTGATTTCTTTAAGACCGTTCATGAACAATGAAACTTTTTATATAAGAAAGTAATGTTTATGAATTCTATATCTGATAAGCAATACTTTATCAATTTTCTTGTTTAAGATTTATTGCCTTTCATAGAGATTATACAATGATAAATATTCGAAATGATACCACACGAACCGTCATACAGCGAAAATATTCCACTTTTTTTATGTGACCAGGATCCTAAAGATACCACTTAAAAGCCTTAGTTATAAAGATAAAAATATTTTCCGGTTATTCCAAAATTTCCAGGATGTTTCCACGTTTAATCAATCGAAATTCTATTGGCCTAAACGACAGAAATGACCCCCTTCTTTACCTGTCAATCGATTTAATGGAACGTATCCCCTCATTTAGCCTTGTTATTGATTTTTTTTTTTTCCAAGACGGAATTTTGCCTCAGAAACGTTTTCTGAATTTTAGGAAAAATTGGGAGTGATTACTAGCTAATTCAGAGTACATTTCTGGAAGATAAATATTCAAGTTTGAATTATTCCTAAAACGGATGCTTTTACCGGAACAAAACAACGTGACCAACCTTTTTTAATCTGAAATTACAACCACAAATGAAAAAAGTTAAAAAAAAGACCCTCTTCCAAACGTAAAAATAGACAATTTCCAGACGACATTAATACAGTTCATTCAGTGTTCCTGCTATTTATCAATGGAGACGAGGAATATCGTAATTCATTATCTGCGATAGTTTTCATACATTCCCGTATAAATTTATAGGTGATTCAAAATCTCATATTCCTTTCCAAAAGGTATCAGTTTTGAGAAATTTTCCCTAAGGAAATGTGGCTTATGGTGTAAGACGAACCTTCATAATGTGCGTGTTCTTTTTTTTTCTTTTTTATTTTCAATGAGGAGGCTTGATGTAATTTTAAAGTGTTCCTACTGCACATAAAAAAGAGTACTCGTTCGAAGTTCTTCGCTCTTTTTGGTGATCCCGAAATCAGTTCAAATTTATTGTTCTTATATACGTCAGATGCCAGCTCGCTTTACGTGTAAAGAGGATTCTTCTTATGTTTCCTAATTTTTTTTTTTTTTTTAATCCACAAAAATGCCTACTGAGTTTTCGAAATTATTACAAGTGTTTCGCAATCAATTTTGAGTACTTATGTTGTAGAAACATATTTAGCGATTTCGACCAAAAGTAATTTGATACAGCCATCGCTCCAGTATAATAGTTTTCAACAACCCCCACAGTGGATGCTATCAGCCGTAACTAGGTCCCAATCGGCATTACATTTTATACATAAAGACACGACCAAGATGAATAAAAAAATAAAAAGCCATTAGACACATCGAATATTTGAAATACAGTAAATCTTAGCACAGTATGGACAATAGGGCTGGCCGATGGTCTTGGAACCTATTTTTTTTTTTTTTTTTTTAGAACCATTAATAATAAAAAAATGAAAACTGTTTCAATGAGGAAAGAAGCAATATTAATAAACTGTATATCTAACTACGGCTATGTATTTACTTTATCCGAGTAATATAACACTATATATCTGCTAATCAGTACCTAAATAATTCTTAAAAACTATTTAATGCCTTTCTCAGTGATATTATTTTTCAAATATGGATAACAATATAACAGGAACTGTCATTCTGGGAAAATAATCCATTTCTTAAATTTGATTAGGAGGCTCATGATGCAACTTTAAAGCCCTAGTTATACATATAAAAATACCAATCGTTTTATCTCTAAATTTCCAAGTTGTTTCCGCGTCTCTAATCAAACGAAACCCCTCAAATGCCAGCCTTCTTTACCTGTGAATCGAATTCATCCTAGCTGTTACCTCATTTAGCATTGTTATTGTTTTCTTTTCTACAAGAAGGAATTTTCTCACTCTAAGAAATATTCTCTGAACTTTATAAACAATTAGGTGTGTCTCCCAGCTAATTTAGAGTACATATCTGGAAGTTGCATATATTATATATATCTTAAATTGTTCGGATTTTAGGATTTCGCAAATCTAATAGTTTTGAATTGTTCCTAACGCAGATCCTTTTACCGTAACAATCTTGACCATTATTTTTATCCCAAATCACCACTACGAAAAAAAAAAAAAAATAAGAAGGAAAAAGTAGCAAATAACACTTCCTAACGTGAAAATCCAAGCAGTCTCCAGAGGACATTAATACAAGACATCCAGTATTCCTTCAACCTGCATTTTTTGTAGCTGTCATGCACTATATGGCCACGGAAATGAGGAATATGATCATTCATTATATATCTCGGTAATGCAATAGTGTTTATAATTTCTTCTAAAAACTGATAGTTTGTCAAATGCTCATCAATATTCCTTCTCACAAGGTATCACAGTTTTGAGGGATTTTGCCTAACTAAATGTGGTTTGAAGACACGGCTAATATGAATTTTAAAAAAAAGGGGGTGGCAAAAGATTGATCGGTAATTAACAATCCAGTTAATATGAACGCAGCAGGACCCATCATGAACAATAAAACTGCGTATATCAGAAATCAAATAATGTTTAGAAATTGTATATCTAAATACGGCTATGTATTTTCTTTATCCGAATAATATATCTGATAATCAGTACATAAACAATTTTCATGAAAATAATTTATTCTTTTTGAAGTGACAAGTCCGAGTGCCACTAGCACTTGCTTTTGCTAAGGATTCTTGCTCTGCTCGCTCACTTTCCAGTGCTTCGCACACTTTTCCTCGTGTTTTTCAGTCCTACGCTCGCGCTCTGCGCGCGCGTTCCGATCATTTCAGGTAATCCGAATCACCTTTTATGTGCTGTTCTAGTCTAACGCAACTCACGGAGCGTCCTCCACATGGCGAGATGTGGGTAATGCTAACAGCTCTGGATCAAATGCCGTTCAAACCAAGTGGAATTCGGTGTTCTGTTTTGAAAGAACTTAACTACACCGATGCTGGTACCCATACGTCCATACTGTTGTCCAATATACGTTTCATCGAATGAACGTGTGTGCACTCGAGTTGCGATAAAACATGTTGAATCACCGTATTCGACATTTGTGATGGCTTTCGGTGGTCTTAGGTGGAATCATCAATCATCAATCGAGATAAGACCAAGTTTTTCAACATCAGCGAGTTTTCTGCGATTTTTATGCCAATTTTGGTGCACCAAGACGCCTCCGTACCAAGGAAAGACGCCTACACCTCCTTTGGAATTGGAACCCATGTTGTTCGAACGCAAGTCCGAGATATTAACCACTCGGCCACGGAAACTGATCGGGCGCCGGTAGTGGCTTTTTTGGTCCAATTTTGATCGCTCATTAATTATAGTAAAGGTTTTTCAATCGTGATGGTACCAAGTTTATTCACAACACCGAATTTTCGGTGATTTTTGTGCCAATTTTGGTGCCACTTGAATATATAGTCTCGGAGGTCAAAAATACTGACACAGACACATGGATAGTGATATTGTATATTAGATTTTACCTTCGCATATATCGATTATAATATAATGCAAACCGTCATACTGGGAAAACTGTCCATTTCTTAACTGATCGGGAGGCTCACGGTGCACAGATAATATCGTTTAATCTCAAAACTCCCAAGTTGTTTACACTTCTCAAATCAAACGAAAGTCAATGAGCATTTGATGAGTCAAATGCCAGCCTTCAATCAAACGAAACGCTATTGGCTTAAACCCCTCAAATGCCAGCCTTCTTTACCTGTGAATCGAATTCAGCTGTTACCTCATTTAACATTGATATTGATTTCTTTTCTCTGCGGCGGAATTTTCACACTAAGAAATGGGTTCTGAATAAGGAGAACAGTTTTGTGGAAGTTGCACATTTAGGATTTTCTTCGATTATTCGGTTTTTAAGATAACTCAAGTATAATAATTTTGAACCATTGCTAAAGAGGAAAGTTTTACCGTACCTAAACTTAACAATATTTTTTTATCTTAAATCATTATTTAAAAAAAAAAAAAAAAAAGGACAAATGACCCTCTTCCTAATGCAAAAACCCAATCTTCAGAGGGCATTACAGGTAATATGAACTGTATTAGTTCAAATAGTATTCTTTCACCCTGCATTTTTTGTAGCTGTCATGTATCATATGTCCACGGAGATGAGGAATATAATAATTATGTAAATCGGTATAGCTATAGTTTTATACTTTCCTAAAAGTTTATAGGTGAGAGTCAAGGCTCTCAAATATTCCTTTCCAAAAAGGTATCAGTTTTGAGAGATTTTACCTAAGGAATTGTGACTTATGGTCTGGCTTATGTGCATTTTTTTTTTTTTTTCATTGAGGAGGCTCGACGTAATTTTAAATTGCTTCCACTGCAGATAAAGTTTCTCGCTTGTTTCGGTTACCCCCAAATCAATTAAAACATTATTCTTAAACACCTCTTTATATGTAAATCGATTTCTTGTTATGTTTCCTAGACCTGATTTTCTTAGTTTCAGAAATGTCTTCTGAGTTTTGGAAATAACTGAAATTGCTTCGGAATCACTTTTGATTACATTTGTGGAACTTGCATATTTTGCGATTTCGACCAAAAATAATTTTGTATAGCTCAAGTAAAATAGTATGCTATCAGCCGCAACTAATTCCCAATTATACGTAATGTCACTGCCGAGTAATTTAAAAAAAAAAAAAAGTACCATCGGAAAAAAAAAAAAAAAAATAGTTCGACACATACAACAGTTCAGCTCGACACACCTGCAACTTGGTTTTTTAAAGACCCATCATGAACAATAAAACTGTTTATGAAGAAGCAATTAATGTTTACAAATTCTATACCTCAGTTCGGCTATGAATTTTATTTTTCATAATAATATGTGATAATCAATACCGTATCAATTTTCTTTTAAACGATTTATTATTTCATGGTAATTTTTCCTTGGTAAATATGGGTTATATCAAACGAATTGTCATAGTGCAAAAATAATCTTTTTATTTTTATATGATTGGGAGGATTAAGAAGCCAACTTAAATCCCTAGTTATACTGATTAACATGGTATCCGTTTTATTTCTAAAATTCTGAGTTGTTTCCACGTCTCTAATCAAAAGAAAATCTATGGGCTCAAACCCCATAGAATCGAGGTAAAACCTCACGGCCCTATTTTTTTTTTTTTTTTTTCCCCGAGACAGAATTATGACCACAAATGTTTTATGAATCTTACATACAAATTGGAGTGTTTTAAAGCATATTAAGCGAACGTTTGAGAAAGTGTCGGATTTAGTATTCTCGGCCCCAATTATTCGGTTTTTAGGATAACTGAAGAATAAGTTTTGAATAGTTTCTAAAGCGGATGCTTTTACGGTAACGAAAGAACTTTAACCATTATTTTTTTTATATGAAGTAAAAACTACAAATGAAAGTCACAAATGACTCACTTCCAGACAATCTCCACTGAGATTAATATATTTCATTCAATGTTCCTTCAACCTACATTTTTTTGTGGCTGTCATGCAAAATATGTCTACGAAGATTTATACTAATAAAAGATAATAAATTATATATCTCGATAATTCGGGAGCGTTTATACCTAATAAATTTTTAGGCTAGTCAAAAGTTCATTAATATTCCTTCTCACGAGGTATCAGTTTTGGGACATTGTACCTAAACAAGTGTGGCTTATGGCGTAATGCGAACCATCATGATGCGATTTTTTTTTTTCTTTACATACAGGCAGGAGGATCTATGTAACTTTAATCTGCTTCTACCGAAGATAGACAAAACTCATTCAAAGTTTCTCGCATGTTTTGATGACCCCATCATTGCAAACTTATTGTTTAAACACCTCAGATGAAAACTTTCCCTTTATGTGTTAATTGATATCATATGATTTTTTTCACCCTCAGAAATTTGCAAATTTTGCTGTTTCGCCCAAAAATACAAATACCGACATTCTAGTAAAATTTTGTTGAACTACTCCCAGAGCAGATGCTATCAGCCCTAACTAGTTCGCAATAGGCACTACTTTTTCTACTCGAATCCGAGGGTAAAATTAATAATAAAAAAAATGACATAGGAAATTAAAAATCCAGTTGATATCAACATGACGGGAATAACTTCAGGTCAACCTGATTTTTATAGACCAATCTTTTTTTGGAGATGAGGATTAATGTTATAAATGATAAATTATATAACTCGATATTGAGGTTGCACAAACTTTTCCGAATAGTTTTTTTGGTGAAAATCAAAAATTCATCAATACTCCTCATGAGGTGTCACACTTTAGAAAAAATTGTACCTAAATAAAAAATATGACCTGGCGTAATACGACTTTTCATAATATGCAAATATTTGTTTTTTCATAGCATTGAGACAGAAGCATCGATGGAGTTTTCATGTGATTCTACTGAAGGTAAAAGAGAATACCCACTGCAAGTCTCGCTTCTTTCGGTAATCCTACTGTCAATTAAAACATTTTTATAAAACCTCAGATGACAGATCTCTTTACCTATGAATCGATTTCTCGTTTTATGTTTCTTAATTGTTGTTTTTCATCCCCAGAAAAATCTTCTGAAAGTCTTTCGCAATCAATATTGAGTACATTTGTGGAAGTTTCATATTTAGCGATTTCGACAAACAAAAAATTATACCTCTATCTCTCCAGTAAATTGGTTTTCAACCATACCAAACGCCAATGCAGTCATCCGTAACTGGTTCTCAGTTTGCATTACCTATTATAAGTGGTCACGATTAAGGTGAATATAAAATAAAAGCCATTAGACTCATTGGAAATTAAAAATACAGATATCCTCAGTTCTGCAGAAACAACGGATCAGTTTGCAACCTGATTTCATTAAGACCCTTAATGAACCATGAAACTGTGTATTTGGGGATTATCTCAGTACAAGTATGTAATTACTTTTTCCTTATAATATGTGTGATAATCAATACCTTGGTAAATATAGGTACTAGCACAGGAACCGTTATACAGCTAAAATATTTAATTTTCTTTATTTGATCAGGAGTGTAAAGATGCCACTTTAAAGCCTTAGTTATATAGATCAAAATATCTGTTTTATCCCTGGATTTTGTTTTCACGCCTTTAATCAAACGAAACTCTATTGGCCTAAACACCTGCGAATCGATTTCATGCTACGTATTACCTCATTTAGCATGGTTATTGATTTTTTTTTCCGACAGAATTTTGTCTCCCTCAGGATCGTATTCTGAATTATATAAACAATTGTGAGTGATTCCTAGCTAAATCAGAGTACATGTGGAAGATGAATATTTAGTGTTTTTGCCTTAAGTATTGATATTTTAACAATCACAACCGCAATACCGCAAAAAAAAAAAAAAAAAAAAAAATTGAAGTTACCACTGCAAATTAGACAAGCGGCAAATGACCATCTTCCTAACGTAAAAATACAGAGAACTCCCAGACGACATTAATACAGTTCATTCAGTCTTCGTTCAACCTGCGATATATCTACTGAGATGAACATGGTAATTCATTATATAAACCGGTATTGCGATAGTGTTTATACTTTCTCATAAAGTTATACGTGAGTCAAAAGCTCATGAATATTCCTTTCCAACATGAATGACAGTTTTGAGAGATTTTACCTAAGGAAAATTAGCTTATGGTGTAACTAGAAATTAATAATGTGCATGGATCCTTTTTCTTTTTTTCTTTTTTTTAAATGTAATTTTAAAGTGTTCCTACTGCACATAAAAAAAAAAAGTTTCGAAGTTCATCGCTTGTTTTAGTGATCCTCAAATCAGTTCGAACTTATTGTTCTTATATACCTCAGATGCCAGTTTGCTTTACGTGTAAAGCGGATTTTTCTTATATGTTTCTTAAATGTGATTTTTTTTTTTTAATCCACAGAAATGTCTACTGAGTCTTCGAAATAATTAGTGTTTCGCAATCAATATTGAGTACTTATGTTGAAGATACATATTTAGCGATTTCGACCAAAAGTAATTTGATACAGCCATCGCTCCAGTATAATAGTTTTGAACAACCCCCACAGTGGATGCTATAAGCCGTAACTAGGTCCCAATTGGCATTACCTTTTATACATGAAGTCACGACCAAGATGAATAAAATAATAAAAAAGCCATTAGACACATCGGATATTTGAAACAAAGTAAATTTCAACACGGTATAGACAGTGCTGGCCAATGGTCTTGGTACCTATTTTTTTTTTTTTTTTTAGAACCATTAATACCCTCAGCAAATATATAAACGCACGAACCAAAAATATGAAGTTAGTATGACCTGTTATAGAATTTTCCATAAAATTGTTTTGTGGGTGTACTGAACGGCTTGTTTTACTCAGTTATGGCGACCCACTACTCACCGACCACCCCCACTGAGTTTATTGAATCATTGTCATTATAGTCATGAGCTGCTCGGAGCATGGTGAGGAGTTGGTCAATGAGCGTGACCAGTAGTCACTCCTTGCACTTGGGACAATAAAGGGCCACCCTGAAATGTGGACTTTTGTCAGATGTCACAATGCCACAGATGTCACAAGCCATGAGGGAGCGTACCATTGACATGCTTAATGCTGGAATGTCTGTGACAGCGGTATCCGGACAATTGAATGTGCATCATTCAACCATCAGTCGCCTTAGAAGTCGGTTCCGAGAAACTGGCAGCGCTGAACCGCCCACATGCCCGCCGACCACGTGTGACCACTCCCGCACAAGCTGCGCCCAGCCACCCGGACCACAGATGAGACGGTCGGAATCCACAACAGGCGGATCTAGCCTCAGACGGTCAAAAATCGTCTGAGGGAGGCAGGTCTCCGCGCCCATCGACAGCACCGGGGTTTGGACCTGATCCCCGTACGCCGGCAGAACCGACTAGACTGGGCTGTCACCTTCGGTGGAGACTTGAGCGGTGGAGGACGGTGCTGTTCAGCGATGAATCATGCTATCAACTTTACTGCGACGATGGTAGGCAACGCGTATGGCGACGTGTGGGCGAGCATTATGCTGATGTAATTGTCGTGCGTCGGGTGGCACATGGTGGTGCGAGTGTAATGGTCTGGGCAGGCGTTTGCCATGGACAGCGTACCCAGCTCCATTTCGTTGAGGCCAACCTGAACGCGCAGCGGTACCGCGACGAGATCCTGAGACCCATTGTCGTACCATTTGTCCGCCTCCATCACATGACATTCCAGCAGGATAATGCCCGACCGCACACTGCCACGATCTGCACGGAGTTCCTGGATGACGAGGATGTTCCTGTCCTGAATTGGCCGGCATATTCTCCCGATATGTCACCAATAGAACATGTTTGGGATGTTCTGGATCAGCGTGTGAGGCAGCGAGTTCCTGTGCCAGAAAACGTGCGCCAGCTCCAAGTTGCACTGCAGGAGGAGTGGGCGCACATTTCACAGGCCACCATTGACAATCCGGTGAATATGCACCGGAGGTGTACCGCTTTGCGCGATGCCAATGGTGGACACACTCAGTACTGAGAGCTGTGAATTCAGACTGCTGACCCCTTGTCTCTTTAGGCTGTGATAAGTTGTGATATGTTCACAAATTCATTAATAATGTTAATGTGAATTCAGTAGTATGTCTAGAATAAAATAAAAATTAATGTGCGGATTTATTTCCCGTTGGATCAATAAATAAAACAAAATAACTTCTTCGTGCGTTTATAATTTTGTTGAGTATAATTAAAAAAATGAAAATGTTTAAATGAGGAAAGAAGCAATAATAAAAAATTGTATATCTAAGTACGGCTATGTATTTACTTTATCCGAGTAATATAATACTATATATCTGCTAATCAGTACCTAAATAATTGTCTTAAAAACGATTTAATGCCTTTCGCAGTGATATTATTTTTAAAATATGAATAACGATATAATAGGAACCGTCATACTGGGAAAGTAGTCCATTTCTTAAATTTGATTAGGAGGCTTACGATGCCACTTTAAAGCCCTAGTTATACAGATTAAAATAATATCAGGTTTATTTCTAAATTTCCAAGTTGTTTCGACATTTCGAATCAAACGAAACTCTATGGGCTTAAACCCCTCAAATGCCAGCCTTCTTTACCTGTGAATCGAATTCATCCTAGCTGTTACCTTATTTAGTCTAGTTATTGTTTTCTATTCTACGACGGAATTTTCTTACTCTAAAAAATATTGTCTGAACTTTATAAACAATTAGGAGTGCCTCCCAGCTAATCTAGAGTACATATCTGGAAGTTGCATATATTATATATATCTTAATATGTTGGGTTTTTAGGATATCGCAAATATAATAGTTTTGAATTTTTCCTAACGCAGATACTTTTACCGTAACAAAACTTGACCATTATTTTCATCCCAAATCAATAAAAAAAAAAAAAAAAGCAATAAGTAAAGGAAAAAGTAGCAAATAACCCTCTTCCTAACGTAAAAAAACAATCTGTAGAGGACATTAATACAAGACATGCAGTACTCCTTCAACCTGCATTTTTTGTAGCTGTCATGCTCTATATGTCCACGGAAATGAGAAATATGATCATTCATTATATATCTCGGTAATGCGATAGTTTATACTTTCTTGTATAAACAGAGTTCAAGTCAAATGCTCATCAATATTCCTTTTCACGAGGTATCACAGTTTTGAGAGAATTTCCCTAACTAAATGTGGTTTGAAGACACGGCTAATATGAATTAAAAAAAAGGGGGAGGGGCAAAAGATTGTTCGGTAATTAACAATCCAGTTAATCTGAACACACCAGGAAAAAAAGATCAGCTCAAGGCTCATGCAACCTGATCTTTGTCGGACCCATCATGAACAATAAAACTGCGTATATCAGAAACCAAATAATGTTTAGAAATTGTATATCTAAATACGGCTATGTATTTCCTTTATCCGAATAATATATCTGATAATCAGTACATAAACAATTTTCTTGAAAATGATTTTTTTTCTTGCTTTTGCTAAGGGTTCTTGCTCTGCACGCTCACTTTCCAGTGCTTTGCACTCGTTTCCTGGTGTTTCTCACTCCTATGCTCGCGCTGCGCGCGCGCGTTGCGATCATTTCAGGTAATCCGCAACTCACGGAGCGGCCTCCACGTGGCGAGATGTGGGTAATGCTAACAGCTCCGGACCAAATGGCGTTCAAACCAAGTAGAATTCGGTGTTCTGTTCTGAAAGAATTTAACTACACCGATGCTGGTACCCATACCTCCATATTGGTGTGCAATATACGTTTCGTCGAATAAACGTGTGTGCGCAAGAGTTGCGATAAAACATTGAATCACGGTATTCGTCATTTGTAATGGCTTTCGGTGGTATTAGGTGGAATCATCAATCATCAATCGTGATAAGACCAAGTTTTTCAACATCAGCGAGTTTTTTGCTATTTTTATGCCAATTTTGGTGCACCACGAAGCCTCCGTACCAAAGAAGACGCCCTCACCTCGCTTTGGATTTGGAACCCATGTTGTCCGCACGCAAATCCGAGATATTAACCACTCGGCCACGGAAACCGATCGGGTGCTGGGAGCTGAGTTTTGTGGTCAAAATTTGATCGCTCATTAAATTTAGAAGTTTTTGAATCGTTATGGTACCAAGTTTATTCACAACACAGAATTTTCGGTGATTGTTGTGGCAATTTTGATGCGATTTGAATATATACTTTCGGTAGTCAAAAATGCTCATACACACACAGACACACGGATGGTGATATAGTATATTAGATTTTATCTTTGCATATATGGATTATATGACGCAGTCATACGGGGAAAACTGTCCATTTTTTAAACTTTGATCAGGATTTTCATAATGCCACTTTAAAGCCCTAGTTATACAGATAAGAATAGTATCTTTTTATCTCAAAACTTCCAAGTTGCTTACACTTCTAAAATCAAACGAAACGCTATGGGCTTAAGCCCCTTCTTTACCTGTGAATCGAATTCAGCTGCTACCTCATTTAACATAGAAACTGATTTCTTTTCTCCGAGACGGAATATTCACACTCAGAAATGTGTTCTGAATTTAATATTCAATAAGTAGGGTTTCTCAGCTAATATAGAGCACTTTTTGGGAAGTTGCACATTTAGGATTTTCTTCAATTAGTCGATTTTTAGGATAACTCAAGTATAATAGTTTTGAACCATTCCTAAAGATGATACTTTTACTTTACCAAAACAATGTTTTTTTAATCTTAATTTACCATTATCAAATAAAAAAAGGAACAAATGACCCTCTTCCTAACGCAAACATCAAAACAATCTCCAGTATTCTTTGACCCTGCATTTTTTATAGCTGTCACGTACCATATGTCCACGGAGATGAGGAATAAAGTAATTCATTATATAAATAGGTATAGCCATAGTTTTATACTTTCTCCTAAAAGTTTATAGGTGAGAGCAAAAGCTCATAAATAATTCCTTTCCACTAGGTATTGCAGTTTTGAGAGATTTTACCTAAGGAATTGTGGCTTATGGTCCGGCTTATGTGCGTCTTTTTTTTTCTTTTTTTCTTCTGACTTTCAGTGAAGAGGCTCGAAGTAATTTTAAAGTGGTTCCATGAAGATAAAAAAGAACAGCCAATCGAAGTTCCTCGCTTGTTTCGGTTACACCCAAATCTCAGATGCCAGCTCTCTATGTGTAAATCGATTTCTTGTTATGTTTCCTAAATGTGAATTTCTTAGTTTCAGAAATGTCATGAGTTTTGGAAATAACTGAAATTGCTTCGGAATCACTTTTGATTACATTTGTGAAAGTTGCATATTCTGCGATTTTGCCCAAAAAATAATTTTGTAAAGCTCAGGTAAAATAGTTTTCAACTAGCCCCAAACTGGTTACTATCAGCCCTGACTAATTCCCAATTATGCATAATGTCACGGCGAAGAGTAATTAAAAAAAAAAAAAGTCCCATTGGAAAAAAAAAAAAAATAGTTCGACACATACAGGAGTTCAGCTCGACGCACCTGTAACCTGTTTTTTAAAGACCCATCATGAACAATAAAAGTGTATATGAGGAAGCAAATAATGTTTATAATTTCTATACCTCAGTTCGGCTATGATTTTTATCTTTCCTAATATATCTGATAATCAATACCGTATCAGTTATCTTGTAAACAATTTTTTGCCTTTCATAGTGATTTTTCCATTGGTAAGTATGGGTTATATCACACGAATTGTCATAAAGCGAAAATATTCTGCTTTTTGTGTATGATTGGGAGGATTGAACCCTAGTTATAGTGATAAACATATAGTATCCGTTTTACCTCTAAATTTCCCAGTTGTTTCCACGTCACCAATCATACCAACCCTTCTTACCTCTGAATCGAAGTAAAAACCTCACTTTGCCCTATTTTTTTTTTTTTTCCGAGACAGAATTATGACATCAGAAATGTTTTTTGAATCAAATTGGAGTGTTTTAAGGCTAATTAAGAGAACGTTTGAGAAACTCGTATTTAGTGTTCTCGGCCCCAATTAGTGGGTTTTTAGGATAATTCAAGTATAAGTTTTGAATAGTTTCTAAAGCTGATGCTTTTTTTTTAATGTGAAGTTAAAACTACAAATGAAAGTCACAAATAACCCACTTCCGAACGTAAGTCCAAACAATATGCAATGATATTAATACATTTTATTCAATGCTCCTTCCATCTGCATTTTTTTTTTTTTTTGAGCTGTCATGCAAAATATATATACGGAGATAAGACGTAATAGCATAAACGATAATAAATTATATATCTCGATATTTCGAGGTCGTTTATACTTTGTCTAATAAATTTTTAGGTGACAGTAAAAAGTTCATTACTATTCCTTCTCACGAGGTATCAGTTTTGGAACATTTTACCTAAACAAGTGTGGCTTATGGCGTAATGCAAACTTTCATAATGTGATTTTTTTTTTCTACATACAGGCAGGAGGGTCTATGTAACTTTAATGTGCTTCTACCGAAGATAAAAGACAATACTCATTCACAGTTTCTCGCATGTTTTGCTGACCCCAACATCATTACAAACTTATTGTGTTTAAACACCTCAGATGAAAACTCTCCCTTTATGTGTTACTTGATATCATATTGTATGTTTCCTAAATGTGATTTTTTCACCCTCAGAAATATCTTCTGAGTTTTGAAAATTATTGGGTTTCGTAATCAATATTGAGTTCATCTGTGGAAGTTGCAAATTTTGCTATTTCGCCCAAAAATAAAAATACCGAAATCACTCCAGTAAAATAGTGTTGAACTACTCCCAGAATGAATGCTATCAGCAGTAACTAATTCCCAATTGGTTCTACCTTTTCTACTTGAATCCATGGGTAAAATGAATATAAAAAAAAAAAATACAATCGACTGATAGGAAATTAAAAATCCAGTTAATCTCAATACGACAGGATCAAAAGTTCAGGTATATCCCCCCCTGCAACCTGATATTTTTAGACCCCATCATTAACAATAACGTATTTGAGAAACCACATAACGTTTTGAAACTGTATATCTAAATAGGGCTATGTACTTTCTTTATCCGAATAAAAAATTGATAACCACTACCTAAACAAATTTCTTGAAAACGATTCATTCTCTTTAGAAGTGATTTTACCTTGGCAAAAATGGATAATGAAACAATGACACCGTTATATTGGAAAAATAATCCATTTTGTATCAGGAGGCTCACGATGCCACTCTTAAGTCCTAGTTATACAGGTACAATAATATCCGTTCTCTCTAATTTTTCAGGATGTTTGCATTTCTCTAATCAAACGAAATTCTATGAGCTCTAACCCCTCAAATGCCAGCCTTCTTCACCTGTGAATCGTATTTAATTTTTTTTTTCCGACAGAATTTTTTTCTCCCACGGATAATTATTGTGAATTTCAGATACAATTCGTTGTTTCTCAAGTTATTTATATTTGTGGAAGACGGAAATTTAATGTTTTCGACCTAAGTAATGCTGTTTTTTGGATCACTCAAGAATAATAGTTCTGAATTATTCCTAAAGCAGATGCTTTTACCGTAACACAAAAACGTGTTCATTTTTTTATCTTAATTTACCACCACAAATAAAGAAAAAAAAATCACAAACGACACTCTTACTAACGTAAAAATCCAAAGAATCTCCAAACGACATTAATACAGTTCTGTGATCCTTAGACCTGCAATTTTTTGTAGCTACCATCTACTTTATGTCTACGGAGATGAGGAAAAATATTATACATGATAAATTATATAACTCGATACTGCGATAGCACATACTTTCTAGAATAAATTTTTTGGTGAAACTAAAAAACCCATTAATATTTCTTCTCATGTGGTATCACAGTTTTGAGAAATTGTACATAAAGAAATATAGCGTCTGGCGTAATACGACTTTTCATAATGTAAAAATATATTTTTTTTTCCATTCAGTCAGGAGCATCGACGTAATTTTCATGTGCTTCTACTGGATAAAAGAGATTACTCATTGGGTCTCTCGCTTCCGTTGATAACCCCACTGTCAGTTGGAACTTATTTCTATTAAACACCTCATATGACAGATCTCTTTATCTGTGAATCGATTTCTCATTTTATGTTTCTAAACTGTTATTTTTCATCCCAAGAATAATCATCTGGCAGTTTAGAATTCATCTTTGAGTACATTTGTGGAAGTTGCGTATTTAGTGATTTCGACCAAAATATATATATATATATATATGCATCTATCTCTCCAGTAAAATAGTTTTGAACTACGCAAAACGCCAAGGCTGTCACCAGTAACTAGTTCACAGTTTGCACCACATATTATAAGTGATGTAACGGTTAAGGTGAATATAAAATAGCCACTAGACTCATTGGAAATTAAAAATATCGATATTCTCAGTTAGGCTGACACAACAGTTCAGGTTGCAACCTGATTTCTTTAATACCCTTCATGAACGAGGAAGCAAGTAAGGTTTATAAATTCTATGTCTCAGTAAGGACATGTATTTACTTTATCCTATCAGTACCTTAACAATTTTCTTGTGAAGGATTTTTTGCTTTTCACAGTTATTTTACCTTGGTAAATATAGGTACTATAACAGGAACCGTCATACAGCGAAAATATTTAATTTTCTTTATTTGATGAGGAGTCTAAGGATGCCACTTTAAAGCCATAGTTATAAAGAGGAAAATAATATCCGTTTTATCCCTAAATTTCCAAATTCGTTTCACGTCTCTAATCAAACGATACACTATGGGCCTAAACACCTCAGTTGACCCCCTTCCTTACCTGTTAATCGATTTCATCCTACGTATTACCTTATTCAGCCTTCTTATTGATATTTTTCTTTTCCAAAACAGAATTTTGTCTCCCTCAGGAACCTTTTCTTAATGTTAGAATTGATTTTGAGTGATTGCTAGCTAATTCAGAGTGCATTTTTGGAAGATGAATATTTTGTGTTCTCGCCTTTAGTATTGGTGTTTTTACAATCACAACCGCAATACCGCATCAAGAAAAAAAAATTTTATCTGGTTACCACTACAAGTGAAAAAAGTTGCAAATGATCTTCCTAACGTAAACAGACAACGGTGACATTAATACAGTTCATTGTCTTCCTATATTGCGATACTGTTTATACTTTCTCGTATAAATTTATAGGTGACAGTAAAAAGCTCATAAATATTCGTTTCCAACAAGTATCACAGTTTTGAGAGATTTCACCTGAGGAAATGTGGCTTATACTTTAAGAAGAACCTTCGTAATGTGCGTTTTTTTTTTTTTTTTTTTTCAGACGATGTAATTTTCAAGTGATCCTACTGCACATTAAAGACACTATTCATTCGAAGTTCCTCGCTTGTTTTGGTGACCCCCAAATCAGTTCAAAGTTATTGCTCTTCTATACGTCAGATCCCAGCTCGCTTTCCGTGTAAAGTGGTTTCTTTTTATGTTTCCTGTTTGATTTTTGTTTTTATTCACAAAAATGTCTACTGAGTTTTGGATATAATTATTTTTTCGCAATCAATTTTGAATACATACGATAAAGTTGCATATTTTGCGATTTCGACCAAAAATAAATTAATACAGGCATCAGTCCAGTATAATAGCATTGAACGACCCCCAGAGCGGATGCTATCAGCCGTAACTAGGTCCCAATTGGCATAACCTTTTATAAGTAAAGTCAAGGCCAGGATGAATAAAAAAATAACAAAAAGCTATTAGACTCAAGGGATATTTGAAATACAGTAAATCTCAACACGTTAAGGAGAACAATGCTTGCCGATGCTACTGGAACTTTTTTTTTTTTTTGGGGGGGGACGGGACCCCTTAAAAAAAAAAATGCTTAAATGAGGAAACTGTATATCTAAGTAAGGCTATGTATTTACTTTATCCGAGTAATATAATACAATATATCTGATAATCAGTACCTAAATAATTGTCTTGAAAACGATTTAATGCCTTTCGCAGTGATATTATTTTTCAAATAATAATGATATAACAGGAACCATCATACTGGGAAATTTCCAGGTTGTTTAAGCGTCTCTAATCAAACAAAACTCTATGGGCCTATACCCCTCAAATGCCAGCTTTCTTTACCTGTGAATCGAATTCATCCTAGCTGTTGCCTTATTTAGCCTTGTTATTGTTTTCTTTTCTACAAGACGGAATTATCTCACTCAGAAATTCTCTCTGAACTTTAGATACAATTAGGAAAATTTCGCAGGTAATTTAGAATACATATCTGGAAGTTGCACATATAGTGTTCTCGGTTTATAGGATCACGCAAATATAAGTTTTATAGTTTTTCCATAACAAAACGATCATTTTTTTTTAAATCCCAAGTTACCACAGAAAAAAAAAAAGGATAAAAGTTGCAAATAACCATCTTCCTAAATTGGAAATGCAAACAGGTTTCAGAGGATACATGCAGTATTCATTCAACCTGCATTTTTTTTTAGCTGTCATGCACTATGTGTCCACAGAAATAAGGAAAATGATCATTCAATTTATAGCTCCGTAATGCGAGTGTTTATACTCTCGTAAAAACTGGTAGTGAAAGTGAAAAGCTCACCAATATTCCCAGTTTTGAAAGATTTTGCTAAAATGAATTTTGCTAAAATGATTTAAAAAAAAAAAAAGTGATCAGAAATTAAAAATACAGTTAATCTCGACACAGCATGAACAACAGTTCAGGTGAAGGCTCATGCAGCTGTATTTTTTTAAATAACCCATCATGAACAATAAAACTGCATATATCAGAAACAAAGTAATGTTCAAGAATTTTATATCAAAATACGGTTATGTATTTCCTTTATACGATTAATATTATATCTGATAATCTATACCTAAAAAATTTTCTTGAAAATGATTAATTCTCCTTGAAGGTGACAAGTGCTTGTGGGCCCTTTCGGCCCTTTCGCACTTGCTCCAACGGGGGGTTCTCGCTCTGTACGTTCGCTTTCCTATGCTTCCCACTCGTTTCCTCGCGCTTCACGCTGGCTTTACGATAATTTCAGGTAATCCGAGTCACGTTTATGTGCTGTTCAAGTCTAACGGTGTAACTATGGAACAAGGCGACATCGAGGGGTCCATGAAGGTCCATTTATGTGCTGTTTTAGTTTAACGGATCAAAAACTCTACAGTGAACGCAACCCTAATTTCACGCACTAACGCCGGGAGGGACTTTTTTTTCGTCAAATTTTAACGCTAATTATATATAGCAAAAGTTTTTCAATGGTGATGAGACCAAATTTTCTCACAGCGAATTTCTCAAGTGCCAGCCTTCTTGTAAAACATATTCAGCTGTTACCTTATTTAGCCTTGTTCCTGATTTGTTATCTCCGAGAAGGAATTTTCACAGTCACAAATGTTCTGAATTTTATATTCAGTAAGGTTTTTCTCAGCTAATATAGAGCACAGTTGTGGAAGTTGCACTCTTAGGGTTTTCTTCAATTATGCGGTTCTTAGGATCACTCAAATATAATACTTTTGGAGCATTCCTAAAGCGGACTCTATTGCCGAAACAGAATTTAACTTTTTTTAAGGTACCATTATAAAAAATAAAAAAAAGGCACAAATGATCCTTTTCCTAACACAGAAATCC
Source organism: Coenobita brevimanus (assembly GCF_032717465.1). Lineage (NCBI taxonomy): Eukaryota > Metazoa > Arthropoda > Malacostraca > Decapoda > Coenobitidae > Coenobita > Coenobita brevimanus. The sequence goes on from NC_137046.1 coordinate 21,417,509, forward strand.
AAACAATCCCCAGAAAACATTACAAGTAATGTGAACTGTATTTGTTCAAACAATATTCCTTAACCCTGCATTTTTTGTAGCTGTCATGTACCATATGTCCACTGAGATGAGGAATATTGTAATTCATAATATTGATCGGTATAGTTATAGTCTTATGCTTTCTCCCAAATATTTATAGGAGAGAGATAAAGCTCATAAATATTACTTTCCACAAGGTATCACGGTTTTGAGCGATTCTACATGAGGAATAATGGCTTATGACGTTTTTTTTTTTTTTTTCAGTGAGGACGCCCCATGTAATTTTATAGTGATTGTACTGGATAAAAAAAGAACAGTGAATCGAAGTTTCTCCTGGTTTCGTTTACCCCGAAATCAATTAAAAGTTATTGTTCTGAAACACTTCAGATGCAAACTCTCCTCATGTGTAAATCGATTTCTTGTTATGTTTCCTAAATAAGATATTCTTTCTTTCAGAAAAATCTTGTGAGGTTTGGAAATCACTGAAATTGCTTCGAAATCACTTTTGAGTATATTTCTGGAACTTCCATATTTTGCGATTTCGAGATACAAAAAAAATTGTATATCTCAGGTAAAATGGTTTTGAACTAGCTCCAAAGTGGATGCTATCAGCCGTAACTAATTCCTAATCACAATGTCCCGGCCAAGATTAATTAAAAAAAGAAGTCGAAAGTCCAATTGGAAATTACAAATACACATAATAGTTTTTCACATACTACAGTTCAACTCGACGCACCTGCAACCATGTTTTTAAAGACCAAACTGTGTATATGAAGAAGCAAGTAATGTTTATAAATTCTATACCTCAGTTCGGCTGTTTAATTTTTCCTAATAATATATATCTAATAATCAATACATTAACAACTATTTTGTAAACGATTTTTTGCCTTCATATTGATATTTCTTTTAAATATGGGCCAATGTTATCACACGAACTGTCATACATCGAAAATATTCTGTTTTGTGTATTTGATCAGGAGCATTAAGAAGCCACCTTAAAGTCCTTGTTATACTGATGAACGTAGTATCCGTTTTATCTCTAAATTTCCGATTTGTTTCCATGTCTCTTATCAAACGAAACCATATGGGCTTAAACCCCTCAAATGCCAACCCTTTTAATCCGTGAATCGAGGGAAAAATCTCACTTGGCCTTGTTACTGATTTTTTTTTTTTCCCCAAAACGGAATTATATATCAGAAATATTTTCCGAAGTTTAGACACAAATTGGAGTTTTTTAAGACTAATTTGGAGGACGGTTGTGGAAGTTCCATATTTAGTGTTTTCCGACCCAGTTAGTCTCGGTTTTTAGGATAACTCGTGTTAGTTTTAAACAGTTTCTAAAGAGGATGCTTTTACGGTAACGAAATTTTTCCTTTTTTTTTTTTTAATTTGATTTTAAAACTATAAATGAAAGTCACAAATGACCACCTTCCTAACGTAAAAATCCATACAATCTCTAATGAAATTAATACATTTCATTCAATGTTCCTTCAACCTGCAATTTTTGTGGCTGGCATAAATGATAAAAAATTATTTATCTCGATATTTCGATAGCGTTTATACTTTCTCGAATAAATAATTGGTGAAAGTCAGAAGCTCATTAATATTCCTTCTCACGAGGTATTATCTTTGAGACCTTATACCTAAAAAAAATATGGCTTATGGCGTAATAATGTGCAATTTTTTTTCTTTACATAATCACAAGGATCAATGTAACTTTAATTTGCTTCTACTGAAGATAAAAGAGATTACTCATTCAAAGTTTCTCACTTGTTTTGAGGACCCCAACATCAATACATTGTTTTTAAAAACCTAAGATGATAGCTCTATCTTCGTGTTAATTCATATCATGTTATATGTTTCCTAATTGTGATTTCTTCATCCTCAGAAATGTCTTCTGAGTTTTGGAAATTCGAAGTTTCTTAATAAATTTTGAGTTCATGTTTGGAAGTTGCAAATGTCGTGATTTCGCCCAATATAAAAATAATCACTAGTAAAATAGTGCTGAACTACTCCCAGAGCGAATACTCTAAGCCGTAACTAGTTCCTAATTGGCATTTTCTACATGAATCCACGGGTAAAATGAATAATTAAAAAAAAAAAAGGAAATTAAACATCCACAATCTCAACATGACAGGATCAACAGTCCAAGTCATCGCTCATACAACCTGATTTTTTTAGACCCATCGTAAACAATAAAACTGCGTATTTCAGAAACCAAATAATGTTTAGAAACTGTTTATCTATATAGAGCTCTGTGCTTTCTTTATCCAAAGAATATATCTGATAATCAGTACCTAAACAATTTTCTTGAAAACGATTCATTCTCTTTTGAAGTGATTTTTCTTTGTCAAACATGGATAATGAGTTAATGAAACCTTCAAACTGTGGAAATAATCATTTTCTAACTTGGATCAGGAGGCTCACGGTGCCACTTTAAAAGCATTAATTATACATACAATAATATCCGTTTTATCTCTATATTTCCAGGTTATTTACACTTCCTTAATCAAACGATATAATATGGGCTTAAGTCCCTCAAATGCCAGCTTCTTTACCTGTGAATCGAATTTGATTTTTTTTTTTTTTCCCAAGACAGAATTTTCTCTCCCTTGTGAGATTTAGATACAATTGAGAGTGTTTTCCAGCTAGTTATGGTACATTTGTGGAAGATGGATATTTAGTGTTCTCTACCTAAGTAATGCTGTTTTCAAGATCACTGAATTTTAATAGTTTTGAATTATTCCTAAGCTGATGATTTTACCGTAAGAAACCAACTTGACCATTTTTTTTAATCTGGTCTCCACAAATAAAAAAAAAGTCACAAAACCCTCTTCAGAACGTAAAAATCCAAACAATCTCCAGACGACAATACAGTTCATTCAGTGTTCAATCAACCTGCATTTTTTGTAGATATGCACTATATGTCTGCGGAGATGAGGAATAATGTTATTAATTATAATAAATTATGTAACGATACTTCGATGGCATTTATACTTTCTCGAAATAAATTTTAGGTGAGTCAAAAACTAATTAATATTTCTTCTCACGAGGTATCACAGTTTTGTTTCATAATTTGCAAATATTTGCATGGATGAAATTTTCATGTGTTTCCACTGAAGATAAAAGAGTATCCTCATTGGAAGTGTCGCTTCTTCGGTAACCCCTCTGTCAATTAAAACATTTATTAAACACTTCAGATTATACATCTCTTTACCTATGAATCGATTTCTTGTTATACGTTTTCAATTGTTATTTTCTATCCCAAGAAAAAAATTTTGGAAGTGTTTCGCAATCAATTTCTGAATTTTAGAAACAATCGGGAGTCATAACTCGCTAATTCAGAGTACATTTCTGGAAGATGATAATTCCGTGTTTTCGCCCTAAGTAACGCTGTTATTAAGATCAGTCAAGTATGACACGTTTAAAATATTCCTAAATAGGACGCTTTTATCCTAACAAAGCAACTTGTCAAACCTTTTTATATCAAAAGTTGCAACTAAAAAAGAAAAAGTTAAAATTGAACCTCTTCCTGACGTAAAAAGACAATTTCCAGACTATATTAATAGTTCAGTGTTCCTGAAGTTTATCTACGGAGATGAGGAATATCGTAATTTATGATATAAATCGGTACTGCGATAGTGTTTATACTTTCTCGTACAAATTTATAGGTGGAAGTCAAAAGCTCATGAATATTCCTTTCCAACAGGTATCACAGTTTTGAGAGACTTCACGGAAGGAAATGTGGCTCCATGATGTTTTTTGTTTTTTTCTTTTTAATTTCAGTGAGGAGGCTCGATGTAATTTTAAATTGTTCCTACTGTAGGAAAAAAAATTGTTCGAAGTTCCTCGCTTGTTTTGTTGATCCGCAAATCAGTTCAAACCTACTGTTCATATACACCTCAGATGCCAGCTCGCTTTACATATAAATTGATGTCATTTTATGTTTTCTAAATGATTTTTTTTTCACTAATGACTTTTGGAAATAATTAGAAGTGTTTCGCAATCAATTTTGAGGATGCATATTTTGCTATTTCGATCAAAAATAATTTGTTACAGTCATCACTCCAGTATAATAGTTTTTAACAAACGCAAAAGACGATACCGTCAGCCGTAACTATGTCCCAATTGGCATTACCTATTATACGTGAAGTCACGGCCAAGATGAATTAAAAAAAAAAAATCTCCATGGTAAAGACAACGGTGCTGGCCGATGCTCTTGGAAGCTTTTTTTTTTTTTTTTTTTTTTTTTTTGAAAAAATAAATAAATAAAAACTGGTTTAATGTGGAAAGAAAAGTTATTTTTTAATTGTTTATCTCAGTACGGCTATGTATTTACTTTATCAGTACCTAAATATTTGTTCTGAAAACGATTTAGTGCCTATCGCAGTAATATTATTTTTCAAAAATGGATAACGATATAACAGGAACCGTGATGCTGGGAGAATATTCCATTTAAATTCGATTAGGAGGCTCACGATGCCACTTTAAAGTCCTAGTTATACAGATTAAAATACTATGCGTTTCATCCCTAAAATTCCAAGTTGTTTCGACATTTCTTTACCTGTGAATCGAATTCATCCTACGTTACCTCATTTTGCCTTTTTACTATCTTTTCTTCGAGAAGGAAATTTGTCTCAATATAATCGGAACGTTAGATACAAATGGGAGTGTTTCCCAGCTAATTTAAAGTACATTTGTGGAAGTTGCACATATGTTTTCGTCTTAAATTTTTCGGTTTTTAGGATCACGCAAATATAATACTTTTGAATTGTACCTAACGCAAATAGTTTTACTATAACAAAACGACCATTTTTTTTTTAACCGAACTAACCACTAAAAAAAAAAAAAAGACACTCTTCCTAACGTGAAAATTCAGTGTCCAGACGATATTAATACAATTTATGCAGTATTCCTTCAACCTGCGTTTTTTTTTTTTTTTTTTTTAGCTTTCATGTATTATGTCCTCTGAAATGAGGAGTATGATCATTCATTATATATCTCGGTCAAGGCGACATCGAAAGGCCAATGATGGTAAGTTTGTGCTGTTCTAGTCTAACGCATCTCACGGAGTGGCCTCCACGTGACGTGATATGGGTAATGCTAACAGCCCCGGACCAAACGTCGTTCACGCCAAGTGGAATTCCGTGTTCTGTTTTCAAAGAACTTAACTACATCGATGTTTCACTTCGCAGGGTGTCAAATGGTAAGCGTTTCGAATGTTTGTTGAATTAATTTGATTGATGAAAGTCAAAAGCTCATCAAATTTCTTTTTCAGGAGATCAGTTTTAAGAGGATTTACATAACTAAATCGTGTGATGTCACGGCTAAAATGAATGATTAAAAAAAAAATCAATAGACTAATCGAAAATTAAAAATTCAGTTTATAGCAACAGTTCAGGTGAAGGCTCATTTTTTTTTTTTAGACCCACCATGAACTGCGTATATCAGATGCCTAGTAATATCTAGTGCTTGTATATCTAAATACGCGTATATCAGATACCTAGTGGTGTCTAGAGCTTGTATATCTAAATAAATGTTAATGAATTGTATATCTAAATAAATGATTCAAGTAGGAAAGGTAGATCTAATTGTGAACTAGTTACGGTTGATAGCATCAACTCTGGGAGTAGTTCAACATTATTTTATTAAAGTGATTTCGGTATTTTTAATTTTGGGCGACATTGAGAAATTTGAAACTTCCATATATGAACTCAAAATTAATTTTGAAATTTCCCATTTTTTCCAAAACTCAGAAGACATTTCTGAGGATGGAAAAATCACATTTAGGAAATATATAACAATTTCAATTAACACAGAGAGCTGTCATCTGAGGTGTTTAAGAACAATAAGTTTGCATTCATGTAGGGGTCCTCAAAACAAGCAAGAAACTTTGAATGAGTATTCTCTTTTATCTTCGGTTGAAGCACATTAAAATTACATTGATCCTCCTGAATATGTAAAAAAAAAAAAAAAAAAAAATGCAGTTTATGAAGGTTCGCGTTAGCCTTAAGCCACATCTCTTTATGTACAATGTCTCAAAAATAATACCTCGAGAAAAGGAATAGTAATGAACTATTAACTAACCTAGAAATTTATTCGAGAAAGGATAAACGCTATCGATATATCGTGATATGTAATTTATTCAGTTATACAATATTTCATCTCTGTAGATAAATAGTGCATGACGGCCACAAAAAATACAAGTTAAAAAAACATTGAATGAAATCCATTAATCTCATTGGAGATTGTTTGGACTTTTACGTTAGGAAGTGGGTCATTTGTGACTTTCATTAATTGTTTAAACTTAAAAAAAAAAAAAAATGGTAAACGTTGTTTCGTTACCATAAAATCGTCTGCTTAAGAAATTATTCAAAACGTTTACTTGAGTTATCCTTAAAACAACCTAATTGGGGCAGAAAACACTGAATACGAAACTTCCACAAACGTCCCCTAATTTAGGCTTAAAACACTCCAAGTTGTATCTAAAATTCAGAAAACATTTCTGAGGCCATATAATTTCGTCTCGGAAAAAAAAAAAAAAAAAGGTTTTTATCTTTATTCACAGGTTAGAAGGGGTGGCATTTGAGGAGTTTAAACACATAAAGTTTCGTTTGATTAGAGACGTGGGAACAACGAAATTTAGAGATAAAACGGATACTATTTTCATCCGTATTACTAGGGCTTTAAGGTGGCTTCTTAATCCTCATGATCAAATATATAAACGGACTATTTTCGCTGTTTGACAGTTCGTATGATATAACCCTTATTTACCAAGGAAAAATAAAAATGAAAGACAATAAATCGTTTACAATAATATTCCTAAGATTTGGTCTATCAGATATATATTAGGAAAATTGTAATTCATAGCCGAACTGAGGTATAGAATTTATAAACTTTATTTGCAGTTTCATTGTTCATGTATGGTCTTTAAAAACTATGTTGCGTGTGCGTCGAGCTGAACTGTTGTGTCGAACTATTGTGTATTTTTGTTTTCCAATGGGACTATAGACTATTTTTTAAATTATTCCTGGCCGTGAAATTACGTATAATTCGTTATCAGTTTCGGCTGTTAGCATCCTGTTTGGGGATAGTTCAAAACTATTTTTCCTGAGTGATGGCTGTATTGATCGAAATCGCAAAATATGCAAGTTCCACAAATGTATTCATAAATGATTACGAAACAATTTCAGTTATTTCCAAAACTCTGGACATTTTTGGAAGTAAGAATATAACATTTAGGAAACAAAAAGAAATCGATTTACAGGTAGAGCTGGCATCTGAGTTGTTTAAGAACAATATTAATTGATTTGGGGGTAACCGAAACAAGCGAGAAACTTCGATTGACAGTTCTTTTCTATCTGCAGTACAAGCACTTAAAAAAACATTGAGCCTCCTCACTGAAAGTAAAATGAAAAAAAAATTGCACATTATAAAGATTTGTCTTACTCCATTAGCCACTATTCCTTAGATAAAATCTTTCAAAACTGTGATAAATAGTTGAAAGGAATATTTATGAGCATTGATTCTCTCCCATAAATATGAGAATATATAAAACTATATAATGAATTATCATATTCCTCATCTCAGTGGACATATGGTACATAGCAGGTACAAAAAATGAAAGGTGATTGAACTAATGTAGTTCATATTACCTGTAATATCCTCGAGATTGTTAGAATTTTTGTGTTAGTCATTTTTTTTTTTTTTTTAAATGGTAAAAAAGTATAAAGTTGTTAGGGAAGAAGTGTCCTCTTTAGAAATGGATCAAAACTACTTTAGTAATCCTAAGAACCGCATAATTGAAGAAAACCATAAATGAGCAACTTCCGCAAATGGGCCGTAAATTAGCTTAAAATCTGTCTTCATTGAATATAAAATTCAGAACATTGAAAATTCAGTCTCGAAGAAAAGAAATCAATGTCAAGGCTAAATGAGATAACAGTTGAATTCGATTCACATGTAAAGAAGGCTGGCATTTGTGGGTTTTAAGCCCGTAGAGATTCGTTTGATTGGTCAAGTGTAAACAACCGAGAAATTTTGAGAACTCGGGCTTTCAAGGGACACTGTGAGCCTACAGATCCAAGTACAAATATGGATTGTTTTCCCAGTAGAACGTTTTATATATATATATATATATATATATATATATATATATATATATATATATATATATATATATATATAACTATCCATATTTGCCAAAGAAAAAGTTAATATACCACAGAAGTACCCGTGTGTTTCTGTGTGTGTGTGTGTGTGTGTGTGTTTTGGGCAGTCGAGACTATACATTCAAATCGCACAAAAATTTGAAAAAAATCACAACGAATTCGCTGTGAAAAAAAAAATTGGTCCCATCGCAATTAAAAAACTTTTACTATAATGAGCGATTAGTTAAAAAAAAAAAAAAAGAAAAAAAAAAACGCCCCCGGCTTGACTGCGTGAAATTAGGGTTTCGTGATCCATTAAACGAGAACAGCTCATAAACGGATCATGGACCCTTCGATGTCGCCTTGACGACCGATAGTAAAACCGACAGACTAGGACAGGACATAAACGTGACTCGGATTACCTGAAATGATCGCAACGCGCGGCGAAGCACGAGGAAACGAGTGCCAAGCACGAAACAGCGAGAGTTCAGCGCGAGAGCCTTCCGTAGGAGCAAGTGCGAGAGGGCCCGATGGGCGAAAGAGCACTTGTCACTTCTAAGAATAAATCATTTTCAAAAAAATTGTGATATTAATCTTATAAAAGAAATACAGTCGTATTTAGATATACAAGCTCTAGACATTACTAGGTTTCTGATATACGCATTTTTATTGTTAATGGAGGGTCTAAAGAAAAACATGTACCTGAACTGTTGCTGTTAACTGAATTTTTAATTTTCGGTTAGTCTATTGACTTTTTTTTTTTTATTGTTATTCATTTTAGCCGTGACATCACGCAACATTTAGAGTTGTAAAATCTCTTAAAACTGTGATACCTCTTGAAAAAGAAATTTGATAAACTTTTGACTTTCATCTATCAATTTATTCAACATTCACATAGTTCAACCATGCACATTCGAAACGCTTACCATTTGACACCCTGTGAAGTGAAACAAACATCGATGTAGTTAAGTTCTTTGAAAACAGAACACGGAATTCCACTTGGCATGAACGACGTTTGGTCCGGGGCTGTTAGCATTACCCATATCTCGTCACGTGGAGGCCGCTCCGTGAGATTCGTTAGACTAGAACAGCACATAAACGGACCATCATGGGCCTCTCGATGTCGCCTTGACCGAGATATAATGAATGATCATCCTCCTCATTTCCGAGGACATAGTGCATGAAAGCTAGAAAAAAATGCAGGTTGAAGGAATACTGCATAAATTGTATTAATGTCGTCTGGAGACTGAATTTTCACGTTAGGAAGAGTGTCATCGACTTTTTTTTTTTTTAGTTCGGTTAAAAAAAAAAATGGTCGTTTTGTTACCGTAAAGGTATGGCCTTAGGTACAGTCCCGAGCTAATGGAAGGGAAACACCACCATCGCCCAGAGAAGCACATCCACGGTTGTTTCTACCCGGCGAGTTATTGGGGAGAGGGTGAGAGTATGGGAGAGGGGGAGATTTTGTGGGGGTCTGATGGAGGGAGAAGCGGGAGGGGAATAGAGCTGCCAGACAGGGCTGCCTGTTAGTGGATAGTTAGGTCAACATTACTATTTCACTGATATATCTGCCTTAACTTTGGCCAAAATGGGAATAATTATAAATCATTGTCCACTTATTGTATTCAAAATTTGGCAGCGAAATCACTGATATAATACAATACTGTGATGATATTGCTGGTCGAAGGGACAGCCTCGTCTTTACAGATGTTTTTTGTCTGCATCTACGGGCTCCGTCTTACCTTCCTCCTTAGTTTCCCCATCCCCTCTCTCTCCCCCTTCTCTCACTTCCCATGTGCACGTCCTGTTCCGCCTCTTCCACTCCCTCACTCTCTTTTCACCTCTCCCATTCCCCCTCTATGAGCGGTATTATTTATTCTGGCCCCCTTCCAAAATTTGCTCATATCTGACGATAACTAGACGATGTAGCCGAAACTGTCGTGTCACATAAAGTTATGATTTTCAATTTTTTTTTTTTAATTTTTACTATTTTTTATTATCTATTTTGGGTATTTGATTTTTATTTTTTATTTGTTAATTATTACGTCCGCCAAGGACGTTATAAAATCGTCGCGGTTTATTTATCTGTCTGTCTGTCTGTCTGTCTGTTAGCAGGATTATGTCAAAACTACTGGATGGATCTTCAAATTTCTACCAGGGATAGACCTGGGGCCAAGGAAGACCATTAAATTTTGGAGGTCATAGGTCAAACGTCTAGGTCTCAAAAAGATTATCAAAAAGCCCCCCCCAAAAAAAAATTTGGAGTCAAAGCTACTGGATGGATCTTCACCTAATTTCTACCAGGGATAGATCGTGGGCCATGGAAGACCCCATTAAATTTTGGAGGTCATTCAAAGGTCAAGGTCTCAAAAAAAAAAATTGTAATCGGCAATGTCTTTGTTCTTGTCCATATCAGGCCTTGGCGGACGTCAGAAATCTGATTGCTCCTGTTTATTTTTGTTCTTATTTGTTTCATTTTTTAGTATTTTCATATTTGTCATTTCATTATTTTCATTTAATTTATTAGTTATTAGTATTATTATTGTTCTTTCATGGTCATCTCACTTAAATTCACTTTCTCAAATCCTTGTCTTTGGGTTGTGTGTTCATATTAAATATAATTATATCATAGCATACCACAACATTTCGTGTTTTACACCTCCAGCTCTTTAGTTTATTTATGATAAAAAAACGATAAATAAAGAATACGGAAAAGATCATAAGTTTAAGAAGTGTAAGCGAAAAAAATTTGCCGATTTTTATATACTCGTAATCCAATGTATGATTAAACTTGGGGATTTAAACACTCCAGAAGTAAAAGGACTATATTATGGCACAACATTACAATAACAATTATCGGTAGGGGAAGCGAAGAGGCACCAAACTGAGGCTGACAGAACCGGCTGGTCGGAATAGCTGGATGGTAGTGGAATGATGCGTCTCGTCCTTTCACCGGTCTTGATATATATACTGCAAGTGCTGTTTGAAGTAAACATGACCTATTATTATGACCATAGCTTAAAAAGGAAGTCAGTCACATTAACCAGTAAAATGAATTACAGAATACAGTAAGCCCTATTAGCAGCAGGACATTTATTATAACAATACAGACTCTCAAGCTGGGAATTCAGGCACATACGCCACTACTATTCTCTATGCCTCATGTAGCCTATTATCTTTTTAATTTCACCTGTCAACATAATCACAACCTTAGTATCCGGTCCATCCTCCATCCCTTTCAATAACCGCTTGAAGCCTCCTAGGCATGTTAGCAGTGTGATTCCTCACAAGGGCGGGCCGAGCTCGAAACATCTCCCACACCTCACGTGTATGGTTCACGAGTTGCTCCCTTGTGCGCTCCATGCCAGGCTCCCAGCTGTTCACCATTGTCCCCCAGATGTTCTCGATGGGGTTGCAGTCAGCTCCCTTACTGGGCCACGGTAGCAACTGAAACTGTGGATGTTGGTGAAAGCAATCCTGCACAACCCTTGCTTCGTGAACGGGGCAGCGGTCGTGCACAAAGTATACTGTGCCTGGAGGGAAAGGGTGATTCCTGTTATTAAAAGAGGGCAGGAAAAAGTCATTCAGGATGTTCACATATTTCTGGGCATTAAATCGCCCCTCTATTTCCTGAATATCACCCATTCCGTGGAGGCTGATCCAACCCCAGACATTCACTGTCTGGTGCCCACTTCTTGCCACCTCGTAAACATTCTGGCGGTCATAACTGAAAGAGAAGTTAGAAAGAATGAGTTGAAATGAGCATTCGTTTGACATTATGGTAAAAACAAAATATTCGAGGAAAAATTATTGACAACGTTTCACAATTGCTTTGACCTGAAGAAGCAAAGCAATAGCGAAAAACATCAATAAAAGGCTCATCCTCGAATGTGGTGTTCTTTTATCAGAAGGTATATAATTGAAAGTAGCACTCGTATAGAATAATTCATTAATAATATCTTTGTGAAATGAAGATAACCAAAATAAATGTCAGTATTTTGTATGTCCTAATGGTTTATACTCACCGGGTATTATTGCGTCTCCAACAATGAAGCTGTCCATGGGAAGTAGATGAGAAAGTCTTTTCGTCCGTCCAGATAATGAGACTCCAAAACTCCTCCCCTCTGTTCACATATTCCCTAGCAAATTGGAGCCTTCCCTCTCTGTGCTGCTGGGTGAGACGCTCCTTGGCCGCTGGAACTCGATGATGCAACCCAGCCTCGTGTAGCCTCCTCCTCACTGTCCACACACTTGCATCCAAATGCAACGCATCCCGAATTGCCACTGCATTAGTATGTGGTCTGTCCTCTGCAGCAGCAACAATTTCTTGGTCTTGTGCTGGTGTTGTGCAGCGTTGTGGTCTACCTCCAGGCAAATTTCTTAGATCGCCACTCTCCTCCCACCTGTGATAATATGTATGGAATCAACACCTATCAATTATAATATAATATTAACAGATAAAACAATGAAACTGGGCAATAATATAATGCAGTATAATTCCGGCCTGATTTTACCGTTACATTCACAATGCTAACGCCTGTTTCTCTGGGATTAAGAGTTTGAATCTGTTGAATCATTTGTCTGAAGCATAGGAAGAGGCGACGGATGAGACCAGGGAAGATGGTGGTAAGACACACGGGAGAGAGGGAGGGAAGAGACTTGGGAGAGAGGACGGGAGGAGTCGGGGAGAGAGAGGATAGCCATTCGGATATGTGCAAATATAGGTTAGGGGAAGAGAGAAAACAGACAACATAACACATTAGTATAACATGAAATTAGAATACTTCTGGGATATTTTTTGAAGTAATTGTAATCGAAATATTAACATCTTCAGCACGTCAGTCAAGTGATATTCATATGCACTTTAATGTGTGCAATTCATACGTGGAGTTAGAGGGGCCTAGATAGGGGGCATAGAGAGATAAGGGATGGTGAGCGGGTGGTGGGGCAGAGTGATGGTATTGGGGGGGAGGGAGGAAGGGGAGGGAGGGTAGCAAGAGGAGGGAGAATGAAATGCAAAGTCTGTATTCATATCTAATTTGTAGATGACATTAGTATGTAACAATAACCTCAAACATCATCTATATTAACATGCTAGAACTTTCGTGACGGTTTCCTTTATTCTTACCTGTGAATCCACCTCAGTACAGTCCTAGGAGTAATTCCCAGAGTCCTGGCAATGTTCCGAACTGACATGCCACTGTCACGAAGTCCGTTGATACGACCTCGCTCAGCAACTCTGTGCAACCTCCGCTCCATGGTGATTCCGACTTCTGATCAGCCTCACCAGGCGCCTGTCCTGACATCACTTCTGTTTGTGCTTCATTAACCTTTAAACCAATGTTTGAAGCGTATCGCACCATGTAGTTGCCACCATTCGGTTCGCTTTGATAATGTATGGTAAACGGCTTAGCACCACCTTCCCTTCTGTTCATGGTTGCCTGATTACGGTCTATTGTTATCAAGTTGTATAACAAGGAACGTGAGGACTGCTAACTTGGTTTATCTTGTCTCGTTGATTTGGCTCTTATCTTAACTGACCCTAGTAGTAGTTAGTTACAGTTAAGCACCATATTAAATAAACGTATTTAGACAGTGAGATTCTTGTGTAAATGCTATCGCTGAAATAAATGTGGAGTGAAATAATATTCATCATTTTACATCTGTTGTCATCCTCTTTATTTACTGAGTTAACGTCATTGTAGACGTGTGTGTGTGTGTGTGTGTGTGTGTGTGTGTGTGTGTGTGTGTGTGTGTGTGTGTGTGTGTGTGTGTGTGTGTGTGATACAATATAATGCATCAGACGTTCAAGCAATTACTCAATCACTATCTTTATTCGTAAACTACAGAGTGATTTCTTAAACTTAGATAACATCTTTTTTCTTAATAATGGCACACCTATTAAGCGTCATGTTTCACCTCACAAATTATATTTTCATTATTATTTATATTGTTTTAGTAATATTATATAACAAACTCACGATCTTCTATCGGAGACTTTGCAGACAGTTTTAAAATGCTATTCAATTTGTGAAATATGTTTCTGTAACGATAAATTACTAATTATATTTCAATAATCTTGATCTTTATTACCGCACAATATTATATCTGTTACTTGACAATCTATTTTATAATCCAACTGTATTCAATAAGTGGACAATGATTTATAAATATTCCAATTTTGGCCAAAGTTAAGGCAGATATATCAGTGAAATAGTAATGTTGACCTAACTATCCACTAACAGGCAGCCCTGTCTGGCAGCTCTATTCCCCTCCCGCTTCTCCCTCCATCAGACCCCCACAAAATCTCCCCCTCTCCCATACTCTCACCCTCTCCCCAATAACTCGCCGGGTAGAAACAACCGTGGATGTGCTTCTCTGGGCGATGGTGGTGTTTCCCTTCCATTAGCTCGGGACTGTACAATTCAAAACTGTTATATTTGCTTGATCCTAAAAACCGCACAATTTAAGACGAAAACATATGTGCAACTTCCACAAATGTACGTTAAATTAGGTGGGAAACACTCCCATTTGCATCTAAAGTTCCGATTATATTTCTGAGACAGAAAATTCCGTCTCGAAGAAAAGTTAGTAAAAACTCTAAATGAGGTAACATGTAGGATGAATTCGATTCCCAGGTAAAGAAGGCTAACATTTGATGGGTTTAGGCCCATAGAGTTTCGTTTCATTAGAAATGTCGAAAAAACTTGGAAATTTAGAGATGAAACGCATAGTATTTTAATCTTTATAACTAAAACTTTAAAATGGCATCGTGAGCCTCCTAATCGAATTTAAGAAATGAAATAATTTCCTAGCATCACGGTTCCTGTTATATCGTTATCCATTTTTGAAAAATAATATTACTGCGATAGGCTTTAAATCGTTTTCAAGATAAATATTTAGGTACTGATTATCAGTCATATAGTATTATATTACTCGGATATAGTAAATACATAGCAGTACTGAGATATACAATTCAAAAATAACTTTTCTTTCCACATTAAAGCATTTTTTTTTTTCGAAAAAAAAAAAAAAAAAAAAAGGTTCCAAGAGCATCAGCCAGCACTGTTCTCCTTACACTATATTTCAAATATCCGATGGGTTTATTTTTTTATTTTTTTCATCTTGGAAATGACCACGTATAATAGGTAATGTCAATTGAGACGTAGTTACGGATGATGGCATCGTCTTTTGCTGTTGTTAAAAACTATCATACAGGAGTGATGACTGTAACAAATTATTTTTGGTCGAAATCGCAAAATATGCATCCTCAAAATTGATTGCGAAACACTTCTAATTATTTCCAAAAGTCATTAGACATTTTGTGAAAAAAAATAAAAATAAAATAAAATAAAATGACATCAATATACACGTAAAGCGAGCTGGCATCTGAGGTATATATGAACAATAAGTTTGAACTGATTTGGGGATCACCAAAACAAGCGAGGGACTTCGAACAATTTTTTTTCCTACAGTAGGAACAATTTAAAATTACGTCGAGCCTCCTCACTGAAAGTAAAAAGAAAAAAAAAGCACTTGCAGATCATGGAGCCAAATTTCCTTAGGTGGTCTCTCAAAACTGTGATACCTGTTGGAAAGGAATATTCATGAGCTTTTGACTTCCACCTATGAATTTGTACGAGAAAGTATAAACACTATCGCAGTACCGACTTATATCATAAATTACGATATTCATCGCCGTAGATAAACTGCAGGAACACTGAATGAACTGTATTAATATAGTCTGGAAATTGTCTGTTTTTACGTCAGGAAGAGGTTCAATTTTAACTTTTTAATTTGTAGTTGCAACTTTTGATATAAAAAGGTTGGATAAGTTGCTTTGTTAGGGTAAAAGCGTCCTATTTAGGAATAATCTAAACGTGTCATACTTGACTAATCTTAATAACAGCGTTACTTAGGGCGAAAACACGGAATTATCATCTTCCAGAAATGTACTCTGAATTAGCGAGTTATCACTCCCAATTGTTTCTAAAATTCAGAAATTGATTGCAAAACCCTTCCAAAAGATTTTTCTTGGGATGAAAAATAACAATTGAAAAACAAGAAATCGATTCATAGGTAAAGAGATCTGTAATCTGATGTGTTTAATAAAAATGTTTTAAATAACAGTGAGGTTACCGAAGAAGCGACACTTCCAATGAGTATTCTCTTCTATCTTCAGTAGAAGCACATGAAAATTTCATCGATGCTAATATTGCAAATTATGAAAAGTCGCATTACGTCAGTAGCCATATTTCTTTAAGTACAATTTCTCAAAAATGTGATACCTCGTGAGAAGGAATATTAATTAGTTTTTTTCCACCTAAAATTTATTTCGACAAAGTATAAATGCCATCGCAGTATCGAGTTACATAATTTATTATCATTTTTAATATTATTCCTCATCTCCGTAGACATATATTGCATGGCAGCTACAAAATATGCAGGTTGATTGAACACCGCAAGAACTGTATTGTCGTCTGGAGATTGTTTGGATTTTTACGTTCGGAAGAGGGTCGTTTGTGACTTTTTTAAAAATTTGTGGTGGACACAAAAAAAAAAAAAATGGTCAAGTTGGTTTCTTACGGTAAATGCATCCGCTTTAGGAATAATTCAAAAATATTATAATTGAGTGATCTTGAAAACAGCATTACTTAGGTAGAGAACACTAAATATCCATCTTCCACAAATGTACCATAACTAGCTGGGAAACACTCCCAATTGTATCTGAATCTCA
Source organism: Coenobita brevimanus (assembly GCF_032717465.1). Lineage (NCBI taxonomy): Eukaryota > Metazoa > Arthropoda > Malacostraca > Decapoda > Coenobitidae > Coenobita > Coenobita brevimanus. The sequence goes on from NC_137046.1 coordinate 21,434,414, forward strand.
CAAGGGAGAGAAAATTCTGTATTGGGAAAAAAAAAATCAAATTCGATTCACAGGTAAAGAAGCTGGCATTTGAGGGGTTTAAGCCAATATAATATCGTTTGATTAAGGAAGTGTAAATAACCTGGAAATATAGAGATAAAACGGTTTAAAGTGGCACCATGAGCCTCCTGATCCAAGTTAGAAAATGATTATTTCCACAGTTTGAAGGTTTCAAAGAAAAATCACTTTAAAAGAGAATGAATCGTTTTCAAGAAAATTGTTTAGGTACTGATTATCAGATATATTCTTCGGATAAGGAAAGCACATAGCTCTATATAAGTAAACAGTTTCTAAACATTATTTGGTTTCTGAAATACGCAATTTTATTGTTCATGATGGGTCTAAAAAAATCAGGTTCAAGGAGAGATGAACTGTTGATCCTGTTGTGTTGAGATTAACTGGATTTTTAATATCCTATCTTTTTTTTTTTATTCATTTTACCCGTGGATTCACGTAGAAAAGGTAGTGCCAATTGGGAACTAGTTACTGGTTAGAGTAGTTACTGCTCAGCTCTATTTTATTAGATTTCGGTATTTTTATATTGGGCGAAATCACGACATTTGCAACTTCCAAAGATGAACTCAAAATTTATTAAGAAACTTCGAATTTCCAGAACTCAGAGATTTCTGAGGGTGAAAAAATCACAATTAGCAAACATATAACATGATATAAATTAAGACGTAGATAGAGCTATCATCTTAGGTTTTTAATAACAATAAGTTTGCATTGATGTTGGGGTCCTCAAAACAAGCGAGAAACTTTGAATGAGTAATCTCTTTTATCTTCGGTAGAAGCACATTAAAATTACATTGATCCTCGTGACTATGTAAAGAAAAAAAAATGCACATTATTACGCCATAAGCCACATTTTTTTTTAGGTACAAGGTCTCAAAGATAATACCTCGTGAGAAGGAATATTAAAGAGCTTCTGAATTTCACCTAAAAATTTATTCGAGAAAGTATAAACGCTATCGAAATATCGAGATAAATAATTGTTTATCATTTATACAATTAATCCTTATCTCCGTAGACCAATCGTGTATGCCAGCCACAAAAATTGCAGGTTGAAGGAACATTGAATGAAATGTATTAATTTCACTGGAGATTGTTTTGACTTTTACGTTAGGAAGGTGGTCATTTGTGACTTTCATTTCTTGTTTTAAAATCAGATTTAAAAAAAAGATTGTAAAAATTTCGTTACCGTAAAAGCATCCTCTTTAGAAACTGTTTAAAACTAACACTTGAGTTATCCTAAAAACCGAGACTAACTAGGTCCGAAAAAACTAAATATGGAACTTCCACAACCGTCCTTCAAATTAGACTTAAAACACTCCAATTTGTGCCTAAAATTCGGAAAATATTTCCGATATATAATTCCGTTTTGGAAAAAAAAAAAAAAAATCAGTAACAAGGCCAAGTGAGATTTTTCCCTCGATTCACGGATTAAAAGGGCTTGCATTTGAGGGGTTTAAGCCCATATAATTTCGTTTGATTAGAGACATGGAAACAACTCGGAAATTTAGAAATAAAACTGATACTACGTTCATCAGTATAACTAGGACTTTAAGGTGGCTTCTTAATACTCCTGATCAAATACATAAAACAGAATATTTTCGATGTATGACAGTTCGTGTGATATCATTGCCCCATATTTACTAAAGAAATATCACTGTGAAAGGCAAACAATCGTTTACAAAATAGTTGTTAATGTATTGATTATTAGATACATATTAAGAAAAATTAAACTCAGCCGAACTGAGGTATAGAATTTATAAACATTACTTGCTTCTTCATATACACAGTTTGGTCTTTAAAAACATGGTTGCAGGTGCGTCGAGTTGAACTGTAGTATGTGAAAAACTGAGATTTTGTATCTTTAATTTCCAATTGGACTCGATTTTTTTTTTAATTAATCGATTTGGAATTAGTTACGGCTGATAGCATCCACTTTGGGGCTAGTTCAAAACTGTTTTACCTGAAATATACAATTTTTTTTGTTTCTCGAAATCGCAAAATATGGAAGTTCCAGAAATGTACTCAAAAGAGATTTCGAAACAATTTCAGTGATTTCCAAACCTCACGACACTTCTGAAAGTAAGAATATCACATTTAGGAAACATAACAATAAATCGATTTACACGTGGAGAGTTTGCATCTGAAGTGTTTCAGAACAATAACTTTTAATTGATTTAGTGGCAACCGAAACAGGGAGAAACTTCGATTCACTGTTCTTTTTTTATCTCCAGTACAAGCACTATAAAATTACATCGGGCGTCCTCACTGAAAATAAAAAGAAAAAATACGTCATAAGCCATTATTCCTCACGTAGAATTGCTCAAAACCGTGATACCTTCTGGAAAGGAATATTTATGAGCTTTATCTCTCTCCTATAAATATTTGGGAGAAATCATAAAACTATAACTCTACCAATTAATATTATGAATTACAATATTCCTCATCTCCGTGGACATATGGTACATGACAGTTACAAAAAATGCAGGGTGAAGGAATTTTGTTTGAACAAATACAGTTCACATTACTTGTAATGTTTTCTGGGGATTGTTTGGATTTCTGTGTTAGGAAAAAATCATGTGCCTTTTTTTTCTCCTTATAATTGTACCTTAAAAAAAATCAAAAATTTTTTCGGTAATAGTGTCCGCTTTAGGAATTCTCCAAAACTATTATATTTGAGTGATTCTAAGAACCGCATAATTGAAGAAAACCCTAAGAGTGCAACTTTCACAACTGTGCTCTATATTAGCTGAGAAAACCCTTACTGAATATAAAATTCAGAACACATTTCTGTGAGTGTGAAAATTCCTTCTCGGAGATAACAAATCAGTAACAAGGCTAAATAAGGTAACAGCTGAATTAGATTTACAAGTAAAGAAGGCTGGCATTTTAGGGGTTTAATCCCTTAGTGTATCGTTTCATCAGACAGGTGTAAACAGCCTTGATATTCTGTGATAAGCTTTGAAGTGTGGCTGTGAGCCTCGTGATCAAAGTAAAAAAATGGATTGTTTTCCCAGTAGGACGGTTTCCGTTATATCATTATCCATATTTGCCAAGGTGTGTGTGTGTGTGTGTGTGTGTGTGTGTGTGTGTGTGTGTGTGTGTGTGTGTGTGTGTGTGTGTGTGTGTGTGTGTGTGTGTGTGTGTGTGCGCGCGTATGTATTTTGGGCATCCGAAACTACATAATGTAATCGCACAAAAATAGGCACAAAAATCACAAAATATTCGCTATATATATATATGAGCGTTCAATTTTGACGAAAAAACGCCGCTCCCGGCATGAGTGCGTGAAATTAGGGTTGCGTTCACCGTACAGTTTTTGATCCGTTAAACTAAAAACACACAAATGGACCATCATGGACCCTTCGATGTCGCCTTGGCGGCCGATAGTTACACCGTTAGACTTGAACAGCACATAAACATGACTCAGATTACCTGAAATTATCGCAACGCCAGCGTGAAGAGCGAGGAAACGAGTGCAAAGCACAGGAAAGCGAACGTGCAGAGCGAGAGCCCCCCGCAGGAGCAAGTGCGATAGGGCCGGAAGGGCCCACAAGCACCTGTCACTTCCAAGGAGAATTAATCATTTTCAAGAAAATTTTTTAGGTATAGATTATCAGGTATAATATTAATCGGATAAAGGAAATACATATCCGTATTTTGATATAAAATTCCTGAACATTACTTTGTTTCTGATATATGCAGTTTTATTGTACATGATGGGTTATAAAAAAAATAAAGCTGCATGAGCCTTCACCTGAACTGTTGTTCCTGATTAACTGGATTTTCAATTTCTGATCACTTTTTTTTTTTTTTCTAATTCATTTTAGCAGTGACTTCACGCCACGTTTAGTTAGGCAAAATCTTTCAAAACTGTGATACCTAATGAAAGAGAATATTGATGAGCTTTTGACTTTCATTATCAGTTTCTACAAGAAAGTATAAACACTATCGCATTACCGAGCAATAAATTGAATGATCATTTTCCTTATTTCTGTGGACACAGTGCATGACAGGTGAAAAAAAATGCAGGTTGAAAGAATACTCCATGTATCCTCTGAAACCTGTTTGCATTTCCACGTTAGGAAGATGGTTATTTGCAACTTTTTTCCTTTTTTTTTTTTGTGGTGAGTTAGGATTAAAGGGAAATGGTAGTTTTGTTACGGTAAAAGTATCTGCGTTAGGAATAGTTCAAAACTATTATATATGCCCACAATTTGCTACGAGAACACTATATGTGCAGAAATGTATTCTAAATTACCTGCGAAATTTTCCTAATTTTATCTAAAGTTCAGAGAACATTTCTGAGAGTGAGATAATTCCGTCTTGTAGAAAAGAAAACAATAACAAGGCTAAATGAGGTAACAGCTAGGATGAATTCGATTCACAGGTAAAGAAAGCTGGCATTTGAGGGGTTTAGGCCCATAGAGTTTCGTTTGATTAGAGACTCGGAAACAACTGGAAATTTCCCAGTATGATGGTTCCTGTTATATCATTATTCTTATTTGAAAAATATCACTGCGAAAGGCATTAAATCGTTTTCAAGACAATTATTTAGGTACTGATCATCAGATATATTGTATTATGTTACTCAGATAAAGTAAATACATAGCCGTACTTAGATATCAAGTTTCCTTGCCATTTTTTTTTTTTAGGGGTAAAAAAAAAAAAAAGTTCCAAGAGCATCGGCAAGCATTGTTGTCCTTACCGTGTTGAGATTTACTGTATTTCAAATATCCCGTGTCAAATGGCTTTTTGTTTTGTTTTTTTATTCATCTTGGCCTTGACTTATAAAAGGTAATGCCAATTGGGACCTAGTTACGGCTGATAGCATCCACTTTGGGGGTTGTTCCGGTAGAAAATTATTTTTGGTCGAAATAGCAAAATATGCAACTTCATCGTATGTATTCAAAATTGATTGCGAAAAACTTCTAATTATATCCAAAACTCAGTAGACATTTTTGTGGATTAAAAAAAAAAATCAAATTTAGGAAACATAAAAAGAAATCACTTTACACGGAAAGCGACCTGGCATCTGACATATAAGAACAATAACTGAACTGATTTGGGGGTCACCAAAACAAGCGAGGAACTTCGAACGAGTACTGTTTTTAATGTGCAGTAGGATCACTTGAAAATTACATCGTCTCCTCACTGAAAGTAAAAAAAAGAAAAAAAAAGGAAAAAAAGAACACTTGCGCATTATGAAAGTTCGTCTTACAGTATGAGCCACATTTCCTCAGCTGAAATCTCAAAACTGTGATACTTGTTGGAAAGGAATATTTATGAGCTTTTTACTGTCACCTATAAATATATACGAGAAGGTATAAACAGTATCGCAGTACCGACTTGTATAATGAATTACCATGTTCCTCATCTCCGCACGCCGAAGGAAGACTGAGTGAACTGTATTAATGTCACCGTTGTCTGTTTCTTTACGTTAGGAAGAGCGTCATTTGCAACTTTTTTCACTTCTAGTGGTAACCAGATAATGTTTTTTTTTTTTTTTCTTGATGCGGTATTGCGGTTGTGATTGTAAAAGCACCAATACTAAAGGCGAGAACACAAAATATTCATCTTCCGCAAATGCACTCTGAATTAGCTAGCAATCGCTCACTTTTGTTTCTAAAATTAAGAAAAGGTTCCTGAGGGAGACAAAATTCTGTTTCGGAGAAAAAAAAAAATAAAAAAGAAGGCTGAATGAGGTAATATGTAGGATGAAATCGATTAACAGGTTAGGAAGGGGTCATCTGAGGTGTTTAGGCCCATAGAGTATCGTTTGATGAGACGTTAAACCAACTTGGAAATTTAGGGATAAAACGGATATTATTTTGATCTATATTACTTTGGTTTTAAAGTGGCTTCCTTAGACCCTTGATCAAATAAAGAGAATTAAATATTTTCGCTGTATGACGGTTCCTGTTATAGTACCTATATTTACCAAGGTAAAATAACTGTGAAAGGCAAAAATTCCTTCACAAGAATATTGATACGGTTCTGACAGGATAAAGTAAATACATATCCTTACTGAGGCATAGAATTTATAAACCTTACTTGCTTCCTCATATACACAGTTTCATTGTTAAATCAGGTTGGAACCTAAACTGTTGTTTCAGCCGAACTGAGAATATCGGTATTTCTAATTTCAAATGAGTCTAGTGGCTATTTTATATTCACACATCACTGTGCAAACTGTGAACTAGTTACTTTTGACAGCCTTGGCGTTTTGCGTAGTTCAAAACTATTTTACTGGAGAGATAGCTGCATATATATATATATATATATATATATATATATATATATATATATATATATATATATATATATATATATATATATATATATATTGGTCGAAATCACTAAATATGCAACTTCCACAAATGTACTCAAAGCTAAATTCGAAACTGCCAGATTTTTCTTGGGATGAAAAATAACAGTTTAGAAACATATAACGAGAAATCGATTCACAGATAAAAAAAATCTGTCATGTGAGGTGTTTAACAGAAATAAGTTACAACTGACAGTGGGGTTACCAATGGAAGCGAGAGACTTCCAATGAGTAATCTCTTTTATTTTCGGTAGAAGCACATGAAAATTACATTGATGCTCCTGACAATGCAAAAAAAAAATAATAATAATAATTGCATATTATGAAGAGTCGTATTACGCCAGAAGTTATATTTCTTCATGTACAATTTCTCAAAACTGATACGACATGAGAAGGAATGTTAATAGGTTTTATACTTTCACCAAAAAATTTATACGAGAAAGTATAAATGCTATCACAGTATCGTTATATAATTTATCATGTATAATATTATTCCTCATCTCCGTGGACATATAGTGGATACTAGCACAAAAACTTCCAGGTTTAAGGAACACTGAATGTACTGTATTAATGTCGTCTGGAGATTCTTTGGATTTTTACGTTAGGAAGAGAGCCGTTTGTGACTTCTTTTTTTTTAATGTGGTGGTAAATTAATATAATAAAAAAGATGGTCACGTTTTGTGTTACGGTAAATGCATCCGCTTTAGGAATAATTCAAAAATATTATTCTTGAGTGATCCAAAAAACAGCATTACTTAGGGCGAAAACACTACATTTCCATCTTCCATAAATATAACCTAACTTGTTGGGAAACACCGAATTGTATCTGAAATTCACAATAAATTTCCTAGGCAGAAAAAAATTCTGTCGTGGAAAAAAAATCAAATTCGGCATTTGAGGGGTTAGAGCTCATAGAATTTCGTTTGATTAGAGAAATGTAAACATCCTGAAAAATTAGAGATAGAACGGATATTATTGTACCTGTATATCTAGGACTTTAAAGTGGCATCGTGAGCCTCCTGATAAAAAATGGATTATTTTTCAAGTATGACGGATTCATTAATTCATTATCCATGTTTGCCAAGGTAAAATCACTTATAAAGAGATAATCGTTTTCAATAAATTTGTTTAGGTAGTAGTTATCAATTATATTATTCGGATAAAGAAAGTACATAGCCGTATTTAGATATACAGTTTCAAAACGTTATCTGGTTTCTCAAATACCTTATTGTTAATGATGGGTCTAAAAATATCAGGTTATCAGTTTAAACTTATTGTTCTTAAACAATGTAGTAACAGGTCTCTTTACATGTAAACTGATTTCTTGTTATATGTTTCGTAAAATGATTTTTTTTTTTTCCTCCAAAATGTCTTCTGAGTTTTGGAAATAATAGGAAATATTTCAGAGCCAATTTTGAGCATATATGATGAAGTTGCATATTTTACGATTTCGGCAAAAAAAAAAAAAAAAAATATGCAGCAATCACTGCAGTAAAATAGTTTTAATATACAGCCAAGGCCAGTGCCGATATCCGTAACTCGTTCTCAATTTGCACTTCCTTTTATAACTGACGTCACGAATAAGACGAATATAAAAAAGATCGATTCATTTGAAATTAAAAATTGTGATAATCTCAGTTCGGCAGATAGAACGGTTCAGGTTGACACCTGCAAAATGTTTTCTTTACTATCCCTATGAACAACGAAACTGTATAAGAGTAAGCAAGTAATGTTTATAAATTCTATATCAGTACGGCTATTTAATTTTTCCTAATAATATATATCTGATAATCAATACATTGTAAAGGATTTTTTGCCTTTCATTGTGATTTTACCTTGGTAAATATGGGTAACTATATCACACGAACCTTCATACTGCGAAAATATTCAATTTCTTTTTATATCATGGGGCCAAAGATACCAATTTAAAGCCTTAGTTATACAGATCAAAATAAAATTCATTTTATCCCTAAATTTCCAAGTTTTTTTTACGTTTCTAATCAAAGGAAACTCTATGGGCCTAAACACCTGAAAACCCCGTTCTTTACCTGTGAATCGATTTCATCATACGTATTACCTCGTTTAGCCTTACTTTTTTTTTTTCCGTGACAGAATTTTGTCTCCCTAGGAATCGTTTTCTGAATATTAGAAAAAATTAGGAGTGATTCCTAGCTATCTTAGATTACCTTTGTGGAAGATGCACATTTATTGTTTTCGCACTAAGTAATGCTTTTTATAAGATTACTCAAGTATAAAACCGGAGGTTTTGTATTATTCCTAAAGCAGATGATTTTACCGTGGCAAAAGAACTTGATCTTTTTTTTTTTTTTATCTGAAGTTACCACTAGAAATGGAAAATAAATGATCCTCATCTCAACTTAAAAATACAGGAACCTCCATATGACATTAATACAGTTTATGCTGTGTTTCTTCAAATTGCTATCTACGGAAATGAATATGGTAATTCTGTTCGGTATTGCGATAGTGTTTATTCTTTCTTTTATAACATAAATATTTCTTTCCACTATGTCTCACAGTTTTGAGAGCTTTTACCTAAGGATATGTGGCTAAAGTTGCAACATGTATATTCATGATCATTAATCTCTGACCAGAGAGGTAGCCAAAGTCGTGTTCAGGCGTAGGCTACACAGTCAGAGACACTCCACCATCGTTTCAGAAAGGTTTAGTGCTTCAATGAACAATTTTCTAAGCATCACTGAAGCACTTTTGTTTCACATATTATATTACTTTCTCAAGTAGACAAATTTGTTCATAGTTGTTATTTCTAGTCTATAATGAGTGCGTGATGATATCTGAATTTCATACACTGTTTTATTAATCTGTTTATTATTTCACTGACCAATTTCTTGAGGCGAGCCTTTAACCGAGCTGTTGGTAGGTGATAGCAGCCGGCATTCACACGACATATTGTAAGAATATTTTATAATACGTATATCATTGACAAAAATTTACTATTACTACTACTTTGAACTGAATGTTTTTCTCTTTCCCGTATCCCATAGATATAAATAAGCCTAGATGCCACATGACTATTTTAGATGCGTCTGCGCGGTCGCCGTCTTGGAACGGTCGAGATAGACGATGTCGTGTTCCTGACGATGGTCAAAGCTGACCACTATTTACCTTGATATGCCACAGCACTATGCTGCTTTTGAGTGTAGAAAGCGTCGGAATATATCTATGGTGACACCGATAGCACAAGAGGCTCAGCTGTCTGGTTATGCAAACGTCCCTCAGCTGCTTCTCTATCCTCCGAAAGGAGGATGGTGGGTTGCAGAAGGGAAATTTAAGCCTGCAGACCACCGAGTTCACGTTTCAGATGAAGCAGAAACCACAACCACTACCACCACAACAACAGCCACCATCATAACGGCCACCACCACCACCACCACCACCACAACAACAACAACAACCACTACCAACCAGCACCACATCCACCACCACCACCACAACAGCAACAACATCCACATCCACCACCATAACAACAATCACCACCACAACAACCACTACCATCACACCAACAACCCCATCATCACAACAACCACCACCATCACCACAAGCACCAGTACGTCAACCACCACCATCACAACAATAACCACCACCACAACAACCACAAAAACCACCACCACGACAACAACCACAAAAACCACCACCACAACAACAACCACCATCACTACAATCACCACCACCACAACAACCACCACCACAACAACAATTACCACCACCACAACAACAATTACCACCACCACAACTACCACCACAACAGTAACCACCACCACAACAATAACCACCATCACAACAATAACCAACACCACAAAAACCACAAAAACAACCACCACCATCACAACAACCGCCATCACTCTAACACCCACCACCACAACAACCACAACAATAACCACCACCACAACAACCACAATAACAACCACAATAACAACCACAACAACAAGCACCACAACAGTAACCATCACCACAACAACAAGCACCACAACAATAACCATCACCACAACAACAACCACCATCACAACAACAATCGCCACAATAACCAACACAGCAACAACCACAAAATCAATCACCACAACAATAACCACCATCACAACAACCACCACCACCACCAATGCAACAACCACCAACTCAACAACCACCACCACCATAACAACAACAACAACCAACACAACCACAATCACAACCACGACAAGAACAACCACCACCACCACCACGACAGCAACAACGACAACAACCACAAAAAACATCGCCACAACAACCACCACTAACACAACAACCACAATTAACACAACCACCACCACCACCAGCACAATAACCACCACCACAACAACAACAAACACCACCATCACTACGAACACAACAAAATCCATCACCACCACCACCACCACAGTAACAACCATCACTACCATTACAATAACCACCATCACCACCACCACAACAACAAGCACCATCACCACCTCCACCACAACAATAATTTTCATAGTCTGAATTCTCTTTTAAAAAAAAAAAAGCCCCACTATTACATGCTTGACCGCTCCAACATGGCGGCCTTACGGACGCATAGCCACTTTACTGAAGAATGGGCGATGCGGCATCTAGTGTTATTTATATCTATGCCGTTGCCATACAGTTGGAATGGTTGCCCTATTCCTACGCGATGTATTAGTTGCATGCCCCCTCTGGTCAAAATGTGTGCCAGTTAATGCCGTTAATTCATAAATGATTATTACGGTATATATGATGCCACTACCCACAGCCTACAGTGGCACATATTTTTTTTATTCTTGGAAACTGCTAAATTGCAGACTGATTGAAGAAATGTCAGCCCCTGTCAATAAACACAAATTATATTATGGAGAAGAATCCACAAGAATATGATATGAGGAATAGTTCGCTTCAGACCACCTGGTTACAGTTCTTTGCCCCGCCTACTAGTGCAGAGGCTGTGTTCGAATGCGTGGCTCGTGTGTGGTCATAACACTGCCCGCCACGAGTCCCTGGTCAGAGATTAGTAATCATGAGTGTACATTCACAATGTGCAACTGTTCTTTTCTTTTTCTTTTTTCATTTCAATTATTAAAAAAAAATTCTCATTCGATGTTTCTCCCATGTTTTGAGGACCCAGATCAGTTCAAACTTGTTCTAATATACCTCAAATGCCAGCTTTCTTTACGTGTCAATCGATTTCTTGTTATATGTTTCCTAAATGTGTTTTTTTCATCCTCAAAAATGTCATTTGTTTTGGAAATAATTGGAAGTTTCTCGCAATCAATTTTGAGTACATTTGTTGAAACTGCATATTATTCGATTTTGACCAAAAATAATTTGATAGTAAAATAGTTTTGAACAACACGCAAAGTGGATGCTATCAGCCGTAACTAGTTTCCAATTGGCATTACCTTTTTTACGTGAAGTCACGGCCAAGATGAATAAAAAAAAAAAAAAAAAAAAAAAGCCAATAGACCCATCTGAAATACAAAATATAGTTATTCACACCACGGTAGGGACAATAGTTCAGGTCGATGCTCTTGCAACCTGATTTTTATTTTAGACCCAACGTGAGCAATAAAACTGAATATTTGAGTTTTTTTTTTTTCATAATTAATGCAGGAAGGAAAAACAAGAAAAAAAAAGGAGTCCATGTGCCTAAAGGCATCCTCCATTCATAAAATACTTATAACAATTGGGTTTAAAATCGAGAGGATTAAATGTATGAGGGAAGCAACTCTCAGGAAGTGAATTCCAGAGAGTAGTAGTTCTGGGGGATAAATGAATTTTGATAAGCAGAGGTTCTGCACTGTGGGGGAGAGAGTGTGAGTTCATAGGCGCTCCCTGCTGCTCGAGTATTTCGGGAGAAAATGTGAAGGGAAGGCACAATTGAAGCCAGTTCGTTAGAGCACTTACGGTAAAAATGTCGATAAAAGAGTGCTAAAGAAGCAACATCTCAACGTACTTATAAAGGAGGAAGATCCTGTGTTATGGCAGGATTATTGATTAATATAATGGCTTTATTTTGAATTTTGTCCAACTGCCTCAATGCAGCCTCTCCACATCCACTCCACAGTGGTGAACAGTATTCGATCTGAGAACGCACATCACTTTTGTATATTGTGGCCATCCGCTCGTCAATGAAGAACTCACGAACTCTGTACGTCCCAGTTTTTTAGAAGTATTTTTAGCAAGAGATTTAACATAAGCTGTCCAGCATAGGTTGGGGTTTAGAGTAACACCTAGGATATCAATTGTGGATATGGGAATACTGACATTTAAAATTATGTGAAAGCCTGAGGGATTCTTTCTGTTGGAGAAAGTAATGTATTTAGTTTTGTGAGCATTAAATGAGACCAGTTTTTTTTGTCCCCATTGATTAACTTTAGAAAGGTCCTTGTTCTGAGAAATTGCTGTTTATTTGGGAATTTATAATATCAAATTGTGCAAAGGAGGTTCTAAATGTGAAAGAACTATGAAAGTCGGGTCATCTGCATAAGAGTGTATTGGGTTGTGCGTAACAGATAGGAGGTCATTGATATGAATGAGAAAGAGGGTTGGCGTCAAATCTAATCCCTGAGGTACGCCAGCTTTATGGAATGAAACTGAGAATAAATTCCATCTATCATGACCCGTATTTTGCTACAATGAAGAAACTAGAGGAACCAGCGATGCAAAGCCATAGTGTGACATCTAAGACAATAAGGCCTGGTGCCATACTCTGTCAAATGTTTTTGAAATATCAAGTGCTACTGTGTGTTTCACCAAGTTGGTCTATTGTTTTGTTAGTCTGATGGGTAAGAAGGCAAAGATTATCTACAGTTGAACGTTCCTGTCTAAATCCATACTGCCGATCATTGATCAATTTATTGATTTCTAGATGCTTTACTGTGTTTGTTAATTAGTATCTCAAAAACTTTACCGAGAACGGAAGTTACTGCAATTGGTCTATAGTTTGATGGATCAGAAGTTGCCGCCTTCTTAGGAACAGGATGGATATTTGCTTCTTTCCAAGGGGCTGGAAAAATTGAGGTACGGATGTACAAGAAGAAAAATTTTGCTAATACAGGAGCCAACACTGAGGAGCAATTTTCAAGTACTATGAAGGAATTTCATCTGGACCAGTGGTTTTGTCTGCTAAGGGATTCTGTAATACAGCTTGTACGTACCTGGTGTGAATCATGAAAGGAGGTATTTGAGGGGAATCAAAATCAAGTACGAGAATATTATGATTTTCTGAATTTAGGGTTGTTTGTTGAAAAAATGTCAACAAGAAGGTTGGCTTTTCCGCGTGGGTCACTTACTAGATTTCCATTGGGGGACTGTAATGGTGGAATGGAAGAAGTGGTAGTGAAGTTAGTTTTGAATGAATTAAGGGTTGACCAGAATATTTTTTTATCATTTGGATTGTTTAGTAGTTTGTTAGCTTGTCTATGTAGAAAGTTTGATTTAGAAAGATTGATAATAGTTTTGGCATGGTTTCTGATATTTTTATAATAGTTAAAGGCTTCTTTGGTTTTTGTTTTTATAGGCTATTGTTTTATGTTCTGTTACTCTAGCACAATTGTGGTCAAACCATTTAGGAGAATTACATCTTTTTCTGTAACTATGATGGGGAATGAATGTTTCCATGCCGACTTTAATGAAATCCTGTATGTGGCCCAATGTGGAATTTGCATCATGGGAGAAAAAGGAGGTCCAAGGAAGATCCATGAGAAAATTTTGGACAGGTTCAGAGCAGGAGGGTGTGGTAGGTACGAAACTGGTGGCCTGAATCAATGATCCGAGGATCGGAGGTGGGACTTCACTTCGACACTATAATTGAATTGGTTGTTAGAAACAAGTCCAATAGGTGGGGATTTTGATCGGGGTTGTCTGGTACATGGGTGGGTTGACTAACTGGGTGAGATTAAATGGGTCTGCAAATATTGCTCATTCAAGACCAGAGTCATCAATTCTGAGTGAATAAGTGAGCCATTCGACATTATGGACATTAAAATCACCCAGAATAGTAATGTTGAGGACACTTAGTTGTGAAGACAGTCAAATAAACTCGGCTCTGAAGGGGCATTAGGGGAACGATAAACACAACAGAAATATTTAATTTTAGCCAAAGAATTTAATTTGCATATGGAATAGTCGAAATAAGGACAATTAAATTTAGTAATCTCCAGGGCAATTTCTGATTTAGCAAGGCAACATACGCCTCCTTTGGGTCTAAAATTTTGAATCAAGATATATCCAGGAAAATTAAATCTAGCTAAATCAGAGGTGGAGCTTACTTGTGTCTCTGTCAGAAATAGCAGATCAGGGGATTCAAACTGGAGGAAATTTTGAAGAGTTGATGTTGAAGTGAAGTCCCCTAATATTGCAAAAGAAAATTTTCCTGCACTGACGAGCAGTTTTAGGGCGCCGCAACACTGGAGGTGGCACAGTCGCTTGATGACGACCGGGAGGGCCCTGTGCAGACAACCCAGCGCTGCCGGTGGTGGTCACCCGAGAAACCACCGCACTGATTCCCAGTATAGCAGCAGCCATGGTTCTTTTTATGGGGGTGGGGGAACAGGGATGTGTTGTGGAATGGGTATATGTAATGACAAGATCGGTGTTTTTTTTGGAGAGAGGATAGCTAGCTTATGGTAATGTAACACAATGTGGATGTGTGTTGTGTAAAGATGCCCTCCGATGTGTGAGGCAGAAAGATGTGTAACTAGCTACCAAGGCCTAGGAGAGAAAATGGAATCCAGGCTATTCCTTGAGTCTCCCGTAACCTTGGCGGTAGTACTTCCCTGGGTGAGACTGCCTACCCCTAATATAAAGTGTATGTTTAATTACGGATATGTATATACTTTATCCGAATAATATAATACTATATATCTGATAATCAAAAACTTAACAATGCCTTTCGGAGTGATTTTACTTTTTCAAATATGGATAACGATAGAAAAGGAACCGTCATACTGGGAAAATAATCCATTTCTTAAATCTGATTAGGAGGCTCACGGTACCAATTTAAAACCCTAGTTATACAGATAAAAATAATATCTTTTATTTCTAAATTTCCAAGTTGTTTCCGCGTCTCTAACCAAACGAAACTCAAATGCCAGCCTTCTTTACCTGTAAATCGATTTTTTTTTTCGAGAGAGAATTTTCTCCCTCAAATTTTTTGTGAATTTAGATACAATTGGGAGTGTTCCTCAGGTACTTAGGATACATTTGTGGAAGATGGATATTGATTGTTTCCGACCTAAGTAATGCTGTTTTTAAGATCACTTAAGTATAATAGTTTTAGATTTTTCCTAAACCGGATGGTTTTACCATAATAAAACATCTTTACCATTTTTTTTAATCTGGTTACCACCACAAATTAAAAAAAAAAAAAATCAAACGACCCTCTTCCTAGTGTAAAAATCCAAACAATCTCCAGACGACATTAATACCGTACATTCAGTGTTCCTTCACCTGCATTTTTTGTAGCTGTCACTACGGAGAGGAGGAATAATGTTATAAATTGTAGTTAATAACTCGATACTGCGATAGCATTTATACTTTCTCGAAAAAATTTTTGTCAAAAACTTATTAATATTCCCACTCATTAAAGTTTTGAGACATTGTACCTAAAGAAATATTGCTTCTGTCGTAATGCGACTTTTCATAATATGCAAATATTTTTTTTTCTTTGCATTCAGTCAGGAGCATCAATGTAATTTTCATGTGCTTCTACTGAAGATAAAACAGAATTCTCATTGGAAGTCTCTCGCTTCTTTCGGTGACCCCACTGTCAATTAAAACATTTTTATTAAACACCTCAGATAGCAGATCTCTTTTCCTGTGAATGGATTTCTCGTTATACGTTTCTTAATTGTTATTTTTCATACCCAGAAAAATCTTCAGGAAGTGTTTCGCAATCAATTTTGAGTACATTTGAGGAAGTTTCATATTTAGGGATTTAAACAAAACTTATTCAGCTATCTCTCCAGTAAAATAGTTTTGAACTAAACCAAACGCCAATGCTGTTACCCGTAAATAGTTCACAGTTTGCACTACCTATTATAGGTGATGTCACGGTTAAGGTAAAATTTTAAAAAAACAAGAAAAACACGACCCATTGGAAATAAAAATTCAGATATTCTTAGTTCGTCAAACACAACTGTTCAGGTCCCAACCTGATTTCTTCAAGACCCTTCATGAACAATGAAACTGTGTATATGAGGAAGCAAGTAATGTTCATAAAATCTATATCTCGGTACGGCTACATATTTACTTTTTCCTAATAATATATATCTGATAATGAATATATTAACAATTTTCTTGTAAAGGATTTAGTGACTTTCATAGTGATTTTACCTTGGTAAAATATTTAATTTTCTTTATTTGTTCAGGAGTCTAAAGATGCCACTCTAAAACCTTAGATATATAGATCATAAAAATATCCGTTTCATCTCTAAATTTCCAAGTTGTTTTCACATCTCTAATCAAATGAAACTCTATGGGCCTAAACACCTCAGATGACCCTCTTCTTAACCTGTGATTCGATTTCATCCTACGTATTAGCTCATTTATTCTTATTGATTTTTTTTCCGAAACAGAATTTTTTCTCCCTCAGGACCATTTTCTGAACTTTAAAAATAATTGGGAGTGATTGTTAGCTAATTAAGAGTATATTTGTGGAAGGTGACTATTTAGTGTTTTCGCCCTTAGTAATGATGTTTTTACAATCACAACCGCAATACCGCAACGAAAATTATAAAAAAATTGACCTACTTTTTTTTTAAAATCTGATTACAACTACAGATGAAGGAAATGGCAAATGGCCCTCTTCCTAACGTAAAAATAGACAACTCCCAGACGACATAAATACAGTTCATTCAGTCTTCCTGCAACCTGCTATATAACTACGGAGATGAGAAACATGGTAATTCATTATATAAACCGGTATTGCGATAGTGTTTATATTTCTCGTATAAAGTTATACGTGAAAGTCAAAAGCTCATAAACATTCCTTTCCAACAGGTATCACAGTTTGGAGAGATTTTACCTAACGAAAATTTAATTATGATGTGACAAGAACTTCATAATCTGCATTTATCTTTTTTTTTTACTTTCAGTGAGGAGGCTCGATTTAATTTTAAAGTCCTACTACAGAGAAAAAAAAAATCGAAGTTTCTCGCTTGTCTCGGTGAATTCCGCATGAATTGAAACTTTTTTCTATTAAACACCTCTGTTGCCAGCTCTCTTTACATGTTCAACCGATTTTTTATTGTTTTGTATTTGCGATTTTTTCTCCTTTAGAATTATACTCTTAGTTTTGGAAATAATTCGGAGTGTTTCAACATTTGAAAGTTAGCGATTTCGATCAAAAATACAATAAAATAAAAGGTTATATAGCATTCACACCAGTAAAATAGTCTTGAACTACAACCAAAGTCATGCTGCCATCCGTAACTAGTTAACAATTTACACTACCTTTTATAATTGATGTCACGATTAAGATAAGATTCATTGGAAATTGAAAATCCTGATTTTCTCGTTTTGGTAGTCACAGCAGATAAGCTTGAAGCATTTGGAACCTGATTTTAATCTTCAAGGCCCTTCATGAACAATGAAACTTTTTATATAAATAAGCAAGTAATGTTTATGAATTCAGTATCTCAGTTCGGCTCTGTATTTACTTTTTCCTAGTAATATATATCTAATAATCAATACCTTATAAATTTTCTTGTAAAGGATTTATTGCCTTTCATAGTGATTTTACCTTGGTAAATATGGGAAATATCACACGAACCGCCATAGAGCAATAATATTCCACTTTTTTAAATTTTTGAGAAGGATCCTAGAGATACCATTTTAAAGCATTCCGTTTTATTCCTAAATTTCCAAGTTTTTTCCCTAATCAATCGAAACTCTATGGGCCTAAACAAAAGAAATGACCCCCTTCTTTACCTGCGAATCGATTTCATGCTACGTATTACCTCATTTAGCCTTGTTTTTTTTTTTTTTTGTCTTTTTTTTTTTAGACGGAATTTTATCTCAGGAACGTTTTCTGAATTTTAGAAACAATTGGGAGTGACTACTAGCCCATTCAGAGTAAATTTGTGGAAGATGAATATTCCGTGTTTTCGCCTTGAGTAATTCTTTTTTTAAGATCACTGAAGTATGACAGGTTTGAATTATTCCTAAAGCGGATGCTTTTACCGTAACAAAACAACTTGACCAACCTTTTTACAACTACAAATGAAAAAAGTTAAAAATGACACTCTTCCTAACGTAAAAATAGACAACTTCCAGGCGACATTAATACAGTTCAGTGTTCTTTCAACCTGCTATATATCTACGGAGATGAGGAATATGGCAATTCATTTTATAAATCGGCATTGCGCTAGTGTTCTTACTTTCTCGTATAACTCTATAGGTGAGGGTCAAAAGCTCATAAATATTCCTTTCCACTATATATCACAGTTTTCAGAGATTTTATCTAAGAAAATGTGGGTTCTAACAAGAACTTTCATAATGTGCAAGTATGTTTTTTTCTTTCTTTTTTACTTTCAGTGAGGTGGATCGATGGTTTTCCAGTGCACCAACTGCAGATAATAAAAAGTAATTCGGTTTCTCGATTGTTTCGGTGACCCCCAGATCAGTTCAAACTTATTGTTTTTAAATACCTCAGATGCCAATTCTCTTTATGTGTCAGTCGAATTCTTGTTATATATTTCCTAAATGTGATTTTTCTCATCCTCTTAAATGTCTTCAAGTTTTGGAATTAATTGGAAGTGTTTCGCAATCAATTTTGAGTACATATGATTAAGTTGCATATCTTGCGATTTCGACCAAAAATAATTTGATACAGCCATCACTCCGGTAAAGTAGTTTTGAACGGCCCCCAAAGTGGATGCTACAAGCCGTATCTAGTTCCCAATTTGCATTACCATTTATACGTGGTCACGGCTGATAGAAAAAAAATATGCAGTTAATCTCAACACAACAGACAGGAATTCAAGTCGACGCTTGTGCCACATGATTTTTCTTTCAGACCCATCATGAACAATAAAGCTATGTATAATAGGGACCAAGTGTATATCTAAGTACGGCTATGTATTTACTTTTTCTTAATATCTCATAATCAAAACCTCAACAATTTTCGTGTAAAAGAATTTGTTCTCTGTGATTTTACTTTTACAAATTCAGTTAATGATATTACGCGATTTGTCTTACTGCAAAAATATTGCATATATCATATTTGATCATGAGGATCAAGATTCCATCTTAAAGACCTAGTTTCCGTTTTATATTTCCGAGTTGCTTCCACGTCTCTAATCAAACGAAACTCTTTGGGCTTAAACCCCTCGAAAGCCAGTCCTCTCAACATCTGAATCGATTTCATCCTACCCTTTACCTCATTTGGCCTTGTTACGGATAATTTTTTTTCCGAGACGGAATTACCTTAGCTGAGAAACATTTCGTGAATTTTAGACAAAAATAGGAATGTTTCAATGTTAATTTACAGTACATTTGTGGAAATTGGATATGTACTTTTTTCGGCCTCAATTATTCGTTTTTTAGGATAACTTAAGTATAATAACTTTGAATTATCTAAAAGCGGACCGAATACCGAAAGTAAACAACTTCTACCCAACCACCTTTTTTTTTTTTTTTTTTTAAACTAAAGTTAACGGTACAAATGAAATAGAGTTACAAATGACCCACTTCCTAACGTGAAAGTCCAAACAATCTCCAGATGAAATTAATACAGTTCATTCAGTGTTCCTTCAACCTGCATTTTTTGTAACTGTTATGCAATATATTTATAGGGGGATGAAAAATAGTTATTAATGATAATAAATTATATATCTCGAAATTGCGATTGCGTTTATACTTTCTCGAATAAAATTTGTCATAAACCAGGTATCACAGTCTGGGATTGCAACTTAAATGTGGCTTACGCGGGTGATACGAAACTTCAAAACGTGCGAATATTTTTCTTTACACTCAGTGAGGAGGATCGATGTAATTTTCATGTGCTTCTACTGAAGATAAAAAAAATACCTTCGTAGTTTCTCCTTTGTTAATTAAAACTTATTTTTCTTAAACACCTCACATGACCTCTCTACTGTAATTTTTTCATCCAGAGACAGGTGAGTTTTAGATATAATTGGATGTTTAACAATTCATTTTCAGTACAATTGTCGAAGTTGCATATTTAACGATTTCTAAAAAAAAAAAAAAATGATATACAGCTATCTCACCACTAAAATGTTATTTAACTAAACCCAAAGCCCTACCTTTTGATAAATGATGTCACGATTAAGATGAATATAAAAAAAAAGCCCATAGACTCATTGAAATTAGAAACACAGATATTGCTGTTCGACAGATACAACAGTTACGGTCGACATAATTTTCCCTACCCTGGGGTTAGGGGGCTTTTTCAAGAATACTCACCCAGTATCCCTGCTTGTCGTAAAAGGCAGCTAAAAGAGTTGGCGGAGGGTTAGTGCCCCTCCCCCGAAAACAACTAAAAAAACAAACAATAAGCCTCGGAAAAGGACTGACCAAACGATGACGACCAAGGACCGGACAAAGAACATAGTTATCGGAACGTGGAATGTAAGGGGAGCGAATGTTGAGGTGAAAGAGAGATTGTCCAGGTGCTTGAGGGTGCGAAAGTTGATGTATGTGGAATAACCGAAACAAAATGGGGAGGAGAAAGTGTGAGAGAATGGGAGTAAGGAAGGGGTATATGTCCAGGAGTAGGTGAGAATGAGAGGGCAAAGGAAGGGGAATGTATAGTTGAGTAAAAGATGGAAGAAGAGCATAAGACAGTATTGATCAGTTGGGTCAAGAATTGTGTGGGTAAAGTTGAAAGTTGGAATACAAATGTGGGCGATTGTGTGTGTGTATGCGCCAACGCAAAATCGTGCTAGAAGAAAGAAGAGTTCTGGACAAATGTAGAAATGTGCATGGAAAAGTTTGGAAGGAATGAGTGTTTTTGATCGGTCATATGAATAGCAAAGTTCGGAATGTGAAGGTGGATGGAATAGTTGGTGAGTGGGGTGTGCCTGCTGATAGATGAGAATGGGAGTGCGTTAGTGGACATTTGTGCTGGGAGAGGGTTGGTGATAGCCAATATCCTCTTCAGGCATAAAATGATCCACAGGTATACATGGCGAGTATGAGAAGGGTGGGTGATGAACTGAATGAAAGGAAGGCAATGATTGATTATGTGTGTGTGGATGAAAGAATGCGAAGATGTGTAATGGATGGAAGAGCTTATAGAGGTTGGAGGAGTGGACTTTCTGACCACTACTTGGTGGTGGCCAGAATTAGGATTCAAGTAAGATGGAGGAATAGAAGAAGGGAAAGACGAGAGGAAGGAGTAGTTGCAAGTAGAGTGGAAAGGTTGCAAGAGGATGAGAAAAAGGCAGAGTATAAGAGAGAAGTGGAGGAACGATTGGGCAAATATGAATTGGAGCAGATGGGAGACGTGGAAGGTGTGTAGGATATTTACAGAAGAAATATGTGCAGCATGTGATGTGGTGTGTGGAAGGAAGATGGAGGGGGGTGCAAGGAACAGCGTGGTGGGCTGAAGAGGTGAGACAGGCTGTGGCACAAAAGAAGAAAGCATACAATGAATGGATGAGAAATAGGGGCGTGGAAGAAGTTGAGAGGCGGAAGAGTTATATGTAGAAAGAAAGAGGTGAAAAGATTAGTAAGAAAGAGTAAGAAGAGAGTGGATGAGGAATTTGGAAGGAATTTGAGTATAAAGTGGAGGGACTAAGAAAATATTGTGGAAAGAGGTGAAAGAGTAAGACAGGGTGGAAGTGAAGTTAGCAGGGGAGTGAAAGATAAAAATGGTAGATTACTAGTGGAGAAGGGAGAAAAAGTGAGCAGATGGAGAGAACACTTTAAGGAATTGTTGATCATAGAGGATGGAAGTAATGCGAGTATAAGTGCCTGGGGAATGGCTGGGAGAAGGAAGGAGGTGAGAAGACAGGAAGAAATCAGTAGGATAGAAGTTGTGGAAGCAATGAAGAAAGTTAAATTGGGGAAAGCCCCAGGAATTGATGGAGTGTGTGGTGAAATGCTGAAGCATGGGGGAGAGATAGTAGTAGAATGGATGTGGAAGATGTGCAGATTGGCCTGGGAGGAAGGTAGAGTCCCGGAGGATTGGAAGTCAGGTATAATTTTTCCCTTGTACAAAGGAAAAGGGGAAAAAGAAGTGTTTGGTAATCAGAGGGGCATTTGTCTTAGTATAATAGGAAAAGTGTATGGTAGGATACTTATTGACAGAGTTAGAGAAAGAACAGAGAAATTAGTTGGAGAAGAACAGGGAGGCTTTAGGAAGGGAAGAGGTTGTGTAGATCTTTAGTGGAAAAGTTTCTAGAGAAGGGAAAGAAGTTGTATGCGGCTTTCATGGATTTGGAGAAAGCATATGACAGGGTGGATAGACAGGGATTGTGGAAAGTGTTAAGAATATATGGAGTAGATCGGAAGTTGTTGAATGCTGTGAAGAGTATGTACGATGGTGCGAAGGCTGCAATGCTTGTGGATGGTGAACTGTGAATTTTTCTCTTTGAAACTTGGGTTGAAACAGGGATGTGTCATGTCTCCATGGTTGTTCAATCTGTACATGGATGGGGTAATAAAAGAGGTACAAGGTAGGGTAGGGGATGTTGGAGTGGCCCTGGTGAGAGAGGATAGTGTTTGGAAACTCCCTGTATTGTTGTTTGCAGATGATACTGTGTTGTTGAGTGAAGACGAAGGGGAGCTGCAAGGCTTGGTGGATGAGTTTGAGAGAGTGTTTAAGAAACGGAATCTAACTGTGAATGTAGGGAAGAGTAAAGTGATGGTCTTTGAGAGAGGTGGTCAGTGAATGTAGAGCGAGGTTGGATGGTGAGGAATTGGAAAATGTACGTTTAAGTACTTGGGTAGTGTGTTGAGTAAGGATGGAGGTTTGGAGGGTGAAGTGCTTGAAAGGGTACAGCAGGGAAGAAAGGTTGCTGGTTCTTTGAAAGCAGTGATAAGAAACAGGGAAGTGAGCATGGAAGTGAAAAAGTTACTACATGACAGTATTGTGATACCAACTCTAACGTATGGAAGTGAAGCTTAGACGTTGTTGGAAGGACACAAGTCAAGAGTGAGAGCAGTGGAAATGAGTTATTTTAGAGGAGCCTGTGGAGTCACATGGAGACAGGCTTATAAAGGAGCGTTGTGGATGTGATAGGAAGCGTTATGAGGAACACACTGAGGTGGTTTGGCCATGTGGAGAAGATGGAGGGTGAAAGACTGGAAGAGAGTGTATGTGAGTGAGGTGGAGGGGGGAAGAGGGAGGGGGAGGCCGAGGATGAGATGGAGGGATGGGGTGGAGAGGTATATGAGAGAGAAGGGTGTGAGTTGGGAGCAGGGCAGTGAAATGGCGTGGGACAGGGCGACTTGGAGGCGATTTGTTTGTGGCCACCCCAAACGGGATTGAGACGTCTGGCAATAGATAGATAGACAAAAAAAATGGCCTTTTTTTGTTATGGTAAAAGCATCCTGTTTAGAAGTAAATCAAAAACTATTATACTTAACTGATCTTTAAAAACGCATTACTTAGGACGAGAACACTAAATATGCATTTTCAACAAAAGCACTTTAAACTATCTAGGAATCATTCGTAATTACTAAAATTCATAAAATGTTCATGGGGGAGAGAATGTTCTCTTTGAAAAAAAAAAAAAAAAACTATATGAGGTAATACGTAAGATGAAATCGATTCACTGGTAAATAAAGCTGTCATTTGAGCGCTTTGTTAGAGACATAGAAACAATTTAGAAATTTAGGGATAATACGGATATAATTTGTTCTCTATAACTAAGGCTTTAAAATGGCATCTTTAGCCTCCTGGTCAAATATAATTATTTTCACTATAACGGTTCGTGTGATGGTACCCATATTTACCAACGTAAAATCACTATGAAGGGCAATTAATCGTTTACAACAAAATTGTTAAGATATTAATTATAAGATATTTATTAGTAGGAAAAAGTAAGTCAAGCTTAACTCTTGTGTCTACCGAACTGAGAATGTGTTTTTAATTTCCAATGAGTCCATAGACTTTTTTTTATATTCATATTAATCGTGACATCACTTATAAAAGGTAGGGAAATTAGTGTATTAGTTACGGTTGACACAATTGACCTTGATAGCGGTTTTACTGGCGTGATAGCAGTATTTTTTTTTTTTTTTTTTTTAGAAATCGCTAAATATGCACCTTCGACAAATGCAATTATATCTAAAACTCAGATTTTTCTGAAGATGATAAAATTACAGTAAAGAGAGCTGTCATCTGAGGTGTATAAGAAAAATAAGTTTTAAATACAAACGAGAAACTACGAATGAGTATTCTTTTCATCTTCAGTAAAACCACATGAAAATTACATCGATCCTCCTAACTGAAATGTAAAGAAAAAAAATAATCGCACATTATGGAGGTTTGTATCATCCATAAGCCACATTTCTTAAGTTACAATCCCCGACTGATGATATTTCTTGTTAGAATCCAAAACTGTGATACCTCGTGAGAAGGAATATTAATGGTTCTATGACTCACCTTAAAATTTAGTCCAGAAAGTATAGACTCAATCGCATTGTCGAGATATATAATTCATTATCATTTGTAACATTATGGCTCATCTCATTAGAGATATAGTGCATGACAACTACAAAAATGTAATGTAGGTTTACGGAACACTGAATGAACTGTATCTGGAGATTCAAATGTATAAGAAAAATACCTAGCCGTACTGAGATAGACATTACTTGGTTCCTCATATCCGTTGCTTTATTGTTCATGATGGGTCTAAAAGAAAAATCATGTGGCACGAGTATATATATCACTCAAGTATATTGTTTTATAGGTGACCACGTATAAAACATAATACAAATTGGGAACTAGATGCAGCTGATGGCATTCACTTTGGAGCTGTTCAAAACTATTTTACAGGAGTGATGGCTGTATCAAATTATTTTTTGTCGAAATCGCAAACCATGCAACTTAATATGTACTCAAAACTGATTGCGAAACTCTTCCAATTATTTCCAAAATTTAAAGACATTTTTGAGGATGAAAAAAATCACAGAAAACATATAACAAAAAATCGACTGACACATAAAGAGAGCTGGCATCTGAGGAATTTAAGAATAATTGTGAACTGATCTTGGGGTCACCTAAACAAGCGAGAAACATCCAATGAGTAATCTTATTTATCTCACTGAAACTAAAAAAAAAGAGAAACTTGCACATTATGAAGGTTCGTTTTATACCATTAGCCACATATCCTTAGGTGAAATTTCTCAAAACTGTGATACATAGTGGAAAGTAATATTTATATTATACGAGAATGAATAAACACTATAGCAATACCGAATTATATTGAATTACCATACTCCTTATTTCCGTAGATATAGAGCAGTTTGAAGGAACACGGAATGAACTGTAATAATGAATGGTGGTTGTCTGTATTTTTTCGTTGAGATTGTCATTTGTGGCATTTTTCATTAGTAGTGGTATCAGATTTATAAAAAAATGATCAAGTTTTTTGCAACGGTTAAAGCATCCGCTTTAGGAATAAAACAAAACTACTGGTATTATACTTGAGTGATCTTATATAAAGCATTACTTAGTGCGAGAACAGTAAATATGCATCTTCTACAAAAGTAATCTGTTAGCTTGGAATCACTCCTAATTGTTTCCAATATTCAGAAAACGATTCTGATGGAGACAAAATTCTGTCTCGGGAAAAATAAAATCTAACAATGCAAAATGAGGTAATACGTAGGATGAAATCGATTCACAGGTAAAGACAGGGGTCACTTCAGGTGTTTAGGTCCATCTAGTTTCCTTTGATTAGAGACGTAAAAACAACTTGGAAATTTGAGAATAAAACAAATATTATTTAGATTTGTATAACTAAAGCTTTAAAGTGGCATCTTTAGCCTCATGATCAAATAAAGAAAAATAAATATTTTCGCTGTATGAAAGTTCGTGTGATGGTCCCAATATTTACCAAGGGATGATCACTATGAAAGGCAATAAATCCTTGACAAGAAAATTAAGGTATTGATTATCAGGTATATAGTATTAGGAAGAAGTAACGTAAATGCATAACCGTACTTAGATATAGAATTTATAGACATTACTTCCTTCCTTTTTCACACAATCTCTTTGTTCATGAAAGGTCTTAAAGAAATCATCGTGCAGGTGCGTCGAGTTTAACTGGTATGTCTATTTTTTTTTTTTTTTTTTTATTCGCCTTGATAGTGAATGTTTAATATGTAGTGCAAATTATGAACTAGTTACGACTGACAGCATTGGCTTTGTCCATAGTTCAAAACAGTTTTACTGGATATATATATATATATATATATATATATATATATATATATATATATATATATATATATATATATATATATATATATATATATATATATATATATATATTGGCCGAAGTAGCTAAATATGTAACTTCCACAAATGGACCCAATTATTTCCAAAATTCGGGACATTTTTGACAGAAAAAATCGCCTTTAGAAAACATATAAGAATTCGATGGACAGGTAAAGAGAGCTATCTGAGGTGTTTATGAACAATAAGTTTAAACTGATTTGGGGTACCGAAACAAGAGAGAAACTTGGAATGAGTACTCTTTCTTATCTGCAGTAGAAACACTTTAAAATTACATCGTGCCACTCAAAGTAAAAAAAAAAAAAAAAAAAGCAAATTATGAAGGTTCGTCTTACACCATAAGCAACATTTCCTTACGTAAAATCTCTCAAAACTGATACCTAGTGGAAAGGAATATTTATGAGCATTTGACACTCACCTATAAATTTACACGAGAAAGTATAAACACTATCATAATACCGATTTATATAATGAAATACCATATTCTTCAACTCCGTAGACATATAGCAGGTTGAAGGAACAATGAATGAACTGTATTAATGTCGTCTGAAAGTTGTCTATTTTCTCGTTAGGAAGAGGGTCATCTTTAACTTTTTTCATTTGTAGTTTCAACTTCTGATTTTAAAAAAGTTGGTCAAGTTGTTTTGTTACGATAAAAGCATCCGCTTTAGGCATAATTCAAACCTAATATACTTGAGTGATCTTAAAAACAGCATTACTTAGGGGAAAACGCAAAATATTTCTCTTCCAATAATGTTCACTGAATTAGCTAGTAATCACTCCCAATTGTGTCTAAATTTCAGAAAACTTTACTGTGGAAAACAAGAGTCTATCTCGGAAAAAAAAAATCAATATCAAGGCTAAATGAGGTAATACGTAGGATGAAATTGATTCACAGGTAACGAAAAAGATCATTTGAGGTATTTAGGCCAATAGAGTTTTGTTTCATTAGAAATTTGAAAGCAATTTGGAAATTTTGAGGCATAACGGATGTTATTTTGATTTGTATAAATATGAATTTAAAGTGACATCTTTAGCTACTTCATAAATTCAATATTTTCTCTGTATGACCTTATTTCCCAAGGTAAAATCACTATCTTTGACAAGATATTGATTATTTGATATATATTATTAGCAAAAAGGAAAAACAACCGCACTGATATGGAATTTAAAAATATTTTTTTCTTTTTTGCGTCGGGCTAAACTGTTATGTCTGCCAAACTGAGAACAGCTGTATTTTTAATTTCCAATGAATCCCTCGGCTTTCTTTTTACATACATCTTAATCGTGACATCAATTATAAAAGATAGTGCAAACTATGAACAAGTTACGGTTGACGTCATTGGCGTTTGACGTAGTTCAAAACTATTTTATTGGAGATATAGCTGCATACGTTTTTTTGTTTCTTGAAATCGTTAAATATACAACTTTCACAATGCACTCAAAATTGATTTGGAAACACTTCCAGAAGATTTTTCTGAGGACGAAAAATAACATTTAGATAACATAATGAGAATCCATTCACACGCAAAGACAGCTGTCATCTGAGGTGTTTAAGAAAAATAAAATTTAATTGACAAACAAGCGAGAAACTTCGAATGAGTATTCTATATTATGTTCAGTAGAATCCCATGAAAATTTACACCAATCCTCCTGACTGAATGCAAAGAAAAGAAAAAATTGCAAATTATGAAGGGTCGTATTACACCAGAAGCCATATTTCCCAAAGTACAATTTCTCAGAACTGTGATCGTGAGAAGGAATATTAATGTGTTTTTGACACCTAAATTTTTTTTTAAGTATAAATGCTATCACAGTATCGAGTAATATAATTTATTATCATTTATATCATTATACCTCATCTCCGCAGACATAAGCACAAAAAATTGCAGGATGAAAGAACACTGAATGAAGTGTATTAATTTCTTCTGAAGATTGTTTGGACTTTTACTTTAGGAGGTGGGTCATGTATGACTCTTTTTCATTTGCAGTTTTAGCGCATAGCCACAAAAACCTGCAGGTTGAAGGAACCCTGAATGAACTGTATTTTATTTCATCTGGAGATTTTTTTGGACTTTTACATTAGGAATTCTGTCGACTTTTTTTCATTTGTAGTGTTTACTTCAGATTTTTAAATAATCGTACAAGTTGGTTCGTTAAGGTAAAGGATCCGCTTTAGGAATAATTCAAAACTATTATATTTCAGTGATCCTAAAAACAGAATAATTGAGGCCGAGAAAAGCAAATATCCAACTTTCACAAATGTACTCTAAATTACTTTTAAAACTACTATTTTTGTCTATAATTCACAAAACATCAGTAACAAGGCCAAATGCTGAGATAGAATTTCTAAACCATTACTTGGTTCCTCACATACGCAGTTTTACTGTTCATGATGGGTCTAAAAATATCACGTTGCCGAAGTTTTGACCTGAACTGTTGTTCATCCTATTGACTATTTCTCTTGTAGTGTTAACTTCAGATTTAAAAGATAATGGTAAAACTTGTTGTCTTACGTAGTTTAGGAATAATTGAAAAATATTATACTGGAATGATCCTAGAAACTTAATAGTTTATCCCGACAACACTAAATATGTAATCCACAAACGTACTCTAAACTAACGTTAAAACACACAAATTTGTGTCTAACATTCAGAAAACATTTCTGGGGTCAGATAATTCCCTCTCGGAGAAAAAAATAATCAGTAACAAGGCCAAGTGAGGTAAAAGGTAGGATGTAATCGATTCACAGGTTTAGAGGACTGGCATTTGAACGATTTAAGCCCTTTAGAGTTTTGTTAGATTAGATACACGAAAACGACTCCAAAACTTTAAGACATTTCTGAGTGTGAGAAATTCTCATTTAGAAAACACAAAAAGAAATCGAATGACACGTAAGAAGACCTAGCATCTGAAGTATTTCAGAACAAAAAGATTCAATTGATGTTGGAGTCACCGAAACAAATGATGAATTTCGAATTTCTTTTTTATCTGCAGTTGAAGCACTCTAAAATTACATCGATCCCAGTGACAATGTAAAAAATAGAAAAGGAACATTTGCACATCATTAAGGTCCGTGTTACAACATAAGCCATATTTCCTTAGGTAAAATCTCTCAAAACTGTGATACCTCGTGAAAACCAATATTTATGAGGTTTGACTTTCACCTATCAGTTTATACTAGAACGTATAAACTATCGGATTACCGAGATATATAACGAATTATTATACTCCTCATTTCCGTGGATGTAGTATGCATGACAGCTACAAAATATGCAGGTTGAAGGAATATTGCATGAACTATATTAATGTCTTCTGGGGACTGTTTGGATTTTACGGTACGAACAGGGTCATTTGCGATTTTTTTTTTTATTTAAAAAAAAAAATCGTTTTGTTACAGTAATAGTATACGCGTTAGGAATAAAGACCGCACAATTTATCGCGAAAACACTATGTATGCAACTTCCACAAATGTACTCTAAACTGGCTGGGAAACACTCCCAATTGTATCTAAAATATCGAGAATATTAATAAGTTAGAAAAATCTGTCTCGGAGAAAAAAAAAAAAAAAAAGTAACTGCTAAATGAGGTTAGAGCTAGGATGAATTCGAATTACAGGTAAAGAAGGGAGGTATTTGAAGGGTTTAAACCCATAGTGTTTCTTGTGATTAGAGATTTGTATAAACTTGGAAATTAAGAGATAAAACGGATATTCTTATCTATATAACTAGGGCTTTAAAGTGGTATTGAGTCTTTTAGTCAAATTTAAGAAATGGATTATTTTCTCAGTATGACAGTTCCTGTCATATCGCTATCCAAATTTAAAAAATAATATCACTACGAAAGGCATTAAATATTCAAGAAAAATTTTTAGGTATGGAGTATAAGATATATAGTATTGCATTATTCGGATAAAATAAATACATAGCGATACTTAGATATACAACTTATAAATATTACTTCTTTCTTCATTTAAGCACTTTTTTCTTTTTGCTAATGATGGGTCTAAAAAAACCCAGGTTGCAAGAGCATCGACCTGCACTGTTTTCCTTACCTTATTGACATTACCTGTATTTTATATTTCCGATGAATTTATTGTTTTGCTTTTTCATCCATCCTGGCCGTGACTTCACGTGTAAAAGCTAATGCCAATTAGGAACTACTTACGGCTGATAGGGGGTTGTTCAAAACTATTTTACTAGAGGGATGTCTAGATAGTAGTAGAATGGATGTGGAAGATGTGCAGATTGGCCTGGGAGGAAGGTAGAGTCCCGGAGGATTGGAAGTCAGGTATAATTATTCCCTTGTACAAAGGAAAAGGGGAAAAAGAAGTGTGTGGTAATCATAGGGGCATTTGTCTTCTTTGTATAATAGGAAAAGTGTATGGTAGGATACTTATTGACAGAGTTAGAGAAAGAACAGAGAAATTAGTTGGAGAAGAACAGGGAGGTTTTAGGAAGGGAAGAGGTTGTGTAGATCAGATATTCATTCTCAGATCTTTAGTGGAAAAGTTTCTAGAGAAGGGAAAGAAGTTGTATGCGGCTTTCATGGATTTGGGGAAAGCATATGACAGGGTGGATAGACTAGGATTGTGGAAAGTGTTAAGAATATATGGAATAGATGGGAAGTTGTTGAATGCTGTGAAGAGTATGTACGATGGTGCGAAGGCTGCAGTGCGTGTGGATGGTGAACTAAGTGAATTTTTCTCTTTGAAAGTTGGGTTGAAACAGGGATGTGTCATGTCTCCATGGTTGTTCAATCTGTACATGGATGGGGTAATAAAAGAGGTACAAGGTAGGGTAGTGGATGTTGGAGTGGCCCTGGTGAGAGAGGATAGTGTTTGGAAACTCCCTGTACTGTTGTTTGCAGATGATACCGTGTTGTTGAGTGAAGACGAAGGAGAGCTGCAAGGCTTGGTGGATGAGTTTGAGAGAGTGTGTAGGAAACGGAATCTAAAGATGAATGTAGGGAAGAGTAAAGTGATGGTCTTTGAGAGAGGTGAAGTCAGTGAATGTACAGCGAGGTTGGATGGTGAGGAATTGGAAAATGTGAGTACGTTTAAGTACTTGGGTAGTGTGATGAGTAAGGATGGAGGTTTGGAGGGTGAAGTGCTTGAAAGGGTACAGCAGGGAAGAAAGGTTGCTGGTTCTTTGAAAGCAGTGATAAGAAACAGGGAAGTGAGCATGGAAGTGAAAAAGTTACTACATGACAGTATTGTGATACCAACTCTAACGTACGGAAGTGAAGCGTGGACGTTGTTGGAAGGACACAAGTCAAGAGTGAGAGCCGTGGAAATGAGTTATTTAAGAGGAGCCTGTGGAGTCACATGGAGAGACAGGCTGACGAATGAGGATATAAAGGAGCGTTGTGGTGTTGATGTGGATGTGATAGGAAGCGTTATGAGGAACACACTGAGGTGGTTTGGCCATGTGGAGAGGATGGAGGGTGAAAGACTGACGAAGAGAGTGTATGTGAGTGAGGTGGAGGGGGAAAGAGGGAGGGGGAGGCCGAGGATGAGATGGAGAGATGGGGTGGAGAGGTATATGAGAGAGGGGGGTGTGAGTTGGGAGCAGGGCAGTGAAATGGCGGGGGACAGGGCGACTTGGAGGCGATTTGTTTGTGACCACCCCAAACGGGATTGAGGCGTCTGGCAATAGATAGATAGATAGATGTCTATCAAATTATTTTTGGTCGATATCGGAAACCATGCAACTTCATCACATGTACTCAAAATTGATTGCGAAACAATTCCAATTATTTCCAAAACTCAGAAGACATTTTTAGGATGAAAAAACCCATTTAGGAAACATATAATAAGAAATCGATTGACACGTAACGGGAGCTGGCATATGAGGTGTTTAAGAACAGTAAGATTGAACTGATTTGGGGGTCACCGAAACAAGTGAGAAAATTCGAATTAGTGCTTTTTATTATCTGCAGTTGGAGAAATTTAAAATAACCGATCTTCCTCACCGAAAGTAAAAAGAAAAAAAAAACACGTTATGAAGGTTGGTTTTACACCATAAGCCACATTTCCTTAGGTAAACTCCCTCGAAACTGCGAAACATAGTGAAAAGCAATATTTATGTTATACGACAGTATAAACACTACCACAACACCCATTTATATAGCGAATTACCATATTCCTCATTTCCAAAGATATATAGCAATTTGATGGAACTTTTTCGTTAGAATAGGTTATTTGGTGTTCTGTTACGGTAAAGGCAACAGATTTAGGAATAATTCAGAAGTACAGTCACGCGTACTAATTTCTGCTCAGGGGTTACCCCTTCCTTCCCCCCTCTACCCTGCACAGAGGGAAGGGGGGAATCGCGAACAAGTCTAACCCGCCTTCTGCCCCCAACTCCCCCACCCTCCACCTCCAGCTGCCAGTTACTGATTAGACGCAAATTTTCTCATGTCCTGTAAACATGACTAAACTGTCGTCGCACACGCTTTCAACGGCCAAGATTTGGGCTATATTTTAAGAATAAATGTTTACCGTATTGAACTGCATTCTCAAATTGAAAATATTCACCATCATTGTAATCCAGTGTCGTCCGCTGCACAATTCTGGGTTCCAGTGGTTACCTTTTCACTTCCCCCAGCTCTCTCTCTCTCTCTCTCTCTCTCTCTCTCTCTCTCTCTCTCTCTCTCTCTCTGAATTTACTTTTCCCACTCTTTCTTTTTAAATTTATATACCTTTCTCTTTGCTTCTCTCCCCCTCTCCCCCTTCTCTCTCGTTCTTTGTCTTAAGTCTTCCCCGCCTCTCACCCCTCCCCTCCCCCCACCTTAGGCCTGATCAGCAGTCAGTTATACCGTCACCGCTCCTTCGTATATCGTGTGCAGGCAATATTTCACACACAGGTCAGATGTATGGAAAGCTAATTTATATATATATATATATATATATATATATATATATATATATATATATATATATATATATATGTATATATATATATTATATATGTATATATATATATATCTATATCTATTTATATATATATTTATATATATATATCTATTATATATATATCTATTATATTTCTATTTATATATCTATTTATAAATATCTATTTATATATATATTTATTATATTTATATATCTATTATATATATATCTATTTATATATCTAGATATTTATATATTTATATATTTAGATATATATATTATATATATCTATTATATATCTAGATATATATATATTTATATATTTAGATATATATGTTATATATATCTATTATATATCTAGATATATCTAGATATATATATATATATATATATATATATATATATATATATATATATATATATATATATATATATATATATATATATATATACAGGGTGTTCCAGAAATATGTGCCGAAAATCAGGGGATGTATTCCTGACACTTAATTGAATGTAAATTACTAAATGACCATATTGGCAATTCTCAATAGTTTTCGAGTTACAGCACCTCAGAAGTCTGCCAGGAATGTGTTTAAATCCAGGGATTGTACAAAATGTCTGAGGCAGATATGAAATTACTTAACGACCATAAAGTAATACGGCACACAGCAAAGTTGACAAGTTTGTCAGGAATGTGCCGAAAACTGTAGAATGTACAGTATGTGATAGCCTGAACATAAGTTAGTAATAAGAATCGTAATGATACGTTCGTGTGTGCAGTATCAGATAGTGTTATCACCCTTTACCTGGTAACATGCCTTAAACGACAAAGGTGTTGTTGGGTGGTTGAGTGTGGATGGTGCATGAGGAAGGAAGGGTGGGGGTGGCGAACCAGCAAGGTGATGTCGAGAGGTAGTGGAAGGA
The DNA here is from genome assembly GCF_032717465.1 of Coenobita brevimanus. NCBI lineage: Eukaryota > Metazoa > Arthropoda > Malacostraca > Decapoda > Coenobitidae > Coenobita > Coenobita brevimanus. The sequence goes on from NC_137046.1 coordinate 21,469,070, forward strand.
CGGGTGTTCACTCACCCAGCGACTTTGATGCATGGTCGTGAGGAGTGCAGACGTGTTTTCCATCTGCTCTCTTCTCTAGCTTTCAGGGCTGCCTCACCGGCAATTAGCATTTTTTTTTTTTTCACCCTTCTGGTGACGTATAGGTTAGCTAGTTTCTAACTTTCCACCCCTCCCTATTAGTTTGGAACAGTAGGTGTCTGTTCCTATTTACTGAGATTACCTTTGCTTATCGCCCACGGAGGATCCCCCCCACTGATCGCTCTGGGGCGTGAATTAACACGGTCGGGCCTCCCTGGAGTGGTTTGAGAGGGCAATTTCAGCTTTAGGTGTGTGGTCCCCTGTTGTTTGTCCCTTGTTCGTTTTTCCTCCTCCTTCCCACTTCCCCCGTTAGGGGGAAGTGGTCCCTATGGCGGACAACCCTACTGCCTCCCCCCCCTTCAGGGGGGGAGGTGGTCCTGACGATACCCTGACAGATTCACGGACTGACCACCCGCAGACTGAACGGCCCCAGACACATCTCTTGGACATCCCTGTAAATAATGCCCAATATGTGACCCTACATGCTCTAGGTTCTACTCCCTTGAGCAGTCTCAATCCTTTCCTCATCAAGAAAGTGATTGATTACTGTGCTGGGGAGGTGGAACAAGTAAAAAAACTTAGTAACGGAGACCTCCTCATCAAAACATTAAACTCATCCCAGGTAAAAGACTTGATGAAACTGAGTAAATTCCATTCATATGATGTCGAGCCGAAGATCCCGCACGCCATGAATTCCTGCAAGGGTGTCATCACCTGCAGGGATCTCATGGTTATGGAAGAGGACGAGATTATACGGGAACTTGCCCAGCAGGACGTAATCGGTGCCCGGTTTATCACTAGATTTTCCGAAGGCGTGAGGACGAAGACTGCCACCATTGTCTTGACTTTTGGAAAAGTGTCACTCCCAGACCATGTTAAAGTTGGATATGAAATTGTTAACGTCAGGCCTTATATCCCTAATCCACTTCGTTGCTTAAGGTGCCAATTGTATGGGCACGGTGATAAGACTTGTCGGGCTTCCCAGTCAGTATGTGGCAAATGCGGAACACAGGGACATGATGCTGAACGCTGCACATCGGAGACGGTACGTTGTTTTCACTGCAAGGGCGCACACTCCACTTCCTCTAGGGATTGTCCCAAGTGGAAGGAGGAGAAGGAGGTCTGTGCAGTGAAAGCAACTGAGGGCATTTCCTACTACGAAGCTAGGAAAAAGGTGAAGGAGTTGCATGCAACTCCCACGCTGAGTAGGTCCTATGCTTCGGCGGTAATGTCCCGTCCCGTCATGTGCACCGTGGAAACACAGACTGACCCTGAACCTGTTCCTCTTGCCTCACACTCTACCTCTCCATCTGAGCCTCCTGTCCAATCCACCTCTCAAACTGACACCCCTGTTGCACCTTCCTACTCTCAGGCTGCTGCTGCTGCCTCTCAGTCAGTCAAGCCTAAGCCGAAGCCTGACAACTCTAGTAAGAAAAATATGACCACCCTCACCAAGTCACGACCTCATGTCCTTCCTGCTCCTGGTCCAGTGAGGGAGAGAAGAGTTAGCTCTTCCTCGGGGGGCTCTGGGAGCCTAGTTATTGATGAGCAACATATGGAGGTTTCCGTTAGTAAGCACCGGGATAGGTCCCCCGGTAGCCACTCGTCCGGCGGCGGGTGGCATAAAAAAGCTAAGCACACTGGCCCCTCTCATAAATCTTAAACCGCCACATTCACTGTGTTACAATGGAATTGTAGGACTCTTGGAAATAAATTCCACAATATAGCAATTTTGTTATCTATACACAGGCCAGACGTTGTTTGTTTACAGGAGACGCGCTTGGTGGATCACCCAGATCCTCCACAGTTCAAACACTACCATTCGTATAGAAGATATGATGGTCACGGAGTCGCCATATACACACACAAATCACACCCACAAACGGAAGTGATTCTAAGTTCTACTCTGGAAGCTGTCGCATGCAGAGTAAAATTTAATAACACGTATCTGTCTATTTGCTCTATCTACTGTCCTCCCCTTGGTCCCATTGATGGTGATGTATTCATTTCACTAGTCCATCAACTTCCGGGTCATAAAGTAATTTTAGGCGATTTTAACGCCCATCACTGTCAATGGGAAAGCTTGAGAAGTGATGGTAGGGGGGAGCAAGTAGCCGACCTAATTTTACAGTCAAACCTCTGTCTTCTAAACAATGGTAGAGCGACTCGTGTAGATGACCGCACTGGTAACATGTCATGTATAGATCTATCCTTGTCATCTCCCGATATACACACTAACATCTCTTGGGACCCATATGACGACTCGATGGGTAGCGATCATTTTCCAATCAGTCTTTCTTATGCACGCGACGATTCTCGGCCTCCTCCACCACCTAAATTTAACTTTAAGAAAGCAGATTGGGGGTACTACTCACGGGTCGCCAATCTAGATATATCGGGAGATAACATTGACGAGAAAGTTTCACACCTACAGACTTCCATTATACACGCAGCTGAGGCTGCTATTCCCAAGACATCTACAATTCCAAACAAGCGTAGAGTTTCGTGGTGGACACCAGATTGCCGACAAGCACTCACAAAGTGCAATAGGAGATACAGGATTTTTGAGAAACAGCCAACAGAATCAAACTTTATTGCCTACAAAGCAGCTAAGGCTGAGGCAAGGAGGACAATTAAAGCGGCAAAACGGAATAACTGGCTTAGTTTTGTGTCCATGGTGAATCGCTCCACCCCACTAAGTCAGGTCTGGTCCACCATAAATGTACTAAACAACAAGTACACCCGGTCACCAATCACCACACTTGAGGTGGCCGGGAATGTCATTGACGATCCCGTGGATATTGCCAATACTATTGCCGACCATTTTGCCCAGGTAAGCAGCTCAGCCAACTATGATCCTCGCTTTCTCCACCATAAGCGTACGGCTGAGCTGCAAAACTTAGACTTTGCCACAGAAGACGGAGAGACCAGCTACAACTCCAAATTTACTTTAGATGAACTTCTCCTTGCCCTTAAATCCTGTAAAGGCTCCAGTCCCGGTCCATCCACCATTACGTATGGTATGATCCAGCATCTTACTCAGGCCAACCTGAGTAAGCTGTTAGCGGTGTACAATGAGATTTGGGCGTCTCGCACGTTCCCAAACTCATGGCACTACGCGCACGTCATACCGATACCTCGCCGAGACGGTCGCCTTACGAGTCCCAGCTCGTTTCGACCTATTGCGCTAACTGATTGTCTATGTAAGGTCTTTGAACGTATGGTTAATAAAAGGTTACTTTTTGTTTTAGAGTCGAAGGGTGTGTTAAATGATCAACAGAGTGGATTCCGTAAATACAGGTCCACTCTGGATCATTTAGTGCACCTGGAGCATTGCATAGCCGAGGCTTTTGCCAATCGCGAATTCATGATAGGAATTTTTCTGGATATTCATAAGGCTTATGATATGACCTGGCGAAACGGAATACTACGTAAACTCTACGCTTATGGTTTAAGAGGTAATTTGCCCATTTTCCTTCAGAACTTCCTTACTGACAGAATGTTTTCTGTCAGGTTACCCTGTAACGTAACTTCGGACATATTTGTCCAAGAGAATGGGGTACCACAAGGAAGTGTGCTTAGCCCTACTTTGTTCAGCGTTGCCATTAATGACATTCTGTCGTCCGCTTCCGTCCCCAGGACGATTAGATACTCACTCTATGCTGATGATTGTGCAGTGTGGCACTCTTCCCGCAATGCACAATCCTCGGCACAGCAGATTCAACTGGCACTTGAATCTGTTCAGCGTTGGGCCCTGGAGTGGGGATTTAAATTTTCCGTCCTTAAGTGTGTCGGTGTTGTTTTTGCTCGTAAACTTAACGTACCTCCTTTGCATTTAACTTTAGATAATCAGCCAATACCTTTTCAAAATTCAGTCAGATTCCTGGGTCTACATTTTGACAGTAGGCTCAGTTGGAGAACACACATTAATCATTTGCTTGCTTCTTGTAGTAAAAAAGTAAACATCCTTAAGTTTCTTTCCGGTAAATCGTGGGGAGCAGACAGAACGTCTTTATTGATGGTGTATAAGTCCCTTATCCGTTCTAAGCTTGACTATGGCTCACAGGTGTATGGGTCGGCATCGGATGCTGTACTCCGTAGACTGGATGTGCTTCAGAATGTATGCTTGCGTATATGTCTCGGAGCCCTTCGGTGTACTCGTGTGGAGCGGTTGGAAGTGGAGGCCAATGTGCCTCCCCTCCGTCTACGACGTGACCACCTGTTATTTTCTTATGGTATCACCACCCACCGTAAACGCTCACTTGGTCTTCTGACTTGTCGGATCCTCCTACAGTGGGAATACCTGCTGTATGCGGCCCTCAAGCCGGTGGCTGTGAGGCTTCACTTCCTCTGTGAGGCGTTAGGGTACGACCTTTCTAATGGGGATCAGGTTTTAACGTCAAAAATAGCGCCCTGGGAGTCACTTGCCACCACATTCAACACTGACTGGCTCCCCGTCGCAAAGTACAAGGCGCCGGAGGTGGAGGTACGACAGTTGTTCCGGATGATCCTCATTAGACACCTAGCGTCATTCCACTTGTACACCGATGGCTCTAAGATGGATGAATGTGTGGGTGCGAGTGTGTGGTCTACGGAGTGCCGCATCCGTTTTCGCTTGCCCCCCCGTACGTCTGTATTCACTGCCGAATTATTTGCCATAGATCAAGCTATAGACTTTGCTTTGCGTTCATTTTTCGAACTCTAAGTCCGCCCTTCAGGCAATTCATTCATGTAGGACTGATTCACATGAGGTCCTGGGCCGCATTATCAATAAGCTGCATACATGTGCTAAATCCTTCACTCTGATCTGGGTGCCTGGTCATTGCGGTATTTACGGCAATGAGCAGGCTGACGTACTAGCTAAATCAGCTGTAGAACTCGAGGAGACTTGGGACGTTCCTCGTGAGCTACAGTCTAGTCTCTCTTTCGGAAAGAAATCAATTAATCTTCCGTGGCAAAGTCAGTGGACCGACCTGGCAATTCCATCAGTCAAAAGGACCATATGTGACTGGTCCAGTTCCTCTCGAGGAAACAGACGGGAGGAGGTCGCTTTAGCCCGCCTCCGCATGAATTCCACCCTAATAACACATATGTTACCATATATTAACAGACAATTTCCACCGCGTTGTACCACCTGTGATGCGGTGTTATCTATTAGTCACATCCTTTTGTACTGCAGTAGGTATGCTGGGGAACGTACCTCTCTGGCTGCCTACTGTAGGACAAATGCGCTCCCTTTCACACTTGATTCTGTCTTGGGTGATGGGGACGTTGGTGTGACTAATAAATTGATGACTTTCCTGAAAGAGACCAGATTACTCAGAGAGTTGTGATTTATTTTATGAACTTGGTTGTGGTTTCCTTATTTATTATATATATATCTTTTTTTTTTTTTTTTTTTTTTTTGTATATAGGGATATGGTTTTTGTACATATGTGAATACGTCAATACACTTTTATATATTTGTGAACTGCAGGAGGAGGTTACATTTATATAAATGTGTATTTTTTTTTCTTTTGTTCAGGACCAGTAAATTTGATTGTTTTTTATTTTTTTATTTTTTATTTTTTATTTTTTATTTATTTATTTATTTTTTTTTGTATATGTATGTATGTATGTGTGTGTGTATGTATATATGTATATATATGTATGTATATGTATATATATATATATATATATATATATATATATGTATATATATATATATATATATATATATATATATATATATATATATATATGTATATATATGTATGTATATATATGTATATATATATATATAAATTTGATAAGTATTTGATTATTTTGTAGTAGTATAGTAATGAGTCTACATATGATGTATAGATGGAAGTATTTGTCCTGGTACTATCCATGTATACTGATGTATTCTTTATTACTTATTATGTTTCATAATCATGAATAATAACTTAATATTGGTATGAAATAGATGCAAATATTTCATATCATTATTTTGGCTTTCATGATTATCGATTCTTGCTGGCCTAATGCCCCTTCAGGGTGATGGCCAAATTTGTTATAAAAAAAAAAAAAAAAAAAAAACTCACCCAGGAACACCCGTCTACCAGAGATCGAGAGCTGAACGCGTGGATCAATCAGTTTTAGAGAACCACGCGCAAGCAGACATGGATCAGTACTGCAATGGTGACTATGCAGATATGCACCTGACACTGGGTGAAGATAGGGGTAATGCTGCAGCAGCAGTACGGCTGTACAGGGAACGTTATCCGAACCGCAGAGTGCCACACTGGCGAACATTTCTCGCAGTTGATCGTCGTATACGTGAGACTGGTACCGTTCGTCAACGTGCAATTCCGGGTGACAGAGGACGATCACGGGACATTCACATGGACAACATGGAGGACTGGATACTACAAATGATTGAGGATGATCCTGATATAAGTACTCGACAGATTGCTCATGCTCTGCAGCTGCCAGTGGGGCGGACTCTACATCAACATCATCTACATCCATACCACCATCAGAAAGTACAAGTTTTAACTGATGTGGACTATCTTCCAAGGATGCAGTTTTGCCAGTGACTGTTAAGGAGGCATACTGAGAATTGTCAATTTCCAGCACTTGTGCTATTTACTGATGAGGCAACATTCGGGAGAGATGGCACCATTAATTTACATAACCGGCATACTTGGTCTGGTGACAACCCACATGTAATGGCTCGAGGAGGTCATCAGGTACGATTTATAATCAGTGTATGGGCAGGCATCATTGGTGACTATCTGATTGGTCCATACCTTCTACCCCAGCGGCTGAATGGTGCAACATAGACGTTTTCTTGAGGACACACTACCACTGCTGCTGGAGGATGTGCCCATTGGAATACGGAGAAGGATGTGGTTTCAGCATGATGGTGCTTCGGCCCATTATTGGCATATTACAAGGGATTACGTAAATGATGTGTTTCCTGGACGATGGATTGAGCGAGGCGGCCCAGTGTCATGGCCACCTCAGTCTCCTGACATCACTCCCCTGGGCTTCTACCTGTGGGGACACATTAAAAGCGAAGTGTACGCTACAGGCATTCCAAACCGTGAGGAATTGTGGCGCCGTGTGCAGGACAGCGCGGCACGTGTACGAAACAATCCTGGGGTCTTCGAACGTGTGCGTCAGTCACTTCTGCGACGGCCTGCAGCGTGCATCGAGCAAGGAGGGCGGAATTTTGAACATTTACTGTAAATATTATTGTCATACTGGAAATACTGCTTTATTTTGTTAATACATCACGTTGTCCTTGGTAAATGTTTCATTTACGAGCAATTCCCGGATTCAAAAACATTCAAACTGACCTGTTAGGTGCTGTAACTCGAAAACTATTGAGATTTGCTAATATGGTCATTTAGTAATTTACATTCAATTATGTGTCAGGAATACATCCCCTGATTTTCGGCACATATTTCTGGAACACCCTGTATATATATATATATATCTTTTTATATGTATAAATTTTTATATATATATATCTCTTTTTATATGTATAAATCTTTATATATATATATATATATATATATATATATATATATATATATATATCTTTTTATATGTATAAATCTTTATATATATATATATATATATATATATATATATATATATATATATATATATATATATATATATATATCTTTTTATATGTATAAATTTTTATATATATATCTCTTTTTATATGTATAAATCTTTATATATATATATATATATATATATATATATATATATATATATATATATATATATAAAATTGTATTTCTCATTATGTGCCAAGTTCAAATAGAGAACACCAGACCAATATTCATAATTGTTATTAGAGTGACCGTTCCACTTCAGATAGCTGTGTAGCTGGGCTTATAAACTGCACACACACACACACACACACACACACACACACACGACTTAAATTTTGCACTGACAGCGTGGCGAATCACCACGCAGTCAGTGCAAAATTTAAGTCGTGTGTGTGTGTGTGCAGTTTATAAGCCCAGCCACCCAGCTATGTGAAGTGGAACGGTCACTCAAATAAAAATTAGGAATATTGGTCTGGTGTTCTCTATTTGAACTTGGCACAATGAGAAATACAATTATATATATATAAAAAAAAAAATAGCTTTCCATACATCTGACCTAAGTATGTGTGATAAATGTTGCCTGCACACGATATACGAAAGAGCGGTGACGGTATAACTGACTGCTGATCAGGCCTAAGGTGGGGGGAGGGGAGGGGTGAGAGGCGGGGAAGACTTAAGACGAAGAACGAGAGAGAAGGGGGAGAGGGGAAGAAAAGCAAAGAGAAAGTTATATAAATTTAAAAAGTGAGTGGAAAAAGTAAATTCAGAGAGAGATAGAGAGAGAGAGAGAGAGAGACAGCTGGGGGAAGTGAAAAGGTAAGCACTGGAACCCAGAATTGTGCAGCGGACGACACTGGATTACAATGATGGTGAATATTTTCAATTTGAGAATGCAGTTCAATACGGTAATAATTTATTCTAAAAATATAGTCCAAATCTTGGCCATTGAAAGCGTGTGCGACGACAGTTTAGTCATGTTTACAGGACATGAGAAAATTTACGTCTAATCAGTAACTGGCAGCTGGAGGTGGAGGGTGGGGGAGTTGGGGGCAGAAGGCAGGGTAGACGTTCGCGATTCCCCCCTTCCCTCTGTCCAGGGTAGAGAGGGGAAGGAAGGGGTAACCCCTGAGCAGAAATTAGTACCCGTGACTGTACCTGTATTATACTTAATTTTATAAAAATCATTACTTGAGGCGTGTCACGAATCAAATTCGCGACATTTTCCTTTTGTGAGAAACCACGAACTTTTGTGGAAAACTGTGTATCGTTCAGTTAACCGTTTCTCTCTCCATTTCGATGGTATAATTTTTTTCAGAACATTCGTCACTGTTTCAAAAGTGATCGTTCTAATGCACGTCATTAAGTGCTCTACTGAGCGATATTGTTGTTTCTATATTGTTCGCCCCTGCTTGCCTCAACCGTTGGCCACGCCCTTCTTCCGGCTGGCCTGGGCATCCTACCCAACACATCGAATTTGGATCAGTCTTTGATATGTCGCGACGGATTATGGTTCTGTGTTCCAGTAGTGAGAGTGAGAGAGGTCTTCTAGCACCCAGACTCCACTAGATCTACGGTTCTCCAGGCTCCCACCCTTCCTCGGTGATACGCTACATTGACCAGTATTTCTTTAGTTTTTTTCTTAGTTTTAAAATAATTATTTTAGCTAGCTTTGTGAAAGAGTGAGTGCATTCCGTTAATATTTGAATTCATTTTCCTCCATGTAACGTAAATTTATTATTGTAATCAATAAATTTAGTTCTTTCCTTTGAGCTTAATTGTTATTCGTGTTTTATGTCACCACGAGCTTCTTTAGTCTGCTTATCTTAGCTCGCACAACTTGCTTATTTTTCATAACTACTTAAAGCAGTTCTCTCATATTAATTCTGAATTCCGTTGTGCTAGCTAGGTGTTAAGCTTCAGCAAAAACCTGTCTGTTATTAATATTAAATATTGATTGTCAGGGGGTAAAAACTCTCAGGGGCCTGCAGTACCGACCGTACAGCATTTGTAAGTAATTAATCTCCGCTGTGTACTGTAGAGAGAGACAGAGTTAATTCTCATCTTTTGAGAATCGGCAGTCAGCCGGAATAAAATGGCGATCTATTTGCCATAAATTTATTAATTATTAAAACTTCCATTAAATTTTGGATTACACACATTCATATATTACAAACCCCGTTGACAACTGGCGACCTCATTTCAGTATTTAACTCCTAGTACTATTATTAACAAAATAAAACTCACTCAGCTTGTTAGTAATTAGTTATAATAACTAAATGGTATAGGCACAAGATTACTGGTGTTTACCGTTAGTTTAGCAAGTGAATTTCTGCTTTATTAATCCATAAAGTACTTAACTCTATTTAGTATTTTATTCTTGGTAACGCCAGACGATTTTATTCGCTCCTGGGAAGTCGCCGTACCTATTGCGTTAATTATTGAGTCTTCCCAGTCATTTGCATTTTTGCTTCATTCTTTGCCGGTTAACTAGATAAGACTGGTCACCACTAGCTTGTGTCTGTATTCTTTACTTTCCTTGGGGGAAGCAGCCTAGGTATATGTATGTATGTATGTTATTAGCATTCGTTTGCGAAGCAGCAGTTAGTACTCAGTTTCGGTTTGCTTAGTAAATTAGCGTCATGGCTACCACCGTATTTTTAAAGGAATCCAAAGACATGGGGCTTACCGATCCCCAGGAAATAAAGAGTACATACTCTCACGGCATAATTAGGAGCAGCAGCGCGAGAATGATGCCTGTGAAGTGAGTAAGATTCAACGCGAATACGAGCGAGAACAGCGCGAACAACGTGAAAGAGAGCGTGCATATGACCAAGAGCAGCGTGAAAAGGAGCTCGAATACGAGCAAGAACAACGCGAACACGAGCGAAAACAGCGCGAACTTGACTTAGAACACGAGCGAGAACAGCTTGAGGAACGAGAGAGAGAACGAGAACACGAACGTGCCGAACGAGAAGCACGCGAAAAACATGAATTTGAAATGTTGAAGCTCAAGCGAGATTCCTTGGCTTCAGACACGTCTGGTGCAGTTGGTCCAAGCTCGCTCTTCATACATATGTCCTGGCGACCCCACGCATCAAGCTTACTTCATACAAGGAAGGCAAGCGAATCGAACCGTACATAGCTCGTTTTGAGGACATGGCAGACATGTATCAACTGGATGAGGCAACTAAGCTGCTCCAATTTCTTAATTTATTTGAGGGCCCTGCCCTCGATATTCTCCACAGAATTCGTGGAGACAATCTCACGTATGAGATGATGAAAGCTACACTCATTAAGGCGTATGGTCTCACAGTAGACGACGCCAAAGTTCAGTTCATGCGAGCTCGTCTCCAAGACAAGGAGACAGCTGTTCAGTTCCTCGACCGTCTCACTGCTTACTTAGGTGAGTGGATGGAAAAAGATGGGACCTCTCACACGCTAGAGGGGATAATTGACCTCATGCTGCGTACACAGCTAGAGAGGTCGTGACCTGCTGAGCTCATAGCACAGCATAAGATCTGCCAGGTGAAAGACGCCAGCCAAACCAGCAGCAGTATCAGCCATGCAACCGACCGTTGGAACTATCCTTTTCACCACCAGCTCAAGTGAATAGGAGGCAGGAGGCGAACGCAGCCTTCATTCCTCAGCAGCAGCACGGCGGTGTCGTTCCTACCAGTACGGGTACTCCCCCACAGTTCACTAGTCCCACAGTGACAGTGAACCCCCCTCCACAGATGGCCAATGTTCCATCTCCACAGGCAGTGGGTACGACCCCTCAAGTATCTAATTCACAAGGCACCATGTTTGCCGCATCAATTATTCAGCAGACTAATCAGTGGCTAGCTGCTTCCTCCACAGGCCCTCCCACAGGTGACTACCTTCCTTGTTCAGCCAGGGTTTGTGGGAGACGTCCCTGTGAAGGTCCTGAGAGACAATGGTTCCTCAGGTTGCTCTGTCAAGCAGAGTTTAGTTCGGCCTGAGCAGTACACAGGTCGACAGATCCATGCTAACCTTATTGATGGATCAGTGAGATTGTTCCCTGAGGCACGTATCCAGGCGGCATCTTTCTATACCGGTACGACACTCGCAGTTGTCATGCCAGAACCTTTATTTGACCTAATCATAGGCAATATTCCCGGTGCCAAGTATAGTTGCACCGAAGATGATGCTACTCAGACTTCGGCTGCAGTAACACGAGCCATCGCTGAGGCTCCGGACTGTCACCTCTGTGACCATTGAATCGCCGCAAGATCTGATGAGTAGCCAAATTGTTGTTCAAGAACATTCTGACCCGACACTTGCTGGCGTGCAAAAGAAACAAAAGGGTAGAGTGATAAAGTATTCATGGGGAGGTCGAGCCAAGTTCCTTCGCAAACAAGGACAGCTCTACCGTGAGTCACAAACACCCGAGGGCGAGGTTCGACTGCAGTTTGTCGTTCCCGCCAAGTACCGCCTAGCAGTGTTACAATGGGGTCATTGTTCAGCCTCAGGAGGTCACTTGGGCAAAAGGAAGACCCAGAGCTGACTTTCTGGCCAGGGATGGGATGAGACAGTTTTTAGCGTTCCTGCAATGTGTCCACGTAACACCAGTCAGACATGTCCTTCCTGCGCCGTTTGAACTCACATAATCTCTGAAGCAGTTGAGAGACAGGGTAGTGGTGAAGTGGGTGCAGACCGAACGTCTCGCCCGTTGGCCCCACAGGACACATTATGTCCAAGACCTGTATATACGTGTTCCGTAGTTTAAGGGGGGAAAGT